>NC_072413.2:56757101-57060132 GCF_028858775.2 Pan troglodytes
GATTTTGTATTTTTTAGTAGAGACGGGGTTTCACCGTGTTAGCCAGGATGGTCTCAATCTCCTGACCTCATGATCCGCCTGCCCCTGCCTTCCAAAGTGCTGGGATTACAGGCGTGAGCCACCGTGCCTGGCCCTCATTTTTTCTTAAGGCGTATTTAAAGCAGACCTCAGAGTGACTTTAGGGTTGTATTTTGAAGGAACATTTATTTTTTAAACAAACTATCATTCCCCCTCCCTGCCTGCCATTATTGTGTTTTCTTCATCCAGCTTAGGATGAGGCACAGTTAAATCTTGATTGTTGCCCAGGAGTTTTGTGCTGATTTATCCTTTATTTGCCCCATGTTCTTGAAAATCCATTAAAAAAGAGGAATAAAAAGGCTTTAGGAGGTTAGTGTGGTTATTTCAGGGAGGACTGTCAGGAAAGACTATCCCCCCTCCCTATGACCCCTCAGAACCTCCCTTTTCTCCTCATCCTGCCAGGCTCCCTGGTACACCCCTCCCTGAGCAGCGTGGCTCTGTCTCCACAGGTCCGCTTCTGTCCCTTCTTGTGCTCTTTTCCTGGATCCTTGAGCTCCACTGAAGCCATTCCATCTGGTCATGGGACATCTGTGATTTCAGTCTAATGACATTTCGTGAGGCTGGGATCCTGTGTCCCAGCACTCTTTGGGGAGAGCTATTTCCAGGAAGGCGAGGGCCTGCGGTCAGTGAGGCAGACAGCACAGCTGCAGGGGACGGCGTGGACAAAACTAAACCCTCCCACAGCTGAGTGCATGTCATCAATGTAAATGTTGATCTCCTTTTTTTAAATCCTCAAGGGACACCGAGGAGCGGGCTGTGTCTCTGGAACCTTAACTAGGCAAAAATTGGTATTATGGTTGGAAATGCAGCTGGCCAACGCAAGAAGCTTCAAGAGCTGAGAGGGTCACAGAGAGGTCAAGGGGAAGGGAGGTGGGGGAGTGAAGGGGCTCAGATGAAATATTTCAGGGATTGTAAGCTGTTAAATAAATATTCCCGCCCCTACCCTTGGCTTATCAAGCCGTCCTAAGCTTTTGAAGCTTACTAATCTTGCCCCCCTTAAACTCCCTGTGTTCCAGTCGGTAGCGACTGGATCAGCTTTTGACTGTCACAGTGTCCCAGAAACAAGGCAAATGAATGCTGGGAGGCTTGTTATCAAGAGGGCAGTCAGTATCTGTGAGGGCCTGGGGCCTGCTGAGAAAGTCAAAGTAAAGGTGAGTGCCCTTCTGAACTCTGGATCGGATCACCTCTCTCGTCTTCTGTCCTGGTGCTTAATTAAGGACTGGGGTGCCCTGGGGGCCCTGGCTGGGGTCTCCTAGGTTTCTCTTTCTGGTACAAGCTAATTATTTATGATATTTCATTTAAGATGTTCATTGCTTAATTGCAAAATTATCAAAACCAAAACAGTAGTAACCAGGCATGATGAGCTGGTGGTAAAGTGGTCACAGGATTGAAAATGTTTGAGAATAATAGTTTTCAAGTGTTTCCTGCTGGCCACATGGATGCCACAGCCTATCTCAGGACATGGTGAATGATATCGAAGAAGAGTTAAAACTGTCTGAACACTCATCATATGTCTCATACTTTGCTAAACTTCTATATGTATTCTCATTTCATTTTTCCTTATCTCTGTTTTACAGATAAGACTGAGGCTTAGAGAGATCCAGTCATTTCATAGCTGATACATGGAAGAATCAAGATGCAAACCCAGGTCTGAAAGGATCTGAAGTGTATATATATTTTTTCTTTTTGCTGTTACATCACCACAGTGTGGGCCACACATCTGTGTGTGGCATACAGCATATGGTATTATATTTCAATTTGGTGACTTGAGGATGCCAACCAATTTAGAAATTGCTTTTCTTGTATTAATGTTCTATACAAAGTCCACAGGGCTTATGATATAAAATTAGGAGAAATCTTTGGGTGTTCTTTTTTTTCCTAGTCAAGCTGACCACTTAAATCATTTGTTCATTCATTCAACATTTATTAGGTGTCTAGTTTGTGCCAGATACAGTGCTAAATGCTGGGGAAACGATGGTAAGCAACAGCAGCAATGGACCTGGGTCCATGGAGCTAGAGTCAAATGTAATCAAATAATTACAACAATGTGGAGTTTCTCTTGGGATAAGTACTGTGAAAAGAGAGGTACAGGGTGTGAATGTTCATGGTACGTGGATGTGACTGATCTGAAAGGTCAGGAAGGCTTCCTGGGAAGCAGTGCAGGAGCAATGTGCACATGGAGAGACTCCGTGACTATTGGAGGTAGATGAAGCCTCGTGGCACTGCCTTTGGCTGCTCAGCAGAGGAGCACCCATCGGGCAGGCAGCGTCCTTGGATTTGGCCTCTCACTTGGGATCACCTCTTTGGCCTCGAGAAAAGATGTTCCAGGTTATGAGAAGTCCAGGCCTGTTTGGGGAATCAACCAAGCATTTCATAATTCAAGTACAACTTAGCATAGAATGCCCAGGAAGCAGGAGGCTCCCACTTGTCCAACCTGAATGTCTCCTGTTTGTTGGAGGGTGGTTATAATAGGGACTAGCACTGTTTATCTTGTAGAAGATCAGTCCCTAGAATAATCTTTATTTAGCCTTCATGAAGATACATACAGTGACGTTTCTTCTACACAGAAGAGGACTCATAAAGTCCTTGAATCTTAATGGTGGAAGGACGTTAATGAATGTTAATGGAGAAGGATCATATTTGGATCTATCACCTTTCTGGCAATGAGGAAAGTAAAGCTCAGTGGTCAGATTTATGTGGCTAGGCTCATTGATGTATTCACTCTCCTGGGTGCTGTGGCCACAGAGGTGATCAAACTAGACAAGACGCCTGCCCTCATTGAGGTACATTCTAGTGGGTCTCCAGTTTCCTAGTTCCAGTCCAGTTTTCTTTTATGACATATTCACTTTCCAGACCTTACTCCTTCTTGGAAATGAGTTCTCCTTGGGGCAAACAGGCATTATTTTGATTAATGGCCCTCCTAAAATTTGGTGCCTATAGTTAAAATAACCAAGCAAATGTCTGTGAGAACTTTCTGTGGCTGAATAACGCCAACATTTTCTTTAATTAACATACAGTTGCTTTTTCGGAAAAGGGAGCATTATAGCCCCATGACAAAGCCGTGCTCTTTCTTGACTCCTAGTACTGGCTACTGTGGGCTTCAGATGGGGGATTGTTAAGAAAATATTGCCACATGTGGTGGCTCACGCCTGTAATGGCAGCACTTTGGGAGGCTGAGGTGGAAGGATTGCTTAAGCCCAGGAGTTTGAGGATGCAGTGAGCCACGATCATGCCACTGCACTACAGCCTGGGCAACAGATTGGGACCCTGCCTCAAAAAATATTAATTTTTAATTTATTGCTTTTTTATTGCATCAACAGCATATTAATTTTTAATTACTGTTTTTGTTTATTAATTCTTAGGCTAAGGGTAATAGTCTCCAAGCTGGAGGCTGAAAAATAATCTATTTCTTCTTATCATCATTGAGGCCTAGAATCTTCTTTTCAGATAACTTTTCCATGTCATTATTTCTGTGTTAAATGGGGAATTAGATATTTTTCTCTATAAATAGCTATCCCTGAAAAGTAGTATGTACCTGCTGAGTGCTTGTCACCAGTTTTAAATTAATTCACTGTTTTCAATGGATGACTTTCCTAGTGATGCCACATATATTTTAATAGCTGATGACTCTTTTGTGTCAGAACTAGATACCTGGATATCCCAAATCGATGTAATGTTAGCCTGATGATAATAATAGTAATAGTTATATAGTGCTTGCTAGGAGTTAGAATCTGCTTCAACCACTTTAATATAACTCATTTTCATTCTCACAATAATTCATGGAAGGTTGTATTTTTTTTTTCATTGTACAGACGAAGAGGCTGTAATAGAGGTTAAGTATCAGTATGTTAAAACACCACCTTTAGTTTTACAATAACTATATAATTCCTCACTTTACTCCCAAATCTTCACTAAATATGGTGAACTCATCTCCAGGCTAGTCATTTGTTGTGCAAACTCACATTGATTTTTCAGTCTCTCAAAGTCAGAGCTGATAATGACTTTGGCCACCAACTGGTTCGACTGCCCCCCACCTCGTGACTCTCTTCACCAGAATTTTTAGGGAAATCAAAAGCTTCAGGTGAAAGCCTCAGCATACTCTTCACCCTGCTTGAGTTGCCTTTCATCTAAATCTCTCTAATGATAAGCTCCTAATGAGCTGATCTTCACAATTGAAATTCTGGCTTTGTTTTGCCGTATATTGTTGTGTTGGCGCTAAGGGAGGTCACTTAGCACATGAAAATACCCCTTACCCCCTTCCAGGCCACAGACTGTGGCCTATTTTATCCAGTGAGGCTGCTGGCTTTTGACATGGAGTGATGGATGGATGGGAGGGATTCTGAGGTCAAAAGTTCTACTTCCTTGCTGCTCAAAGTGTGGTCCAGGAACCAGGCAGCATGGGTGTCATCAGGAAGCATATGAGACATGCACACACCCAGGCTCACCCCACACTCACTGAATCAGGATCTGCATTTAACAGGATTCTCATTAACATTTGAGAAGCAATGTTCCACTTTACAGTCCAGAGAATGAGATTGCTGAAGTCCATTTTAAGATTTTCCCCTTTTTCACTTGTGTTTCTCTCCTGTATTCTCATCCCCAAGTGTCCAGAACAGATCTTGGCTTTTGGTAATTTCTCTCTTTAATATGCATTACTGTAAGTCTTATAAATAAAAATAAATGTTCCCTTTTGGGTTTCACACCTGTTCTTGCTTCATGAAATGTAATGTTTCCAGGCAGCTTACATTTTAAAAAAATTCTGAAATTCTGTGTGTGTTTCACAGTGTGACACTATTTATTTCTCTGAAGTTTTCAAAAAATATTATTCCTGTTTTCCCATGCTTCATATTGGTTGAAAAGAACAGTTTTCTTTTCATAAGCTGACTACCATACAGCTGCTTTTGATGTGAGATTAGAACATTGCCAAGCCAAATTATTTTGCTTTGAAGTCCTGTAATTGCAGCGTGATTTTGACTAGATGTATTTCTTATCTAAACAAATCGACAGTTAATACTTCATTGGGAGCATTCTACTGTTGTGATATGTTTGGAGTAGCACTTTACTTATCAAATTATTTATTTATTTTTCAAGTAGAAAGGCATATATTACAGCTTCACTATGTTTTTAAGTTCCCAGGATTTAAGTGGGAGCCCTGAGGTTTTGGTTTTAAATTTAATTTTAATTTTAAAAAAGAAAATGGTTATACTTATTGCATGGACCAGGCAAAAAGGCACATAGCAAATTATCATAGTCCTGAGGCTGAAAGAGTTTAGGATTTAGAAACAACCTAGCTGTGGATAACAATTCCAAAGAAAATCCAAGGTGCCTTTTGGAATGTGGCTGTAATTTTTTAATGCGGGCATTTGTTAAGCACCTACTGTGTATATCGTCCTGGTTGCTCTGTCTCTGGAGAACATATACCCTAGATCTTCTGGAACAGTCTTAATTTCATTTTTTCATGGCCAGATCACATGTCTCAATTTTTGGTCCAGCACATATGGTTCACAACAGGGGAAGCAAAGAGAACAGAAGGTGGAGGACCTGCCTCTCAGTGAGGAGTCATGAGGCCTGTGTTTCCTTACTCAGACCAACCCCTTGCTCTATCTGGTAAGTGTAGGAAATGGTTCAGAAAGCACACTGGGTTGGGAAAAGATAATGCACATGACAGGATTTTTAGGGAACCCCACCCCCCAGCACCTCCCACCACCCCCTTCATCTCACCCTACCCCAGAAGAATTTAGTTATCTGCAAAGCTCAATTATAGGCCAAATTAAACCTCCACTGGCCTTTGGACCTGGAGGTTTTTCCAAACAAATTGTGCAGTCAGTGAATCAGCCATCAGGCAATAAAGTGCACACAATAAAATATTTTCATTGGTTTTATACACAAGACTGACAGCTCAAACTTGCCTGATTTTATAGCTGATTTAGATTAGGTAGAACAAGAAGTTTAAGGTAGTATATTGAAAGAAAATTGCAATCATTTTTTAAAACAATGTACTTTCAACTTTTTTTCGCATTCATACCCTCCAAATAATCCCTATCTCTTTAAAAAACAAAACAAAACAACTTCCACCCCCAAATCCCTATAATTGGTTACATACAGCAATAATGCTTGCTTTGAATTTATTTTTATCCGGTTGGTGTAAAAGTAATTGTGGTTTTTGCAATTACTTTTAATGGCAAAAACCGCAATTACTTTTGCACCAACCGAATACGCTTATTTCTTCTCTGAAGTCTCTAGTGGAGGTGCCAATGAGTTGAACAATAAGGGAGATTCACTTGCTGGTTTCCTAGGCAAGAATCTGAGAGTGAGGAAGTTAACTGGGCCCCAGTCTCTGCTTTTCCATATATTGTGTATTGAAAGGCAGACTACATGTGCCCAGTTGGCTTGAAATGTTCAGAACAAGAAGGTCAGGAACTTCCAGTGTAGACAGTATCTTCACTTTCCTTTTGAGAGGTTATTGTTCTATTTCTTTGCAAAGTTATTTGTCATGGATCTTTCTAGCCCAGACTTGGAGAAACACGGTAGCATCCTTCTCAGAAGGAAATGGGCTCCTTCAGCATGCCGTGGAGGAAAGGGAGTGCGCTAAGGAGCCAGACATTGGTGTCCACATTGTGGCTTTACTACTTTCTTGCTCTACAACTTTGGGTAAGTCCGTTAAACTCTATGAGCCCCAATTTCCTCATCTGTAAAATGGGCACAATAAAACAGATTTCATGGGCTCACTATATTAAATGAGAGTATGACATATATCAGTGTACCTAGGCAGCTGCAAAGAAAGTACTCAAAGATTATTAATTAATTAATTATTTTTTTTGAGACAGGGTCTCACTCTGTTGCCCAGGCTAGGGTGCACTGGTGTGATCAAGGCTCACTGCAGTGTTCACCTCCTGGGCTCAAGCGATCCTCCCACCTTACCTCCCGAGTAGCTGGGACCATAGGCACATGGCACCAAGCCTGGCTAATTTTTTAATTGTTTGTAGAGGCGAGGTTTTGCCATGTTGCCCAGGCTGGTTATTTTTTCCTTTTATAAACGCATTTAAGCATTTTATATGCTGTGCGGTTGGTACAACCTCCCCATTCCCCACAACCCCCACCCTGTTCTTAGCTCATGCCTCTAACTGTGGTGTATTTCAGGAGGTGCTTCTTGCATGGAAAAGCCTGTAAATCATCCATTGATTCGTTTACTCATTCCCTCAGCATATATACGCAGCAGGCATTAGGAATACAAAACAAATTAGACAGTCTACTCCTGAGGGACTCTTCAGGGACCCCTCCCCATGTTTATCTAAATTACCCTCTTTTACAAAGGCCTCTTTTATGGTCTCGTATTTCTGGCCTGCCACCTGGAAGCCAGTGCTTGCTTTCATTTTGAGTCCATTGGCTAATTGCACTGACCAGAAGACCATTAAAAAAAACCCCAAAACTCTTAGTTTCTTTTTATTTAAATTAATTTTAATTCACATTATTGCTACTTGTCATCTTTAAAGAGAATTATTGCTTGTGGGGATTAAAATGCATACAATCTAGAAACAGACACAAATATGCTCTCACCTATCTAATATTTAATGATGCCCTGTAGTATTTATAGTTGGTATCGCATTGACTAATATGACCTGGCACATAGTAGGCACCTAATATTAATTTGGGTGATTTATAGTTCTCAGAGGGCAGATAAGATGGCATTTAACTATTCTGCTGCCCTGTAACTGAATATTTGAATTAAAGGCTATTTGAATGAACGAACTCAAGAGCAGCATCATTTGTAGCCTCTGGTTGAACTAGATTTTTTTTTTTCCAAGTAGGAAGCTCTAGGGTGATTGCTGGGAGAGTGTGGAACAGGGTAAAAGCACAGGCTTTGGAGTTAGACAAATGTAGTTAC
Organism: Pan troglodytes; assembly: GCF_028858775.2. Lineage (NCBI taxonomy): Eukaryota > Metazoa > Chordata > Mammalia > Primates > Hominidae > Pan > Pan troglodytes. The sequence goes on from NC_072413.2 coordinate 56,765,065, forward strand.
ACTCTCAGCTGGGCCACTGATGTGAGTGAACAGATCATTAACTGTTAGCTGTTAGTTTGGGCAGGTCACGAGAGCTCTCTGAGCTTCTGTTTCCCCACCTGTAACATGGGCATCATAACAGCATGCAGCTCCTGACTTGTGGTGAGGAGAAAAAGAGACACTGAACGTAAAATGCCCAGTCCGTGGGAACCGTGGGTAAGGGGGTCTGTTCTCGTTAAGTCAGGTGTGGGGACCCAGGAGGTTGGAATTTGGGGTGAATGGCTTTGCCTTTGGAGATTAACATTCCCATTATTATCACATAAATCAAACAGACAGTCTTTGAGGGTTTATGGCCCTTCCATCATCCTAGGGGGCAGTGCTTCCTCCAGATGTAGTTCTTAACCCACAGGCCACCTGGAGGGGTTCCCTAGGAGTCATCTATTAACAGGCTCAGGGATGAGGCCAGAAGGGAGGAGGCAGCCATTCCCTGGAGGGGCGGGGGTTGCAAGTCTGGGGCTGCTCTCTGTCCCTGCACCCCACCCCCATACTTTATTTAGCTTTAGTTCAGGGAAGAGGGCACTCAGGCTCTCAGATGTGGCTGTTTCATCTTAGCTGGGTCAGAGGTTAATGGAGATAAGTAGTGTCTTCTTACCAGGAGGCCTCAGGAGAGCCCAGTGTGTTGTTGGGGTTGAGTCAGGATCTTAGAGATTTAACAGACTGATATTCTCCTACCTTGGGAAGAGAGAGTGAGGCCCTGGGAGAGAAAACTGCAGCTGGGCTAGGCTGGAAGGAGGGGAAGGCTAGAGGACCGTGTCAGTCATTGAATGGCTCAGAGTGAGGCAGGACAGATGCCCACAGGGCAGATCAGAATTCTGGGATCTGTATATTTTGCTAAACTAAGTTGGCAGCTTCTACACAGCCCCACTTTGAAATAAAGGCAGGCAGCCTCTCTCCCATGCCGTGGTACCAGGGTAGACTTCTTCGCACAGGCTGCCACTGTGGTAGCTCATGGCCTGGCTACTACTGTGACCCATGGGCCTCTTCCCCAGAACCACAGCCTGATGTCTGATTCTGAGCTCCCTCTGGCCAGGATCTATTCTGAAGCGGGCAGCATGTCTGCAAAGTGCATGGGATTTAAGACCTGGAACTTCTCTTCTGGGTTGAAGCAACTGCAACAAGTCAATCCAGATTACTAAAGAAGGCAAAGTATGTATAGGTTAGGAACGTGTTGAAACACCCAGCAAACCCCTCCTCTTCTGAAAAGTCTTCCTTGGTCACCTCACATAGAAATAATAATGTTTCTATATTCTTAGAGCACTTGGTATCATTTCCTGTCTGTAGCCTTATTGGCTGTCCTGCATGCCAAATTCCCTCTCATCTCTGGCCTAATGTCCTAAAAAAAACCAAAACTGCCTCTTTGTCTCCTTCCTCCCTCATTTCCTCCTTCCTTCTTTCCCTCCCTCTCTCTTTCTTCCAACAACATATAGTAGGCAACTATATGCCAGGTACTTTCTAGGTGCTGGAAACAACTGTGAACAAAACAGGCACAGTCCTTGCTCCAGTGGAGTTGATATTCTAGTAGGCATATTTACTCACCTATTCCTTTCCCTGGACCACACTCTTTGGGAAGCAGGAGCCACCTCATCTCTTCTTGTGTCTCTTGTAACCCTTGTAGCTTGTGCCTTGCTGGGGGTTTAAAATGCTTGTTGAATGAATACATGCTCCTTAGCAGAAGCATATGTAGAGGCCGCCAATTCAGAAGATCCTGGGACAGGAAAGGAATGAAACAGGCTGAGTGTCTGGGATGCACAAGGGAATGGTAGTGACATTGACAAACCAGAGAATGTGGGCTCTGGATGACAGCCACTGCTGTCATTTCAGTTGGATGTGGCCATCTGGGAATGTGAGCCCTGTTTGCCAAAATGTGCTGATTTTGCAAGAGAAGCCAGAAATGAAAATTTTAATGTGAAATCTCATTTTTAAATGTTGGAATTTAGTGCAAAAACCCAAGAAAATATGTCTGTGGGCCAAATGAAGAGCATGGGCTCCCAGAGAGCATTCATGTTGGTAGGTGGGGATTTACCACTTTGGGTGTTTGTGAAGAGTTGGAATACCATGTCCCAGGCCACCACACTAGAAATCTGTGCTAACTCACAGATTACTCCTTCTCCCATCCCCTAGTCTGGCTTCCTCTCATTGCAGAGACAGGCTTGTCGATTGCCTGTCCTTTTAGTTCCTCCTGTATGCACCTGTATTAGTCCATTTTCATGCTGCTGATAAAGACATACCCAAGACTGGGCCATTTACAAAAGAAAGAAGTTTAACTGGACTTACAGTTCCACGTGGCTGGGGAAGCCTCACAATCATGGCAGAAGGCAAGGAGGAGCAAATCACGCCCTACATGGATAGCAGCAGAGAATGAAAGAGCTTGTGCAGGAAAACTCCCTCTTACAATACCTTCAGATTGCGTGAGACTCATTCACTATCACAAGAACAGCACAGGAAAGACCTGCCCCCATGATTCAATTACCTTTCACTGGGTTCCTGCCACAACATGTGGGAATTCAAGGTGAGATTTGGGTGGGGACACAGCCAAACCACATCAGCGCCACTGAACAGTCAGATGTAGCAGTGGGAAAAGGAAATCCCTAGAAAAGTAAAGCAGGGCAGTGATAAGCACTGGGCCTGGCAGTGTTGCACTGTGGCTACTGCATTTATCTGGAAGAGAGACAGCCCTGGGTTTGAATCTTGATACCACCAGCTAATGGATATATTACTTCTTTCACTTCTCTGGCCTTGGTTTCCTTGTCTGTAAAATGATCGTAATATCTGCTTTGCAGGATGGTGATAAGAATTAAATGGTATATGTAGGTTATGAATTATATATAAAAGATTAGGCCGGGTGCGGTTGCTCATGCCTGTAATCCCAGCACTTTGGGAGGCTGAGGCGGGCAGATCACGAGGTTAGGAGATTGAGACCATCCTGGCCAACACGGTGAAACCCCATCTGTATTAAAAGTACAAAAAATTAGCTGGGCATGGTGGCAGGTGCCTGTAGTCCCAGCTATTTGGGAGGCTGAGGCAGGAGAATGGTGTGAACCCAGGAGGGCGAGCTTGCAATGAGCCGAGATTGCGCCACTGCACTCCAGCCTGGGCAATGGTGCAAGACTCTGTCTCAAAAAAAAAAAAAAAAAAAAAAAAAAGATTAAAGATTAAGACATATGTAGTTTCCTTATTTGGTATTCAAGGAAGCTCCAGAGAACTACTTAGCCCCTGAGGATCATGAACTAGACAGAGCTGACGTTGGATTTGTTTTGGGATTTGAGGGATGGTAATGGGGTAGTTGGGATTAACAAGGAATTGAGGGTCTTGGGTGGGGGGCAAAATTGGGAGATAAATTACAGCTCACAATTTGGGCTACTTTCACACCTAGTGATGCCCTGGAATGTTATCAGCATCTTTATTTTCAATCAGTGATCGGAACATTGCTGAAAAAATGGAGGTATAATACAAAAATGATGTTCTTTCTATCTCTTTCAGTTGTGGCCAGCTTACTGTTTGAGACAGGCTGCCTAGCTCATGCAGGATGATAGTTCATGCTGGGGTTTGGTAGTGGTGTGTTCTGGGAAGTTGGGGGTCTCTTTTGCGTATTTCTGGGGTGTATATTGGAACGTGAGGAGACCACAATTTTGTGTAAGTTGTGGAGCAAAGATTCGATGCGTGGAAGACATACTAGATGGGTGATACTTCACCACATCTAGACTTATCCTGGAGTGTGTGTGTGTTTGTGTGTGTGTGTGGTTTTCTAAAGATGCTGGTGAACTGAGATACTTCTGAGAGAGCAAATGTGCTATATGGACTAAGGGAATAGAACCTTGATGTCACAAGTATTTCTCGGAAGCCTGCCACATCATTGCTGTTAGGGTTTAGGGTTTCTGTTTCTCTAAGCTCTGACCTAGAGATAAACCTCTCTGAGCTTGTGATAATGAGGATTTACCTTACTGGCTTCTAACATGGATACAAAATAGGGAAGGTGAAAAGTGGTACTTGTTTCCCAGAGTGAGGGGTAGGTAATTTCTGTCTCAGCACTGAAGACTTGGAGTCAGAGGCAGAAAGTTCTTCTGCGTTCTGTGAATCTCTAGGAAGATTACTTGACCTGCTGTGCGCCAGTTTCCTCATCAGTAAACTGGAGATGCCCCTACCCATTCTACAGGCTCTGGCAAGCATTGCATTAAATGACAGATGGGAAAGTGCTTTCTAGCTGGTCACCACCTAGAAAGGTGGTCACAGGTGGTCACCTGTGTCTTGAGAAGACACAGGCACTTTGTATGTATTATTCAGGTGTGTATTTAAAGCCAAGGCTGATCCCAATAAAGTACAGTAACCTAAAAGATTGATACTTTCACAGACTGAAGAAAAATTTTCCACTTTAATCCCAAGCCCCAGACCTACCCTCTCCCCTGAAAAAGCTTAGAAATGATGTCTCTAGAGCTGGGCGCTGAGAAGGACGGAAGATATGCTCAGCTAAGAGGACCTAAATTCTGATTAGCTGCAAAGAAAATGACCAGCTCTGCAGCTTCTGGGGCACATTTGAGGGGCATCTCTCCAGGAGGACATAGCACCAAGCATCACTTGATTTACTGATCTTCCCGCTTCCACCCCTGCCCGGAGTTCCCATGGCTGCCGTGAACTGGGAAGTGGAAAGGCAGCAATTGGGCTGTGAGAGCCTCCTGGGTCTCCTACTGCTGACTTCCTCCTATAAATCAGCCACAGACAGCTGCATCCACTCGCACCATGGGATAGAAAAATAGACCCTGTTGCTAGACAGCAACACAGGCTCCACAAACACCATGGGGTCAGAGGGCAAGGGGTCTTAAGCCAGGCACTAGCCAAGCAGGCCCAGCAGCCCCGCAGATCCATTTGTTTATTTTCACAGTGGCATTGCCTGTCTGTACTACACAAAGGAGGGAGACTCCCTTGCCCCTCTGCTCTGCATGTGTAGGCCACTTGCTGCTCACCACCGGAAAGTCCCGCTGACCTGCTGGCTAGTTTATTTATTTTAGATGCGTGTAGACTGTCTGCTAGGTCTAAGTTTTGAAGCTGATGGGGAAGTCATCAAGTCTAGTACAGAGTATTTAGCAATTGAATTTTATCTGGTCCATTGAATATCTGATTGAACAAGAAAGGGAAACCTTGTACTTTGCACTGACGTATTCACAACCTCCCCTCCTTCAGCACCTCCCTCCAGGGCCTTCCTTTCAAATCAGCATCTGACCCACCAAGAGAAATAGGCTTATGATGGCTGTGAGTTTGAGCTCTTCTTCTTCCTTTGACTTGAATCAATCTCTTTGCAAATAACTTTTCCAACATTTTATCATGACAATTTCAAAACACACGTTGAAGCGGAACGATTTTTACAGTGAACCTTGTAAACTCATCTAGATTCTACCATTAACATAATACTATACTTGCTTTGTCACATATCTGTCCATCAAGTCATCTTATTTTTGACACATTTCAAAGTAATTGTAGACATATGTATGCTTCCCCTAATTACCTCATCAGGTATACCAGTAATTAGAGTTCAATATTTGTTTGTAGTTTTTTCTTTTGATATAAAACTAACATAAAAAAATGCAAATATTTTTGACATGTTCCCCGAGTTTACAAATGCATACATCTGTGTAACCCAAACCCCTATCAAGAAATAAAACATTGGCATCACCCAGAAAGTTCCCTCACGTCCCTGCCTAGTGAATATCCATCTCTACTTCCTCAGAAGTAGAGATTATTTTCCTCATAGGTTAGGTTTGCCTGTCCTAGAGTTTCATATAAATAGGATCACACATTGTGCTCTCTTTGGGTAAGGTCTCTTTCCCTCAGCCTGATGCTTTTGAGGTTCATCCCTGAAGTTTTGTGTATCAGTAGTTTGTTCCTTCTGAATAGCATTCCACTGTACAGACATTCCACGGTGCATTCATCCATTCTTCCATTTCTGGACCTGTACTGTTTCCAGTTGTTGGCTCTTATAAAAAAAAGTTGCTATGAATATTCTTGTTCAAGTCATGTTGCAGACATACGTTTTCATTTCTTTTGTATAAATGTCTGGATTTGGAATTGCTAACTTACAGAGTATTATAAAATTAAGTCTACACAGACTTTTTTTGTTAGACTTTTTGTTGCAAAATGATCTGAACATTTTACATTTCATCAACAAATGTATGGGAGTTCTGGTTGTTCCATATCTTTATCAACATTTGGTGTAGTCAGTCTTTTTAGTTTTAGCTATTCTGGGTGGATGTATAGTGGTATCTCCTTAGGGCTTTAATAAAGCTTTAACTTTGATAATTGCTTATATATGTTTTCTTTTGTCTTAAATAATATAATAATAACATATAATATTTCTGACTTGGCTTCAGGCTTTAATTTTCATTTTATAGCAGTAGGTTGGAGACTATGGATACTTACGTTAAGTGTTCCTGAGGCTGAGTTAAATATATATTTTTTGAAATTATTATGATCACTGTCAATTATTACTAGGCTAGTATGGGAATTTCTGTTATAACACTTTTCTGGGGGGAGTATATTTTAGGAAGTGAGTGAAGGATGTGTTTTCAGGAATAGAGTTTGATAAAAATAGAATCTTGGGGATGTAGTCTTTGAATGAATGAAGCCAGCAAGCATATCAACTTTTAGGATTGCTGGCATAGCGCGTTTTGCAGCAGCACTTGGAATACCATTGACTTAGCTCTTGGAGATTTCTTTCTATTCTGAAATAGTCATAATAGGACTTTAATCCTACTTGCAGGGCTCCTCGGCTTCCCTAGTCCATCCTGATTTCTCTCCTTTCTTGCTGTTATGTGGGCTGCCTCTTAAATAGAACCTTTTCTACCTCTGTATGCACTGCCTCTGCTCAAATCCCAGTCTTTTGGCTTCAAGTCTCATATCTATGTAAATTTATCGCTGCAGCTTTGCCCTTTCTTCTGAAAGGAGAAATACCTCATCACCTCATCCGAGTGATCTTCTAAAAGCACAAGTCTGTTTATGATTGTTTTATAATCCCCCTCACCGATAAGAGAAAGCTCATAGTAGCCAACGACATTTTTGGATTCCACTCCGAGCCCAGTTCTGTCCTAACCACTGTTTAAATATTGTCTCATTTAATTTCCGCAGCAATATCTATGAGGTAGGTTGTAGCTTTAGACTCGTGTTTAAATGAGGAAACTGAGCCTCAGAGAGGTTTAATTCACCTACGGTCACATAACTGGTAAATTGTGAAATCAGTATTCAAACCTAGGAAGTCTGACAGCAGTATCCACACTTTTAGGTTGTATATTGTTCCTTAGTAACATACCTCCATCCTGTTTTCCCAACTTCAATCCCGACACTTTCTATCTCCCCCTTACCTCACTCTGGGCTTTAGTCACAGATTTACTGTAACTTGAAACAAGCCAGGCTCTTTCCTACCTTCTTGGCTTGACAAATGCTGCTGCATCTGTCGGAACACTTGGTCTACTCTCCACCTTTCCCATCATTTGGACTCATCCCTCCAGAAAGAGTCCAAGCCTCACTGCTCCTGGGGAGGCATCTAAGTCAAATGCTGTTCCTTGCTTCTTCGGTTTTTCTACAGCATGTGTTGTTCTGGTGTTTTGGCCTGCAAGTTACATGAGGCGGGACCTTGTTTTATTCATTTTGTATTCTAGAAGTTAGCCAGCGCCTAGAAAATCATAGTTACTCCATCTGTTAGGTAGGGTTCCCTGGGAACCAGACATTGAGAAGTGTTTGGGAACAGTACCCGGGAGGAAGTGAGGTTAGAACTACACGGAGGGACAAGTGGAGCTGAAGTACAGTCACCCCAGGAGCCTCTGCAGATCCATGAGGAGCTCTGGAGGTGGGAGGGACTGTCCTTTGGACTTGTTCCTCATTGAGGCGAGGTGTCAGGCCTTTATGGTCCAGCACCTACCAGTCATTAGATGTGGGATGCTCCAGGGGAGGGCCATAATCTTACGTGGCACGAGAGCAATTCTGGGAGAAGAATTCAGCTTTGAGCCTGCAGCACGCAAAGCCCTTTGGACAGCTCAGGAGTGAGTGCCTCGGTTCTGAAGGGGAACTGGGTAGCACACCACTGCATGTACTACCCTCAGCAGATATGGATTGAAGGAATGAATCCAGGAAGGGAGCCTGTCTGAAGCAATTGCATTAAATATAGTGTTTAGTGTTTGCTGCATATATATGGTGGTCTTTAAAAATATAGAGGAAAGGCCCAGCGTGGTGGCTCACGCCTGTAATCCCAGCACTTTGGCAGGCCAAGGTGGGCAGATCACAAGATCAGGAGATCGAGACCATCCTGGCTAACACGCTGAAACCCCATCTCTACTAAAAATAAAAAAAAAATTAGCCGGGCGTGGTGGCAGACACCTGTAGTCCCAGCTACTTGGGAGGCTGAGGCAGGAGAATGGTGTGAACCCGGGAGGCGGAGCTTGCAGTGAGCCGAGATCACGCCACTGCACTCCAGTCTGGGCGGCGACAGAGTGAGACTCCATCTCAAAAAAACAAATATATATATATGAAAAATTTTTAGAGAACTCAGAAATGGATTATTAGTAGAGCATTAACTGACCACATCTGTGTTCAGAAAATAGCTATTTGTTTGATCTTACCAGAATAGAAAAGTTCCTCATATAACTGAACGTTGCATATAAATACATTTGACATTCTTGGAGGAGGGAGGTGTATGTCTCTAAACTAAAAAAGGCTTTCGTTTTGATTTGTAGTTTGATAAGCATGCTATGTGAAAATGAGTGTATGCTAAGCATGTTTAATAGTCATTGCTAGATCCTGAGACCATGAATGTAATGTTAGTGCATCCCTTTTCTTTTCTAACTGAGGTCACTTAGGATTAAATGGGCCTGTTCCAGCTTTGTCTGCAGACTTCCTTTGCCAAGTAGATCCAGTGCCATAAGGCCCCAGTGTGCTAGTTAGGTTCAGCTTTACGCCATAGAGTTTGTAAGGCAGCCGTGTCCCCCTCCCTATTTCTGTTGTTTTGTTGATTTAATCCTAGGATGTGGTTTGGTTGGTTTATAGCTTTTTAAAGGTATATTGAATTTGCCTCCTGGTTCATCTCTCCCAGAAGGAGGCAGAAGTAGCCTTTTGGGTTAAGACTCTGGCCCCGGAAGCCAAGGAACCTTTGACCCCTAGTCGCCCTGCGGAATCTGAGCTACCTCTAGAGAGACTCACAATGACTGAGCCGGTTAATGGACTTTGTGGAGTACTTCAAATTGTGGTCATTTAGGGCATTATTATGGAATTGTTTATCGGTCTGTATAAACACACACACCACTTATCACTATAATGTAACAATTGCTTTCCAGGCTGCCAGCTGGAGGTAATATCGGTTCTCCAAAATAGTCACAAAATAGTCTTTTTCAGGCGGCTGTCTTTACAAAGAACTGCAGAAACCTCAGCCTTCTTTAAATGATTCCTTTGGGTTCAAGGCAGGGGAAGTTTGGGAGAGCGGTGCTGGTGTCTTGCAAACTGATGTCTTTCTTCACATTTTACATAGTGACCTGACCATTGAAGATGCCATTGATAGAACATCCACCCACGATAGCACAATGGGTGTTCTTATTTGTCTTTTTCATCTTGGGGGAGGGGAGTTCTTAATATTTCATACCAATGGCCTCATTCTTTTTTTGTTTAGTCAACAAACACTTAAGTTGAGTGCTTACGATGTGCTGAGTACTGTTTTATGTACCATGGGTATAGCTATTAAAAAAACAGATCCAAGTCCCTGCTCATGGTGTTTGTAAGCTAGTGAGAGGAAAGAGATGTTCTATGAACAAATCAGTACAAATTCGATGCTGATATGTGCTACAACAGAGAGTAAAGCAAGAAAAGGGATACAGTGCAATGGTGGGGGTGGGTGCTCTTTGATATAGATAAAGTGATATTTAGGTAGTGGTCTCAAGGAGGTGAGGGAATGAGCCAGGAGGATATTTGAAGAAAGAACATTGCAGGCCAGGGAAGGACTTTGGATTTTACTCTGAGACAGGAAGCACCAAAAGGCTCTGAGCAGATAAATGACATGCTCTGACTTTTTTTATTTTTTTGAGACACAGTCTTACTCTGTCACCCAGGCTGGAGTACAGTGGTGCGATCTCAGCTCACTGTAGCTTCTGCCTCCCGGATTCAAGCGAGTCTCCTGCCTTAACCTCCCGAGTAACTGGAATTACACGTGCATGCCACCGTGCCTGGCTAATTTTTGTATTTTGGTAGAGACAGGGTTTCACCATGTTGGCCAGACTGGTCTTGGACCTCTGACCTCAAGTGATCTGCCCCCCTTGGCCTCCTAAAGTGCTGGGATTAGGAGCCACTGCACTCGGAATTATAATTGAACAACGTCACTCTGCTGTGTGCATAGACTGTAGGGAGTGGGGCAAGTATAGAAGGGAGACCAGTTAGGAGGCCAGTGCAGTTGTCAAGGGGAAGGAGGATGATAGCTCGTAATAGGATGCTAATGGGGGATGTGCTAAGAAGTGGTCAAATTCTGAACCTATTTAGAAGAAAGTTAATGGAATTTGGTGATGGGTTAAATGCGAATGTGAGAGAAAGTGAGGACGACTCCAAGGATTTTGGCTTTAGCAACTGGTTAAATGGAAAAGCCATTTAGTGACACGGGGACAAATGAAGGAAGATCAGATTTGAGTGGAAAAATAAGAGTTCTATTTTGACATATAAGGTGTTGAGTAAGTGGTTGAAAATATGAACTTGGCATTAAGATGTTGGGATTGCAGATATAAATTTGGGAGTGTTCAGCATACAGATAATATTTCAAGCCAGATTACTAAATGCAATCACCTAGAGAGTGAGTGTAGATAGAGAAGATATGAGTTCCAAGGATGAGGTCTGAAGCTCTCCAATATTGAGAGGCCAGAAGAGACTGAAAGAGTGTCCACTGTGGTCTTCTTGGAAATAAGAAAGTGTTTTAAGAAAAAAAAGGGTCAATTAGGTCAAATGTTTCTGATAAGTTTGGTTAGATGAAGCCTTAGAAATGAGCATTGGTTTTGGCAATAGAAATTCATTGGAGACCTCGTCATAAGCAATCTAGGTGGTGTGTGGGATTGAAAGCCAAATTGGAGTGAGTTCAAGAAATAATTGAAGGGAGTAGAAATAACAAACACGTGCAAGTCTTTGTGGTAGTTTTGTTGTAAAAAGGAAGCGAGAGATATAGCTAGAAGGGAATGTGGGGTCAATGGAAGCTTTTAAAGGAAAAGATGTGGGATACAACTGAGTGTTTGTATGGTAGTGGAAATGATCAGGTAGAGCAGAAATAATGGATGAAGTAGGAGGAAGATGATATAACTGTAGAAGCTATGTCCTTTGAGTAGAGGAGAGGGAGCAGGATTCTGTGCGTAAGTGGAAGGTTTGGCATTTTCCAGGACGTGGGTAGCTTATTGCAGCAAGAGAGAAGGCAGTCCGTGGGCACAGACACAGATAAGGAGTTTCACCAAGTGGTGGGAGTGGGTGCAAGTCCTCTTTTGATTGCTTCTATTATCTTGATGAACTGAGAAACAAAGTCAGAGGCTAAGAATGAGGATGGGGAGTGCTGGAGATGTGAAAAGAGGTGAAAAGGAATGAAATAGTTGTTTAGAAAAGTGGCAGAATAAATCAACAATGGAAATGGAGCATGATGCATAGCCAACATCTCACTTGAGAACTTGTGAAGAGACCTGTCCCTGAGGTTGTGCCTGTTTCCCCAGCCGTGTGCAGTTACTTGGGTCGACATGTAGAGGAGGGGAGACGTTGCGGTTTTGTTAGGCGATGGCAGAGTGAGTGAGTAACTGACTGCCTGTGGACTCTAAATGGAAGATAAATGGGAAGATATATCACACTACTGGAAGTTGTCTACATTATGCCAGAGAGCACACCCCCTTGAAATCTCTGAAATTTGTCCAAAGTGAATGGGACAGAAATATAATTCTCATGTCATCCAAAAACAATCCCCTGTGCCACTGGATATCACACTCCTGCCATGGGCATGTGCCCCAACCTTCGATCCCATCTGTATGAGCCCAGAGAGGGTGTGATTGTGGGATAGTCCTTATTCCCCAGTGGCTGAAGGGATGTCTTACCACCATCCTCATGCTTCCCCTAGCTTCCAGTCATTGTCTTTTCCCAGCGCAGTGAAGACTTTGGTTCCTCAAGTAACAGGAGCTCTTTGGTGGTGCCTGCAACATTCCTTCCTCCCCATACACAGAGTCTGAATGCCAAGACTTCTGTCATCACATTGTCCCATTAATTTGTTTCCTCAGTGTGTGTAGATCCTATCATTTCCAGGAAATTTGAAGAATAAATAAAGTGAATATTTATTTATATTGTTGCAGTAGAGGTCCACTCTTGCATTTGTTTAGTAACAGACTTAGGAATGACCAAAAAACTCTTCTTTTCATTTGAAAGCCTTTTGAAAATGTTTGTCCCAAATGAGATTTTATGTTTAAAGCAGCATGATATCCCTGTTCTATGAACTGAGCGTCAGGGATCCATCACTTGAAAATGATTCTTCTGTCATTCTGAGGTTTAACACATATTTTTCTCCCAAATTAACTGGAGTTTTCCATTAAACAATGATGATCTTACAAAAATTTTCTTTCTCATTTACAACGTCTTGACACACAGCATCCAATAGGCAGTAATGTAAAATTGAAATCACAGAAGCAAGCCTTCCGTTATTGTCTGGGGGTTAAAAATCCAAAATAATGAAAAGCGCCATCCATATTTTTCCAATTGTCCTTCAATGTTTTTCTTACTGTGTGCCCCAGGCAGCTAAACTTTTGTACACATGATTTCTTGTATGGCTTGGAATTATACATTTTCTTACCATGTCAGATGTTTCTTGTGTTTTTGCTACGCAAACGTTCTTTTCTGAAACCCATCCCTCTTCCAAGAGTTAGAAATGGGGCCAAGCTGGCTGCAGAGTGGAGACCAGCACTGCTATATCAATCGCTGCAGCTTGACTCACATAAGCCAGACCCTGCCTTCCATCCCCCACGGCTAATCCTCCACAGAGAGCTCTCTTTAGAATTACCGTGACTTCTGTGACTTGACTTGGTTGAGGGCTGAGATAGAGGCCACTGCCAGAGCCTCTGCTGACGTCAGAGGAGCAATGGGAAAAGGAAGAGAGGGAGTGAAGGATGATCTCGAAATGGCCATGTCCCAGGCAGTGGGAAAAGAAGACAACCCAGAAGTGCTGCCTTTAGCTCCAGGAGCCTGGACCTCTCTGCCTTGTAGGGCGTGGCAGCTCAGCTCTTGGCCAAGTTTCAGAACTAGGATAACAAGATTTACAGAGGCCAGAGGAAAAGGGCTGCCCCAGAGCAAAGATGCTCTTGAATTCTTTCTTCCCACACTTATTATTCACTGCAAATTCACCTCCTGAGCAGTCGATGTTGAAAGGGAATTATGAGAAGACAATAGTCCATTTAACAAAGCAGATGTTTCCAGCTCCTGTTTTCACCTCCTTCACATCCTGTCATCACTCCTGTAAGTGCAGAGTTTTCACAGATTGGAAAGGAATTGTCTGGGAGAAAGGCCTATCCCTGTATGTATCGAGCACTAGTAGGGGGAGGCTTAACATGCGAGTGTGGGTAAGGATGAGGAGTGCCGACAGGAAGGGCATGCAGGGGACAGTGCAGCACCTATACCAATCTCATCAATGGTTTTCCATTGTACTTAATGCACAGCCTAAACTTTCTACCATAGCTGCATTCCTAGGCTTGCCCAGCTCTTTCCTGCTTGAGGTCCTTACAAATGCTCTTTCTAGCAAGAGCCCTCCCATGATTTCCATAGCATCTGCAGTACTAGCTAACATCCATCATGTGCTTACTAAGCACTAACCACTATGCTAAATACTATATACCACTGCAGTGATGCCATTTAATTCTCACAGCTGCAAAGTAGAACTTATTACCCCCAGTTTACTGATGAAGAAACAAAGGCACAGAAAGGTTAAGGAAATTGTCAAAGTTTCACAGCTAATGAGTGGCTGAATCAGGGTTTGATTCTAGGTCTGTCTGACTTCAGACCTAGACCTTCTGTTTTATTTTACCTTTTTAAAAAACCCATTTAATCCTGTTTTATTCCACTAGATCTAAGTTCCGTGACAGCAGGTGCTATGTCTCTTTTATATAATACCTTCCCCCTGGTAACTAGTAGAGTACTGACATATAGTGCATATTTATTAAAATAATGAATAAAAAATGAATTAAAGAGCAGTTAAAGGTCCCAGATGCTTCACTGTGGACATGCTGATGTTTCGTTATAGTTCTTATTCTCAGGGAGCATTATCCTCAGCCCCTGACATTCCTCCATTTTCAAGTTTTTGAGTAGTAATTTGGAAGATAGATTTGGGAAAAGATCCTGAGATCTGTACCTACTTATCCAACTATCAACTCGACATGACCACTTTCATGCCTAATAGGTTTCGCAGTTTTAATGTCTTACCTCTTCCTTTCTCATTCTTCACATTAGTCAATGGCCGTGCCTCCCACCCACTTGCCAAATTGCAGAACCCTGAGAGCCAATACTCAGTGCCTTCCTTTCCTTTATTCCTCACTTGCAATCCAATTGCATGTCCTGATGTTCATCCTTCGACTGTGCGTATCTCCCACCACTATCCTAGTCCAAGACAACATCTTTTCTTATCTGGACCATTACAATAGCCTCCTTATCTAGAGGATCCCTGGTTTGGAGCATGGTTTCCGGATCTTTATGGATTCTCAGTGAATCCACAAAGATCCTCATGAATTCCTATGAGCGTAAAAACAGATGTTTTGTCAGGAAAGCATCACCAGTCAGGGCCATGCACAGCACAGGAGATAGGGTTGGTTCATTTGAGCATAATATTGGGCAATGTAGGCTGGATAAAGTGGTTGGCAGGATTTGGTGATTAGAGCATCCCTCTACTTGGCAAAGGGAGGTCATGGCTGAGCTCCAGGCTCTGAGATAGTTGTGGGTGTGGCATCTCTTCCCTTCCCACTGTCTCTGTGCATCTCCTCTCTGCTGGGGTCTCTTTGGAGATCTGGAGGCCCCTGAGCTGGCTGCAGAGTCTTTCCTACTTCTCTCCTCTCTTTCTTCCTGTTCTTATCTCAGCCCACTTGCATCTTTCCCAAGGCACATGGGTAGACAAAGCCTCAAGAAGGGCTCCTAACAGAGTTGGGAGGCACCTGGGAATATCCTCATTAGCTTTTCTCAAATACCCAGATACTGTGAAGCTATACTGATTGCTCTAAAATCTCCTAGACCGCCTTGAGAATTCAGAGGCTTGGGTAGATACGTAGGTCGGTGGGGAAGTCTGAACTGATCTGCTTATCCTCCTTCTTTCCTGGCATGGCTCATGCTTGAGACTGGAGACTTTAGTCTTATGAAGAGTAAAGAACTTTCTGGAAGGGAGCTCAGTGGTTTATCTATTCCTCAACAAACAATTCTGCCCCTTATGCAAATACCGCACCCCCCTTCCACCCCCCACCCTCCACAACACTGACACTTCTGGAACCGTGGTAAAGCCTGAACCGGAGAGGAGTAAAAATCTGTATTTTCAATACAATGTAGACAGTAAAGACCAAAGAGCAAGAGATGGAGGCCAAGGGAAGAAGAGTTCATAAGCAGAAAATAAGATTCAGAGGAAATGAGGATGCTTGTGGGAGAACGAGCGTAAGGCAAACCTTGCATGTTTAGTGATTTTTTAAAATGGTTGTATAGGAAGAGAGGATTATTTCTTTCACATTGATTGGAGTGTAAGTTTCTTGAAGATGAGGGTCATGTTTTGGTCATTTTGTGTCCTTCCCACCACCCCAGGGCCTTGTATAAGCTTATCAAACAGTAGCTGCATTTATACAGAGCCTGAAAATAATTGACACAGGCTCCATGTGAAACATTCTAGGCACATCTCCATCCTAGCTCACCATCTGGGCTTCTGGGAGGATGGGAAATCATTTGTGTCAGAGTAGCTCCAAGATTGTTCAGAACTGGCATACAGAGGATTATCAGAGAGAGAAATTTTGCAGTCTCTTGGGGGTGTCTTTGAAGAAGGTGTTTATAACACATTTTGCTGACTGCTTCCATAAATCCCAAGAGCACTGATAATTTTTCATCAGAAAACAAGAAGTGAAAATGAAGCAATTTGGCTGTGAGAACATCCTTGAATTTCTACTGGTCGCTTCTAATTGTAACTTGGCTATAACTACATTTTTATCCTTTGCATTAGAGTATGAAGAAAAACACATCCTTAAGCTTTAGAACAGAGCAATGTCTAAAAACATCCTCAAGTTCAGAGGGCAAGGAGAATTCTCTGAAACAATCTTGGCCAGGACTCTCGAGAACACAGGGAGGAAACTTTTCATTCCCTAAGAACCATGGCCTTTGTAGTGCAAATACTGGTTTTGTGGAGGCATTTGGCCTGTCATTCATTAGAAACTTGTGGTCTTTAAGTGTGGGGCCCCAGTGTTCAGATTCAAGGGCTTGAAGTTTGGGATGAGGCCGGCTTTCAAACATTGTATTTTTTTTCTATTCTCTAATAACTTAAAACAAAAACAAAAACTTTGAAATCATGAGACCAATAAGAGCAAGGAATTGAAATAATAACAGCTAACATTTATCGAGTGCTTTCTAGGTGCTAAGAGCTATTTTATGTGCATTAAATCATTTAATCTTAACAACAACCCTATGCTAAGAGACGAGAAAATCTAGACCAGAAAAGTGAAATAAGCCACCCAAGGTCACACAGCATAGCCACATTAGTCTGATGCCAAAGGTGAGCTCCTACCCAAGTGATACCACTTAGAGTTTGTGCTTAACTAAGTAAAAAGGTGAAATAACTAGGACCAGAGGCTCCACATAGTGTGCTGAGCTCTAATACCTAGCCTCTGACAAAGAACCCAGTAAGAAAAAGTAAAAAAGACTGAAACAGAAAAGTCCATCCTGTGTTTTCTGCAAGTCCACGGCCAGGCTGATGGAGCCAGTTTTGAGGCAGCTTAAGATTTTCCCTTTCCATGGCCAGATCTGTTTTAAATTGAATCTTCCAGCTGGTCCCGATTTGCAGATTGGTGCTCAGCTTTCTAAACAAGCCTTTCATCGGCATCTCAGAATTCCATTCCAGCTAATATATGTTTGGTTGTACCACAATTCGGATGGTTGGGGTATATGTTCCCCCAACTCTTTTTTTTTTCCTTAAAAGTGGAGCATAACAGTTCATTCTTATTGTTGCATTTTGTAATAATTTCACATGCAATTTTCTCCTTCAGATCATTGCTCCCTACAAAAGAGGTAATGGGTAGATTATTGTATTATATTTATAATTGAAAACAGCTGACTTCATGGATTTTTACTTTTTTTTGTTTTTTACCTAGTTTTCCAGCTGTGTCTGACTTTGGCTTGTCATGTGAGGCGGGGGGAGATGGTTTAGTGGAGAAGGGGGTGGTGTCAAATCATTGCTTGTGTAGCCAACATCAATAGTAAACTAGCTCCAGAGAGGAAAGGGCAGGATTCTTTTAGCAAAAAACTCTATGAGCCAAGGAGGGTTTCTGGAGAGCAGCTTATAAATATAAAAAGGGGAGAGAGAAAAGGTGTAAGTGAGTGAATGTGTGGGTTAAGATGCCAATGCCACCATTTTGTTGAGTGCTTATTATATGCCAGACACCGTGCTAAGTACCTTATATGAGTTATTTCGTTTAATCCTCACAACGACCCCATTTTTCAGACAAGACAACTGAAACCAAGGAGCCACGATGTAAGCATGAGACTTTCTGAGGTCAGAGCCCAGGCTGTAACCTCTCATTCCACTCTTCCTCCCACTGGGCTTTCTTCAGGTGTGATATGCTAGTTGGAGAGCCATTCAAAGGCCCCTTTAGAGGACACCTCAGCCTTGTTCCACCTCTGTGGTTTCCTGGAATTCCCAGTGGGAAGGCAAATGCCATTTGTAATGAAGACCCCTCCTGTAGTCTGTTCAGAGCTCTTACTGTCGACTCTGTATTCTTCCTGTCCCCATCACATTTTTTTTTTTTTTTCAATTTTGACTTTAGGTTCAGGAGGTACATGTTTACATTGGTTTACATGGGTTAATTATGTGTCGCTGGGGTTTGGGGTGTGAATGATCCCTGTCCCAGGTAGTGAGCAAAGCACCTGCTAGGTAGTTTTTCAACTCTCATCCTCCTCCCACCCTCCACCCTCAGTTAGGCCCCAGTGTCTTTTGTTTCCATCTTTATGTCCATGAGTATCCAATGTTTAGCTCCCACTTTTAAGTGAAAACATGTGGTATTTGGTTTCCTGTTCATGCATTAATTTGCTTGGGATAATGGCCTCCAGCTGTATCCATGTTGCTGCAAAGAACATGATTTTGTTCTTTTTTTATGGCTAAGTAGTATTCCATGGTGTATATGTACCATATTTTCTTTACCTGGTCCACCACTGATGCGTTATCTCTATTAGGCTTTCCTTGAACTTCCTGGAGAATTGAAAAGAGCAGGGATGGACTGGGCGCGGTGGCTCACGCCTGTAATCCCAGCATTTTGGGAGGCCGAGGCGGGCGGATCACGCGGTCAGGAGAGTGAGACCGTCCTGGCTAACATGGTGAAACCCCGTCTCTACTAAAAATGCAAATAATTAGCCGGGCGTGGTTGCAGGCTCCTGTAGTCCCAGCTACTCGGGAGGCTGAGGCAGGAGAATGGCGTGAGCCCGGGAGGTGGAGCTTGCAGTGAGCCGAGATTGCGCCACTGCACTCCAGCCTGGATGACAGAGCGAGACTCCGTCTCAAAAAAAAAAAAAAAAAAAAAAAAAAAGAGCAGGGGTTCCCTTTTATAGAGTTATTCTACCTGAGAAATATTTGCAGTAGTTTAATATGTGGGACATTAATGGCCTCATCTGTGCATTGTTCTTTTTGCTGGAAATTCTTAGTGCAGTGAGTCCCTGGAGGCCACCTCTTGGTCCAGCTGCTTGCCCATAAAGTAAATTTCCTGTGAATTATTCAGGATTGAAGCCATACAGATCTCTAACTTCATTACCCATCTTTTCTCAGATACATTCTCTACATATCAGTGAGTAGATGAAGAAAGATGTCCCAGAATTTTATGTTGACTTACAAGAAAAAAGGCGCATTTTTTTCTTCTTGGTCCTATGTCAGTGATTCCCAGGGCAGGCTGGCTGGCCAAATGCATGGCCCCTGTGACCTGCTGTTTCCATCTGTGCCTCCACTGTCTTGGTTGTTGAGTTTGCCCTTGACAAAGAATGTTAAGGCATCTTATGTAAATTAGATGGGGAACTTAAAACTCGAGACAAAGTATGTGCAATTCTCAAGTTTTTCTCTACTTTTGCTTTGTGTTGTGGCAGTGACATTGAAAATTGATGAGATTATTCTTGCCCAAAATCTACCTATAATTTTGTATAATTATTCCAAATTCTGTGCCACAGAACTGAATTTTTGAGGTAAATGTGTAGGACTTAATGACTCGCAGTCTGGATTTCCTATAGAAGAAAACCCTGTATGATTTTGATACTCTTTTTGCTCTTTCATCATAGATTTGGTCACAGGTTTGCCATATTTTATTTAGTGAGATACTTTCAGTCCCTTCAAAAAATGTTTATGTCTGCTTTTTTCTTTCTAGAAAGAGAAATAAAACATCTTAATTTTTTTCTTAGTGCACAAACTATTATCTAAAATAAATAAACACTGAGTATGATGACGTTCATCCGTGGGTTTTTCTACTGGTGTGATTTTTCTTCTCTGTCTTCAGCTTCAGGCTCCTCTCCCTAAGGAAAACTATTCACTTTCTCCTGGGTAGTAAGTATGTTTTGTATTTGGGTGGCTCAGTGTTGTTTAGGCTACAGGCTTGAGGTATAAAGGGCAAGACTTTTCCCCTTAGGCAGGGATAACTTTAGTATATAAAATGTTCTCACCAACGTGAAGGGAAGAATTTTATTCATCTGAAATTTTTCATGAAATTTATTTATGAAAAGCCATCAGAGGAATTCCCAGAAGGCTACATGCCTCCTTCTCATAGGACTGAGAAAGGATGGGGTAACATGGGGTTACAGAGTGAGTTCTCCAACCAGGTGGCCAGAGCTTGGGTAAGTCCTGATGGTCGCACCTGGCTGGGAAGCCAGGAAAGGTGCTCACAGACAAGTGGAGAAATGAATAGAATTGTGGTGAGGCACCCTCCAAAATGAGAGACAGTAGGAGAAATTTTAGCAATTTTACTGTGTGCAGAATTTCAGAACTAAGTACTGGAGCCTAAAGATAATTTCTGGGAAGTTTTCTGTTTGATATCCTGTATAAAACCCCTAGATGGCCTAGTTAAAAACCTACAGAAAAGATCTACAATATGGTCCAAAGTTTACGAAGCCAGATTTATGTTTCTTTTGACTGTGACTCACAGCTAAGACTGAGCCACATGGAGCCTTAGGGATTATTTAGGTTAGATTACATATTAACAAAATATCAGCATATCCTGTAGTAAGATATCCACGCAGTAATGTCAACTAATCACAGAAGCATAGCATTTAAAGGGAGTTTTGAGCAGGATTGAAAGAAATATGAATAACTAGGTATAAGTAGGAATTTTCATAAAGGGACGATTTACAGAGCTGTGGCAGGGTTAAAAGGACCAACAAGGAATGTTGAAGCACTCAGGGACCAGCAACGTTGAGAAACTGTTTCCTAGAACTGAAGAGTGGAGGGGAAGGAAGAGTGTTGTTACTAAGGCCCATTAAAAATTGGGGCTATAGAAGGGGAGCTGACTGCAACTGCATCAGGAGCTACAGTCAGAGAGGGATGGTGCCACTGCCAGATTGTGAACCATGAAGCTGAGTAGGGAGCGAGCAGCAGAGAAATACCCTCATCTCTCCTGCTGTTGCCTTCCATTGGCTGAACCGTCCGGGGCATCTGAGCCTGAAGAAATTAGAGAATACTGCCGGGCGCTCACGCCTGTAATCCCAGCACTTTGGGAGGCCAAGGAGGGTGGATCACCTGAAGTCAGGAGTTCGAGACCAGCCTGACCAACATGGTGAAACCCTGTCTCTACTAAAAATACAAAATTAGCCAGGCATGGTGGCGCATACCTGTAATCCCAGCTACTTGAGAGGCTGAGGCAAAAGAATTGCTTAAACCTGGGAGGCGGAGATTGCAGCGAGCTGAGATCTCACCACTGCACTCCAGCCTGGGCAACAAGGGTGAAACTCCATCTCAAAAAACAAAACAAAACAAACAAACAAACAAACAAAAACCAAACAAAAAACCCAAGCACAAAAAAACTTAGAGAATGCTATCTGTAAGCATCAGTTCCCTGAGGACCTAGGCTGCCATGGAGGAACAGAGAATGGATGTGGGGTGGTGCACAAATGGAGAAGAACGCACACCCTGAGTCTCACTCTAGTGAATTCTGACCTTTCTTTAAGAAAAACTACCCAATTTTGGAATCTTTCTTGACATGTCCAGGCTGTCTAGAGCTCTAGGACCTTTATAACTCTTAGCCACAGCAGGCTTTACATTCCCTAGAGTTTTTCTTCTGCCAAAACAGAAGAACAGAACTATGGCATATAGTTTTCAATCCATCTTCTGCCTTAGCACAGGTGAATGACAGAAAACAGTGACATTGCATATCCCTAATGCCAGTGCACAATGGGGCACAATTCTCACTGGGCATAGGGAACACATTGCCTTTAGGAAGGTATAGGAGAACCTCAGGGTGGTGGTAGTGTACATTTGAAAAAGCCCCGCCTTTCCAACTTGGACGCGGCAGAATGGTTCCCGCAAAGAAGGGTGGCGAGAAGAAAAAGGGCCGTTGCCATCAACGAAGTGATAACCCGAGAATACACCATCAACATTCACAAGCGCATCCATGGAGTGGGCTTCAAGAAACGTGCACCTTGGGCACTCAAAGAGATTCGGAAATTTGCCATGAAGGAGATGGGAACTCCAGATGTGCGCATTGACACCAGGCTCAACAAAGCTGTCTGGGCCAAAGGAATAAGGAATGTCCCATACCGAATCCATGTGAGGCTGTCCAGAAAACGTAATGAGGATGAAGATTCACCAAATAAGCTATATACTTTGGTTACCTATGTAACTGTTACCACTTTCAAAAATCTACAGACAGTCAATGTGGATGAGAACTAATCCCTGATCGTCAGATACATCAAATAAAGTTATAAAATTGCCAAAAAAAAGTAAAAGCTCCTACAAATGATTCTCATAAACTTCTGTGCTTCTCTGAGAATGACTGTGCTAAAAGCTTTAACCAGGATCTCTTGATGACAGGATCTTTCTCTTTCTGAAACGAAGGGTAGAGTTTCTCTTTCTGAAAGGGAGGGTAGAGTTTTCATCAAAACATTCAAGCTTCTACACGTGGCAGTAGTGAAAATGCTTGGGAATTCAAATTTGTATCTCGTTTTAACTGTGTAATCTTGGGCAAGACAGTTAATGTCTCTGAGCCTCAGTATCTTAATCTATAAAGAAGGCATAATTATACCTACCTCCAAGGGTTGCTAAGAATAAGTCAGCTAAAAGTGCTTTGTAGGTGGAAAAATTCTAGATAATTGTTATTTATATTATTGTTATCTTGATGTCTTTTCACATATGGGAAAAGCTGGCTTTTTATTCCCTGCAGTCAGCTTAAAACTGAAAGACATAAAATCATTTATAGAATAACTCTAGTCTGAATCCTTTGCATCGATCCATTACCAATCAGAAGGTGGCGTATTTTGAAGTCCTGAGCTTATGTAGATATGGGTTTTGAGTTAATGTATGACTCCTTTTAAAATTACAGACATTTCTAGCTTCCTTTGAGTTTTACAAACTAACAGTTCAGGCACAGACACTTTTCTCATTTTTTATTTCAAACTTCAAAATATATTTATGATAATAAACTAAAAGCAAAATTGTCAGGTTGCCAAGTAATGAGATTATAGGTGAATCCACACTCCCAGTTTGCCTTAATATTGTTAAATTACTTCTATAACTAACAAGGGAAACATTCATTTAAACCAAACATAGTAAGTTTTTGTAATTTATTTCCCTTTGTAAAAGCTGTATAGATATATATTTATTGTAACAAACTTAAAAAATTAAGAAACATTGTACCTGTGGACTTATTCTTCAAAAACAACAATATTTTGAAGCTACTTTCATTCCTTCTTTCCCCTTCTGATGGATATATTTTAATAGCTGTGAACATTTTCATGTTCCATTTTCCTTCTACCTTACAACATAAATATTTCACATTGTTACTACAAGATTTCCTTGATAATTTTAATGGCTATGTAACAGTTCATCAGATGGGTATATCTTAACATTAGACATTTAGGTGATTTGCTTCCACTAGATATTAATATATAGTAAATTAAATAATAACAAGAACAAGGAAGTTAAAAAAAGAGGAAATTCTCCTCGTTTTTTTACAACTTCCTCATGGCTTACCTGGATCTCCTCCATGTCTCATTAAAATTTAACTAATTATTTCATAACAGCACGTAGAAATTCTGGCAATGTGATAGACATATTCATTTTACTCCTGACCACACAGACAAAGCTGTGTACCACGATGACAGAGGCCAGCAAGCCAGAGGCATGTGTTATTTTTGGAACTTCTCTAGAGAAAATGTGAACTCAAAAGTCTGGGCTTAACAACTGTTCCTGTTACACACATACACAAACACACTCACAGATGTTAAATATTGGGATTCTAGATGGCTTGTTTTCATTATGCAAAGACATTTCTCTCTTTCCCATGATGTCTAAAATAATACTATGAATTCCAAGAATCATGGAAAGTTAGGAAGTTTGGAGATTATTTATATGGGATTTTTAATATATGACATGTCTGCTATGCTAAACACATGGCAGACATTATTGACCAATTGTTCTTTCCTGAGACAACTTCAGACTCCTTCCCAGCATAACACTACCACACTCATGACCAATCCTTCACAAATGGTTCAAGAGAGCAAACCTGTTCACCATCGAGAGCTCTTCAGACCTCTTACTTCATGGATAAGGAAACTGAAACACTTTAGATTCCGGGCAGAAAAAATAATGCATCTGCTTGGCTTGTTGAGTGTATGTAGAGGTTTACATATTAAAAGGATCCCCAGGTGATTTGAAAGCACCCTAAGCTTAAGAAGCACTGATCTAGACCACTGAATGGAGGATGCCACAGGTACAGACAGGTCCAGAGTGAGGTTGTCCAGCAGCTGTGGGCAGGACCCCAGGGGAATCAGTACCTTGGAGAGGGCATCCCATATGGTGAGCTGTGGTTTTCACTTCATAGTTTCAGAAACTTAATTTCGTTAATTACACAGAGATGATTAACCCGTAGGAGACCAGGTTTTACTAATGAAACTTAAACGGCATTGATGTGCAAACCAGAATTCCTATTTTGGTACAAAAAAAAACCTGTTAGAATCATCCTTTGCGTCATACATGGCTGCGGGGGTATTTTTTCTGGCAAGTACCTTCATGCAGCTACCTAAGGTAAAGGCCCAGAGATGCCTTCGTCAACATAGAATGATAGCAATGACAGTAGGTATTTCTGAGGGCTGTTTTTTTTTTTTGTGTTAGAGTTATTTCTCCTTCAAGATGCTGGATAAACATGAAGAAATCCTCGCTAATACATTGCCTTTGAAAACCTTTTACTAGGCCTGGCACGGTGGCTCGTGCCTGTAATCCCAGCACTTTGGGAGGCTGAGGTGGGCAGATCACGAGGTCAGGAGATCGAGACCATCCTGGCTAACACGGTGAAACCCCGTCTCTACTAAAAATACAAAAAATTAGCCGGGCGTGGTGGTGGGCACCTGTAGTCCTGGCAGGCGCCTGTAGTCCCAGCTACTCGGGAGGCTGAGGCAGGAGAATGGCGTGAACCTGGGAGGCAGAGCTTGCAGTGAGCCGAGATCACGCCACTGCACTCCAGCCTGGGTGACAGAGCAAGACTCTGTCTTAAAAAAAAAAAAAAAAAAGAAAAGAAAACCTTTTTCTAAAACAATCCTTGGCCAATGCCAGCTATGTTTCAGTGAGTTTTCTTTTCTGTCAGTTTCATTTCAGTCATCTTCCTGAGGATATTTACCAATTTCTCCAGTTTCAGGAGCAATATCCTTGTAAACTATTTCATAGAGGTACCTGCTTCTGTAGCTATTTAAACTCCACTGTTTATTGATTCTTCTTAACTTTATTCTCTAAATTCACCTAAATTCTAGGTGCTCTGTCCTGTGGCTCCCAACAATGACTACTTTAGTCAAATCTTGTTTCTCCAGCTGATGGGAGGCAAACTGCTTAACCTGTACATATTTGTTACTTTTTTGAACAGTGGGGGTGAGGAAGTTGAAAGAACTTACAAAAAGAGTCAATGCCTTCACTGTAAATGTATTTGGAGCGAACAGAATCAAGATGTTCTTAAATCGAAGTCATTATTCTCTGCCAGATGGGAAAAGGCACAGTCTTATGGTTATGAAGAGCTAGGTTGGGTCTGTATGGTGCTGTAAACTCCACTTAAAGCCAGACTTCTTTGTTTGCCAAGAATAGCTATCACAGACTAAAATGCTAAAACGCAATTGGGGATGCTGTCAATCTGCTTGACATGCATCGATTGCAAACATCTCATACCCCTGGTAGAGGGGGCACATTCTACTTCTCTAACACAAGGGAGTGGGAAGGCATGGTTCAGGAAAGCTGCACATATTACAGTATATATATTTCCATAATCAAAAGACAACCCCTACTATATTACATTATTGGACAATTTGAAAAAACTTTTAATGCTTTGCTGTTCTTTTACTCTGAATTCCTCTAGAACACAGTTACATGCCTACCACTTATTACATGAGGAAATCCATAATATGGGAGCTCTTATTTAGCTTCCAAATGGTCTCAAATCAGATCCAAAATTTAAGAAGGAAATAAGAATCAGTGATTATGTAACATTAACCAAATGTCTTTCCCAAACTGAGGCTGACTTTACATTTCTTACGGGCCCAATTCCATTAATGGTGCTTTCTTATTCAGCAAGGTAGAGACATGGATTACTTAGCCAGTGTTTTAGAACTGTGAAAACTGTACTGTACACACAACTGAGGGCTGTAAGGGGATCTTGCTTCATACTCAGTCACTGGCTGCAGCAAGGGAGACTTAAGTGAGACCATACAGCAAGGACTTTGCAAAGCTAAAAGTACTAAATACATGCAAGGGGATTTGCAGCTAAATAAAATGTTTTTATACCTCCAGCTTCCACTAAGCTGTCCAGGGACAAGTGAATTCTTTTTCTCCTGCTGCTTGAAGAAGTGTGTTGTCTAAAGCATTGTTCCTGGCCACTATTATTTATAGTAGAATTGTCTTCTCCTACTATTCTCAACACGTTTGCTTTTTCATTTTTGAGGAAGCAGTTTTAGAATCTGAAGTCGGACCTGTACCTTGACTGTCCTCTTCACATACAATGATGCTCAGCCTCTCCCTGTTACTTCATCTCTTGTTATGAAATTCCGACCCAATTTAAGTTTGCATGCAAGTTTCAGTTTCTTCATAAAGTAAGCACTCTGAATTCTTACTAGCATTTTAACACTTATTATCTGATCTAAGCAATTGAGCCTGATTATTTGCTGTTTTATCTTGCTTTTTAATGGTTCCATGTGCATAAGGCTCTTCAATAAAACTGTACATTAGTTAAAAGTAAGAGTTTCTAATGTCTCTTCAATGCTATATTGTTTCAATTGTGTTTTTATTATAGCTGTAGAAACCATATTTCTTTTTCTTTTTCTTTCCTTTTCTTTCTTTCTTTCTTTTTTTTTTTTTTTTTTTTTTTGATATGGAGTTTCGCTCTTGTTGCCCAGGCTGGAGTGCAATGGTGTGCTCTCAGCTCACCGCAACCTCCGCCTCCCAGGTTCAAGCGATTCTCCTGCCTCAGCCTCCCGAGTAGCTGGGATTATAGGCATGCACCACCACACCTGGCTAATTTTTTATTTTTAGTAGAGATGGGTTTCTCCATGTTGTTCAGGCTGGTCTTGAACTCCCGACCTCAGGTGATCTGCCTGCCTTGCAATGGCACGATCTTGGCTCACTGCAACCTCCAATTGCTGGGTTCAAGTAATTCTGCCTCAGCTTCCCAAGAAGCTGGGTTTACAGGCACATGCCACCATGCCCAGCTAATTTTTGTAATTTTACTAGAGAAGGGTTTTGTCATGTTGGCCAGGCTGGTCTCGAACTCCTGACCTCAGGTGATTCGCCCGCCTCGGCCTCCCAAAAGTGCTGGGATTACAGGCATGAGCCACTGCACCCTAGAAACCATATTTCATACATAAGATAATCAGACATGAATTGAACTCAAGGTCTGTCAATGGGGCAGAATATTTGAAATCTGGGTTACTCTGGGAAATCCAGGAGACAGTGTTATTTTATTTATGGTGCCGCTATATACCCTTGTTATAGCCACACATCTATCTGCCCTGCTAGATCTTTAGCAACCTGAGATTAATAAAAGTAATATTTATCTTTGTGGTACCAGTGCCCACTATTGTTGTCAACAATGTTATCCATTGTTAGCTTTCTTTTAGTGCTTCTTCTGTGCCAGACACTGTACTAAGTACTTTACATGAATCATCTAATCCTCACAAACTTTATCTTCATAAGATAATAAGGTTCAGTTATCTCCATTTTAAGAATGAATACTCACTGGTGCATAAATAGTAGGCACATAATGAATTTTAGACTAATGAATGAATTGATGCTGAAATGGTTGATGCCTAAGACATTGCCATGGGAATATTCTTCTTGCTCCAACTAGAAAGATAACTTAGAGACTCAGATCACTTCTTCACTTTTTAAAGGTAGATTAGGGAATCTGGGTGTTCATTTTGATTCTCACTTACCTGTGTGGCATTTTCTATTGAAATAGTTATTGGTTTGTCCACATTCACTAATACCTCAGTGTTAGAAATTGTCAACTTTCCTGTATTAAATTGATACATTTGTGAAGGACTTATTGTTTAGGGATAAATGGGAGAGAATAGAAAGGACTAGGGAGAATAAAGTTGTGGAAACATTTATGTCATTGTTATATGTATTTAAATATACCTTTTACCAATGGGGTTCTTGATCCATTTAGTGAAATATAAATTGAAATTAAATATTTGAATTAGAAATTGAAATTTTGTATAAAAGAGAAGGAAGAAAAAAGTTTAGAAAATTGATTATTTCATTTCCTTTGTAAGCAGAAATTATGTGACAGACTCAATGAGTATTTCAGGGGAACAGAATTTGCAAATAATTTAGTTTAATGGGTATAATTGTCAACTGATAATTTACTTTGCTGGATAAAAAATAGATGATACATTTCAAAGTTACAGCAGCCTAGGCCATATAATTCTTGTGAAATATCCCCTGGGATTACTCAATAGGGGAAAAAAAGTAAATTTTGAAGCAGTGCAAAATGCTATTCCATGTAGAGTACTCAAAAGTCTACATGAGCAAGGACCTGTCAAACATTTCATGACCTCATGACAGTTTATTTTTTAATTTTTTGTACTTAAAACTTTTAAGTTCATGGCTACATGTGCAGGTTTGTTACATAGGTAAACTTGTGCCATGGGGGTTTGTTGTACAGATTATTGCATCACCCATGTATTAAGCCTAGTACCCATTAGTTATTTTTTCTGATCCTCTCCCTTCTCCCACCCTCCACCATCCAATAGGCCCCAGTGTGTTGTTGTCCCTCTGTATGTGTGCATGTGTTCTCATCATTTAGCTCTCATTTATAAGTGAGAACGTGTGGTATTGGCTTTTCTGTTCCTGCATTAGTTTGCTAAGGATAATGGCCTCCAGCTCCATCCGTGTCCCTAAAGGACATTATTTTGTTCTTTTTTAAGTATTCCATGATATATATGTACCATTTTTTCTTTATCTAGCCTATCATTGATAGGCATTTAGGTTGATTCTATGTCTTTGCTAGTGTGAATAGTGCTGCAATGAACATACATGTGAATGTGTCTTTATAATAAAAGATTTATATTCCTTTGGGTACATACCCAGTAATGGAATTGCTGGGTGGAATGATATTTCTGTCTTTAGGACCTTGAGGTATCACCACACTGTCTTCTACAATGGTTGAACTAATTTACACTCCCACCAACAGTGTAAAAGCGTTCGTTTTTCTCCACAACCTCTCCAGCATCTGTTGTTTTTTGACTTTTTAATAACAGCCATTCTGACTGGTGTGAGATGGTATCTCATTGTGGTTTTTGATTTGCATTTCTCTAATGAATAGTGATGTTGAGCTTTTTTTTCATATGTTTGTGACTTCTTATATGTCTTCTGAAAAGTGTATGTTCATGTTCTTTGCCCACTTTTTAATGGGGTTGTTTGATTTTTCTTCTTGTAAATTTGTTTAAGTTCCTTATAGATGCTGGATATTAGACCTTTGTCAGATGCATAGTTTGCAAAAATTTTCTCCCATTCTGTAGGTTGTCTGTTTACTCTGCTTATAATTTCTTTTGCTGTACAGAAGATCTTTAATTTACTTAGATCCCATTTGTCAACTTTTGCTTTTGTTGCAATTGCTTTTGGCATTTTCATCATGAAACCTTTGCCCATGCCTATGTCCTGGATGGCATTGCCTAGGTTGTCTTTTAGTGTTTTTATAATTTTTGGGTTTTACATTTAAGTCTTTAATTCCTCTTGAGTTGATTTTTATATGTGGTGTAAGGAAGAGGTCCAGTTTCAATCTTCTGCATATGGCTAACCAGTTATCCTAGCACCGTTTATTGAATAGGGAATCCTTTCCCCATTGCTTGTTTTTGTCAGGTTTGTCAAAGATCAGATAGTTGTGGGTGTGTGGTTTTAGTTCTGAGTTCTTATTAGTTCATTCTCACATTGCTATAAAGACATACCTGAAATTGGGTAATTTATAAAGAAAAGAGGCTTAATTGACTCACAGTTCTGCATGGCTGGGGAGGCACCAGGAAACTTACAATCATGGCAGAAGGTGAAGGAGAAGCAAGGCACATCTTACATGGCAGCAGGAGAGAGAATGAAGGGGGACGTGCCAAACTTTTAAACCATCAGATATCATGAGAACTCACTATCATGAGAACAGCAAGGGGGTATCTTTCCCCATGATCCTGTCACCTCCCACCAGGCCCCTCCTCTGACACATGGGGTTTACAATTTGAGATGAGATTTGGGTGGGGACACAGAGCCAACCATATCAGTTCTCTATTCTGTTCCACTGGTCTATATGCCTGTTTTTGTACCAGTACCATGCTGTTTTGGTTACTATAGCCCTGTTGTGTAGTTTGAAGTTGAGTAGTGTGATGCCTCCAGCTTTGTTCTTTTTGCTTAGC
Source organism: Pan troglodytes (assembly GCF_028858775.2). NCBI lineage: Eukaryota > Metazoa > Chordata > Mammalia > Primates > Hominidae > Pan > Pan troglodytes. The sequence goes on from NC_072413.2 coordinate 56,795,404, forward strand.
CTTGGCTACTCAGACTTTTTTGGTTCCAGATGAATTTTAAAAGTTTTTTTATTTAGTTCTGTGAAGAATCTCAATGGTAGCTTAAAAGGAATAGCATTGAATCTATAAATTGCTTTGGGCAGTATGGCCATTTTAACAATATTGTTTTTTCCTATCCATGCGCATGGAATGTTTTTCCATTTGTTTGTGTCATCTCTGATTTCCTTGAGCAGTATTTTGTAGTTCTCCTTGTGGAGATCTTTCACTTCCCTGTTAGCTGTATTCCTAGGTATTTTGTTCTTTTTGTGGCAATTGTGAATGGGAGTACATTCCCGATTTGGCTCTCGGCTTGACTGTTGTTGGTGTATGGGTGATTTTTGCACAATGATTTTGTATCCTGAGACTTTGCTGAAGTTGTTTATCTGCTTAAGGAGTTTGCGACTGAGACTACGGGGTTTTCTAGATGTAGGATCATGTTGCTTATGACAGTTTATTGGATGGAAATCTCATATGTCATAGTATTATATAACCTGGAGACACATTGCTTATTGTGATTAAATTTTCTCTGGAGAAAAGAAATATAGCGAATTAGAAAATGTTATTCCCTGCTCATTGGAAAGGGACTAGTCCTCAGTCATAGGGACACTTGTGAACTACTGAAGAAAAATGAGGATGGAGAATTACTTGTTTTTTGAGGTATGCTCTATCTGAGGTCAGCTTGGCTTTGCCTGATCACTTTCAGTTTGAGGGTGTGGATTAATTGTCTCAGTCTAGGCTCTATGAGGAGAACCCACATTTTCATGCTTTTTTATCCTTCTCTAGGTTTCATCTTTCTTGCTAAGTTTGGCCTCATCTGGGCCTTCCTTTAGAAGCCCAGTGTGCTATCCATTGCACGACACAGCCTGGGCCTTCCTTTATAATCCTGGTGATCTGAGCTCTGAAATGAAACTTTTGCAAGCCCACCGCTTGGGTTGTATATGGTGAGAACAGCCCTTTCCAAGACTCAGCCAGCACCAAACTGGCTTTCGACAGATCATGAGCTGTACCAGGCCTTGATAGATGTCAAAAAAATCCCAGCCACTTTTGGTTGGCTGGCATCACAGTTGACTGTGACAGGTAAGTCACTGAGTGTTGCCTTGCTGAGGAAGAAACATGATATAAGAAAGTAAATGTGTTTGTTAACACTGATCTGGGGAGGATAGGTAAGAATAACAACTGAGGTGAATGTGGAGCTTGGCTGCTAAGGGAATTTTTATACTTATTAAGAAATGTAGGCTGGGCATGGTGGCTCATGCCTGTAATCCCAGCACTTTGGGAGGCCGAGGTGGGAGGATCACTTGAGCTCAGGAATTTGTGACTAGCCTGAGCAACATGGTGAAACCCCGTCTCTATAAAAAACACAAAAATTAGCCAGGCATGCTTGTGCATGCCTGTAGTCCCAGCTACTTGGGAGGCTCAAGCAGTAGGGTCGCTTGAGTCTGGGAGGCAGAGGTTGGAGTGAGTAGATATCATGCCATTGCACTCCAGCCTGGGCAACAAAGTGAGATTCTGTCTCCAAAAAAAAAAAAGTATAAAAGTATTTCAATATTTTAACAATCAGTATGACTGTATTTGTTTATATCAGCTGGACTTCTATAAGTTCTGCTGTAGTCCATGAGACTATAAGTTGCCTAAGACCAAAGTTGCAGTTTGCTTTACAGTTTAGATTCACACTGAAGGCCGTATTTTGTGTTTGTCTCATCACAATACTTTTTGTTCCATGAAGATGGACACAAACTTTTGGGTATCGTAGAGCTGAATGGAAAGAGTTACTGTTGTAGAAGGAGGGGCTACTGGAAAAAATGGGTCAAGGGGGAAAGCATTGACTATCAATCATTCATCCCAGCAGAGATTTCAACAGAAACTTAATCAGTCAGTCTCATAGCGATTGCAGAACTCTTAGGCACAGTTCAGACTAAATCAGGGTGTAGAGGGAGGCCAGCTGCTTTTGATAAATGACTCGACATGGCTGAATGTTCTACAAAATGCAACCTTCAGTACTGCGAGCCTGCACAGATGATGTCATGGACACTTCAAATGGATGAAGGCTAATGGATCAAAAGCAGAACCTGATGCCAAAAAAATGGCTTCACTGAGTGAGAACTCAGGGATGAAGTTACTCCGTTACGCAAGGGATTCAGCAGTCTTTTCCTCAAGGTCTTAGTTTGTGGCAAAACTCCATTTTATTTAGCTTTAACCAGAAAACACTAAATGTTCTTAAACTTTTCTTGACTAATGGATTTGATACACTTAAGCATTTTCTGTATCTAAATTTTCCAAGGCAGATAATTGCTCTAAGGATTGTTAACATTAAAACAGGAGATTAAGGAGACTAGCTGGTAAATCCCAAACACTTGTAACCCTTGACAAAATTCGGCATGCTTGGTGATCTCTACCAACATCTCATCAAGTATGCATGCGTCTAGGTGGAAGATTTGTCTTGGGAAGATGAGTGTCAATGTTTAACCTTTCAAATGTGTGGCAGGATTCTCAGGTGGATTTGCTCCACAGAGTAGGTAGATGAATAATATATACAATGATTACCAGAGTGGACAAAAGCCTGGAAAGACTTGTTGAATGTAGTTTATGATGTTAGAAAAGTGAATTTCCCTAGACATTCGTTCAGCCTCGAGTTCTTAGATGTTCAATTTTATTGTAAAAGAACAGATTACAGGAGATAATTCAAGAGTTGTGGTCATCTACTCATTTTAAGACACAGGTCATACTAACTCTCACCTGGCTTACTTCATCTGTTTAGGATAGGGCTAGCTGAAATAATTGACAATAGTAGATGAGTTAGCCAGGAGACTAAATACAGGTGAAAGGATGACAGTGCTAGATCTTGACACAAATTACCTTAATGGCTGTGCAAATAGTAAGCTGGATATGATTTTTTGAAAACAAACCAAGCTAAACAATCCATTGAAGTGCTCTCTTCCATCTATACCCAGAAACAGCAATTTAGCTTTTGGGAGACTTGGTAAAATAGGAGCTTGGACTAGTGCCCAGAACTCTCCAAGATAATGTAAAAGGAGAGTGTGTGTCTTGGACCAGAGCCATTTCCCTAGAAGATGCAAAGCCAGGCAGGGAGTCTTGGAAGGGTCCTTCCTTATTAAGTAGAATTCTCCTCTGTATATGCCTTAGCAACTGCTGGTCTTCAAGGAGAAAGTGGATTCTAAGCTCTTCACCCTGAATAAAGTTTAATTGAGCTGCTCTAGAGCACAAGCATCGTGTGGCATCTTAGATTCCCATGACTGCCACTTTCCTTCTCTCTTGCTTGGTGTCCCACCCTCCTCATTGCCCCTTCATTTTCGGGCTTGGATAAAACACTGCTTTCCAGGGGTAAGATCTGGAGTCTTGAGACTCCTGAGGAGCTGATGGTGCAATCAAGAAGGGAGTAGGTGTTCACTCCTCACAGGGTGAGACTTGACCATTAGGAAATGGGAGATGAGAGAGAGCTGGGCAGGCAGACTTCTTCATTCTTTCTTCCACGGACTACTCTGAGATGCAGTTCCTCTGCACAGCACTTCTTGAGAAGTCCCATTTACCATGCACACATGCCTGTTGAGTGACCTGCTGGGTCTCTTTCTGGGTCATGGGGATGGTGGAGGTGGAAGGGAGGGGGTAGCAAAGTGTACCATACTGCAATGCAACTGTACCTTAACTCATTTTCTTTTCTTCTTTCTCTTGCTGCCCTGGGCTTACATCTCCCCAAAATAGTATTGGCACCTTAAATCCTTGTCCCAGCCTCTACTTTCTAGATTACCTAGGCTGTTAGATACCAGTCTAATCATTAAATATTTGACCAGCTCATTAATGGATTGGCCTAATCAATATGTGATACTATCCTTCCTAAGATCTGACTGAAAACTGATTTAAGTCTTTTTCATACTTATGGTTTAGATTTGTGCAATAACAATCAGTATCAGCCCTTCTCAACCAGCATTCCAGATAACTAAGCCCTAACATCCCAAGGCACCTATTGTGTGTAATGAATTAATTTCTCTTCTGTGCACACAGAATGTATCATCCCTGAGAGGATTGAGAAGACAGTTACTCAAATCATTCTTTGTAGGCCTTAATTCTTTTGAGGAATCCTGGTTGTCAAGAGCTGGTCTAAATATTTTCCTGAGATTGTTTTTATTCACATTGTTACCAGACAAGAAATGTATATTTAACTTATTTATAAGTTTTTCAACTCTAGTCTTTGTTTGGCTTAAGTAACAAAGGAAGTGAATTACATGATTATCTCTTACACAATAAATATTTGAATACCAACTAAGAGCTAGGTCCTAGGAAAACTGGAGATGGCTGAGGCTTGTTATCTGTCTTCCTGGAGCTCAGAGTCTAGTGGGAATTAATGTAGACAAATATCACACTGTGTACTGTAACAGAGGTTATAGAAAGTAACCTAAGGACTGAGGACACAGATAATATTCTCTTTTCAAGTCATGCATAGCATATGTAACTTTGTTGTATCTTAGAAAACATAACTAAATAAACCAAATAAATGTAAAATAATTAAATATTAAAATAAAATAAAATATTAAAATGAAATAAACTTAGAAAACATACCTAAAATAAACCAGCTGTAAGAAAACTGTGATGAAATTTTCTTGATCATTCGTATTACAACAATTTTTCTGGGTTCTCCAAAAAAGGAAAAAACCCTTAGTTCTTACATGATATCAAATAGGAAAAGAAGCTGAAACTTGCTAAAACATTCAGTCTTGAGTCCACCAGCTAGGTTACTAATAACAAAGTTTTCTCTCAGTGTATTATTTTTCTGACACTTCTCATAAAAAGAGAGGTAGACTATCAAAAGTTCTACATAATGTTTTTTGTACTGTTATAAACAAATAGTGCATGGGAATTTATATGACAGCCTGCATTCAAGTGATTCCTGATTTTATATTTTACAACACTGGAAGTCTAGAAGTTTAGTGCCAGTCTAAAGAGTATCTGCCATTTGTCAAAGAAGCAAGTCTTCAAAAATTTTTGATAAGTGAGGGTCCATTTAAACTCTGCTCTCATATGTATATCTATGAAAATTACTCTGCTAGTTCTAAGGTAGCAGTCTATCACTAACATTTACAATTTTGGAAAATAATCCAAAGAATTAAAAATTATATGAGTGCTCTAATTGAATCCCTTAAGGGGACTTGGTCTGGGATAATGGCCTTGTTAACTTGCAGGCCTTCAAGGAAAGGTGGGTTTAGTTGTAAAAAAAAGTGCTGTTTTTTTTAAAAAACAGTAAAGACTAATTTCGGATAATTTTTCAGATGACAGAGATTAGAAATCTGACATTTACAAATTAAAGTTATATTGCAAAGCTAATGAGAATGAATGTTTTAATTTCAAATGTGATGAAAAGTTTTTTAGAATTAAGAGAAGAAAGTAGGGACAGATTTTTGTATTGGGGCACAACTTCATTCTTGGATTTTAAAATGAAAACATTAAGATTTTATCATAAGCTTTGTTGAAAATCTGCCAGAAGCACTATTTTTTTTTTTTTTAAATGCCCTAGAAGAGGGGATAGAAGTCAAAACTCTGTAGTTTGAACTCTTTAGTTTGAAACTCATCCTTCTAAAATTCTCTAGCAAGCCATCTAGGAGACAACTATTTAGAGTTATCTGGATTTTCTGTGTGGAGTCAAAGCTTCTGTTCTTTGGGCTGTGTATTTTGCCTTTCTAGTCAGCCTTGCCCTTGAATCAATAAGAGTTCACAGAAGGAAATGTTCAGGGCTCTCTTGGTCATGAGCCAAGGATAGCTGTGCCGGCGAAGCAAAACAAATCCTCAACAAGAATGTGTAAACAAAAATCATCTGACTAATGCCTGGTACAAAATGATGGCTGGCATTTGTACTTTTGGTTGAATTTTGCGCAAAGGAGCAAAATGATTTTGCTTTTGTTACCCCTTTTTTCCATTGAGCTCTCTGGAGGAGTATCATTAATTTGGAATTCAGGGCTGAGATGGGGTTAGGCTGTCTTTTGCAAGTAATTTTTTCCCTAGTGTAACTTTATCTTCCTTTGTTTGCTTCTATTTGAGATTATTAGGAAACCATTCCTTGTTCAGAAAAAAAGAGTCCTGCCTAGACCTCCTGATTTTTTTAAGGTTTATTAATTTATTAATTTTTTATTTGTATACATTTATGGGGTGCAAGAATAATTTTGTTTCATGCGTAGATTGTGCAGTGGTAAAGTCAGGGCTTTTAGGGTATCCATCATCCAAATAATGTACATTGTACCCATCAAGTAATTTCTCATTATCTCCCTTCCTACTCCCTCACCCTTCTGAGTCTCCACTGTCTATCAGTCCACACTCTATTCCATGCATACACATTATTTAGCTTCTACTTACAAGTGAGAACATGTGCTATTTGTCTTTCTCTGTCTGACTTGCTTCACTTCAGGTAATGGCCCCCAGTTGCATTCATATTACTGCAAAAGACATGATTTTGATCTTTTTTATGGACGAATAGTACTCCATTGTGTATATATACCACATTTTCTTTATCCAATCATCTGTTGATGGCACTTAAGTTGATTCCATATCTTCGCTATTGTGAATAGTGCTGCAATAGACATATAAGTTCAAGTATCTTTTTGATATAATGATTTCTTTTCCTTTGGGTGGATATCAAGTAGTGGGATTGCTGTTTTGCATAGTAGTTCTATTTTTAGTTCTTTGAGAAATCTCCGTACTGCTTTCCATAGAAGTTATACTAATTTACATTCCTACTAACAGTATATTTTGTTTTGTCTACATCTTCGCCAACATCTGTTATTTTTTGTCTTTTTAATAATAGCTATTCTGACTGGTGTAAGATATCTCATTGTGGTTTCAGTTTGCATTTTTCTGATGATTAATGATGAGCTTTTTTTTTTCAGAAGACTGTTGGCCATATGTATGTCTTCTTTTGAAAAATATCTATTCATGTCCTTTGCCCAATTTTTAATGGAATTATTTGTGAGTTTTTTGTTGAGTTGTTTGAGTTTTATAAATTCTGGATATTAGTCTTCTGTTGGATGCATAATTTGCAAATATTTTCTCTCATTCTGCAGGTTGTTCACTCTGTTGATTATTTCTTTGGCTGTGCAGAAGCTTTTTAGCTTAAGTAAGCCTCAACTTTCTATTTTAATTTTTGTTGCCTGTGCTTTTGAGGCTTTAGTCATGAATTCTTTGCCTAGACCAATGTCTGGAAGAATTTTCCCTAGGTTTTCTTCTAGTATTTTTATAGTTTCAGGTCTTACAGTTAAGTCTTTAATCCATCCTGAGTTGATTTTTCTATCTGATTTCTCATCCCTGTGAACTGACAGAAGCCATGGAACACCTCTAGGCCCTCAGTGGAAGTTGAGAACAAACAGCAGGCACAGGAGATGAATGGTACTCAGGGAGCAAACTTTTGACTAATATTGACTCATCTATGTTTAATAGTCATAGCAATTGCATTTTAATGAGCATATACTATGTGATAGGTGCTGTCATAATTGCCTCAGAAGAACAACTTAAATTATATTGTGCCTTACTGTATGCTACGTACTGTTTGAAAGTACATAGCATAAATGCCTAACATTTATTAACTCCTATAAGCTCCATAGCCCTCTGAAATAGGTGATATTATTACTCCCATTAAAGAGTGTAGCCTTCATGGGGACAGGGATGTTATTGCACTTACAGCACTCAACATGTACAAACTAAAAGACCCTATTATACAGTTGTGGAAATGAGAGGCCAAGTGTATTGCTCTCAACCTCAGCACTAAGAACATTAGTTTTTAAGAACTAAAGACTAAGGCTGGTGAATAGAGCCATCACGGTGGTAGAGATGAGGTTATGCATGAGCTTAACATTAAGAACTCCCACTTACCACTGCAGATCTATACTGCCACAGCACATGTTCAACTGCCAGAAACAGAGACTATCACTTGAGAAGACCAACCAGTCTCTTGGTAGCACATGGACTTTTCGTACCCTGAAGGGGCAGTGTTTATTTTGACAGATATCCACACTTAATCCAAGAATGAGTTTGCCTTATCTGCCTTCAGGGCTTCAGCTAGCACATTTTCTTTGAGATTTCTTTGAGATGTTTGAAGCAGCATAAGGCTGAGCAGGGGTAAGAACCATGGAGAATATCTACTTTTTAACTTGCATATGGATGTCAAGGATTTGTTACTCCCTCAGGAGAACACAAGTATCTGTTTAAATTTCTATCATGGGCTGAGATAATTGGATAAAATGTCGTGGGCCACTAGTTATATTTAAGTTAGCAATCACAATCTGCAACACACCACAAACATTGGTGGTAGCGATCGTTACTAGCTAAAGTTGGAAAGAAAGGAGGAAGAACAGGTTTCAAAGAAAAAGTTCTTTCAAAATTTGAAGGCTTCTCCATGTCATAGCTGTAGGAAGCAAAAGGGAAATGTGGGAAAAACAGATTGCACTGGGAAGTTGGACTGGAGAAGAGGACAAAGTGGAGTCTGAGCTATGAAGCCAATCTCTTGGGACTCTCCAGCTCATATTCAATTTTCTGTTTCAAGGTTTGAATGGGGATCCCAATCTTTGGGGATCCTGCTCCAGATGGACATGCAAGGAACATGAAGTAACAAAGGATAGTGTGTTTGGGTAGTGGAGAGGCTGAAGGCCTGAGAGTGTGTTTGGGGAGGACATTTTATATAAAATGTATGTTTTCTAGGAAGAAGGGGCATAGTTTTTATCTATTGAAGCTTTTTAAAGCAATTTTTCTCTATTAAAAGCCATTGGCCTGAACAATAAGAATCAGGATTATTCTGGGCAAAAAACATCCTTCATGATTTGTTTTCAGTTTGCCTTTACAGCATTTACCCTTTCTTCATGCTACTGTTTGCTGATGATAATGACCTACTCATCATTTTCACACTGTTTTCTCCTCCCCATGCTTCCACAAGGCCATTCTTGTCTGGAATGCCTTTCTCTCCTATCCGCTTCAGGGAATATCTCCTCATCTTTCAGAGAGCCAGATGAGCTGTCGTTTTTTTCCAGATGGCCTTCCTCAGTGCCCAGAGAGAGTTGGCTGGTCCTCCTTTGTAGCCACCTCTGTTGTATGCCTGATAAAGTGGCATTCACTTGATTTGTTACGGGCCTGTTTCCTTCACAGGTAAGTTTCTTAGGCTGGGGGCTGCCTTATTTTCTTTCTATGCTTCAGTGCTTGGCAGATAGCAGGTGACATAATAAACACTTATTGAGAGTGTGAATTTAGAAATGAGTCACTCTGGAGGTGGCTGATCAGATGTCCTCAGTGTAACTTACAAAAAAGAAAAACATTTTTGGAAGTGTAGTAGAAGTTTGAGTTTCTGCAGGGAAGAAGTGTAATAAGTATATGTAAAATAAGTGTTATATAACATGATAGGAAATATTTTCTAGGGAATCTAAGACCAAGATAGAAACCCATCTGTCCCTGCTGACAGAGACACAGTCTGGCTCATGTTTTCTTTTCTATGATTTTGTAATTTAGGATTTAAATTCCATAAAGTGAACAGCTGACAAACTAGACAAATGTCAGAATACCGATAATAAGCAAAAAACCCAAACACTTTCTTTATTTTCCCTTCTCTCCATTGTGTCACTCAGTCAACTATTTCCACCCTGAAGTGTTGGTCACATTAAAGGACAAGGACATGAATAGATGCTTGTGAAGGATTGTATGTTTCGGTAGAGGAAGCATTCTATTTTTCTTTTTTTTCCTTGGGCTAGAGGCAACATTTTTTTTAGATCTCATATTTTTAATTTATGAGGTATTGTTTGTGTTCATTTTCTTCAACATTTCCAAAACCTCACAAATTTAGATGAAGTTAAACTACTATAAAAGTGAAATATCATAGAATATTTTAAAACTAACTACATTAGTTTTTTTTTTTGAGATGGACTCTCACTCTGTCACCAGGCTGGAGTGCAGTGTGCAGTGGCGCGATCTTGGCTCACTGCAATCTCCGCCTCCAGGGTTCAAGCGATTCCCCTGCCTCAGCCTCCCGAGTAGCTGGGACTACAGGCGCGCCCCATCATGCCCGGCTAATTTTTTGTATTTTAGTAGAGACAGGCTTTCACCATGTTGGCCAGGAGGGTCTCGAGCTCCTAACCTTGTGATCTGCCTGCCTCAGCCTCCCAAAGTGTTGGGATTACAGAGTAAGCCACTGCACCCAGCCAGCTTTTTTTTTTTTTTTTTTAGTACATCATTAAAGGAAACAACATTAGAAGAATACAACGAAGCATTGATGAAGAAATTGAGTTAGTTATGCTTTAATAAATACATGACTCATTTTTTAAAAGCCTAAATCCTTTTATGTGCAAATAACCACTAATCACTATAAAAATATTTAAAAATTTAGTTCTCACAAGTAGGATTAATATGGCCTGTTATAATCTTAATATAATACATATGCTTATTTATAATAGATATTTGCTTAAACAGCTTCTTTTGCCATAGATGTTAAAGATATAAGCCTCAGCTAAATTCTGGTCTAATTATTAAGAATTTAAAAAGAATGATTATTCAAGTGATTGAGTTTTCAACTGTACTATGTTTATTTTAACTCCACTGTTTGAATTACATGAACTATGGACTTGCATCAAGAAAGTAGTGTATATGTCTAGAAACATTTTGAATGCTGGGGGAAGAATTTGACCAGCAGGACGTCTTATTGTCTAAACAGTATGAGGGCCTGTTTGCTTCATGGTGAGAAGATCTGCTTTCCTAACAGATTCTGAATGTGGAGAACAGAAGGAGATGAAGGACTCTTGTCCTGCAGTGTAAGCAGATAATGGCACTTCAGCTGCTTCGATACACAGGCAGGAGGTTGGACTTAGCAATTTTTTTAGAGACTTCTTAGTTCTTAATATCTGTATCATTAGTTGACAGATGGATTTCTGTCTGGAATCTTATTTCAAGAAAGCTGCCTCCTGCTAGATAATCTCCTTAAACTGTAATTGACAAATGGAATGAATTTCATTTTCCTAAATTTTAGATGAATATACTAAAACGTTATCCATGCCTTCAATCTGTGGAGCCCATTCTTTTAATAAATATTTATTGAGCATTTACTATGTGCCAAAGATTCTGCTAGGAACTGGGATAAAGTGGAGAATAAGAAGGATACTATCCTTATTCTTCAGTGATAGCAACAAACCAGGATTTGAGTGCAAACACTCTTACAATATTTTTTGTGTGTGTTTATCAAAATTCTGTTCTTGTTCTCTTTACCATTTTAGGTGAAAAAAAGGGGAGATTTTTCTAGGATGTGGTAACTTTTTTTTCTCTATAAAAAGTACAGTCAACCTCTCCAGTTAACTTTTTCAGACCACAGCTTCTCAACTTGGAAATAGTCACAACTGAGGTCAGACAGAAATTCTCTTTGAATTTTGAAGGCCAGTTATTACAGATATGTCCAATAAACCACAGTCCAACTTCTCAGCCCAGACTTTGGGACTTTATGGCTGATGGTAAGAGAACCTATCTTTATATTGTTCTCCTACGGAAACCCTGCGTGAGTCTCCTCACCGCTGGCCTGGCCTGCAGATTTCAGACTCCAGACCACAACATCTACTCTTATTGAATTGCTAGCCTACCAGACTGCTCTGCAGATTTTGGACTTGCCAGCCGCCAGAATTTCATGAGACAATTCCTTAAAACAAATATACTTGTCTCTCTTTTTCTTTCTAAATATATGTATATGATATATATGAACATATATGTATATGTTCTATATGTATGTATGATATATATACATATAACATTAGATACGATTGGTTTCGTTTCTGCAGAGAACTCTAATACAGGCAATCTGAAAGGGAACAGATATTTAGTGTATTGTACTGGAAATACTCAGTGTCCTAATAGATTACATATATTTTGCTGAATTCCACTTAGAATCCACAAGAACATACTGCCAAAACCCTTTGTCTGGTGAGGAAAGCATGCAGGACACTGTCCTCAGTCCAAGGCCTCTGCTTAAAAATGTTGAAAGCATTGTCTGCCTGCCTCCATCTCCTGAGTCCTGTCCCATGGACCAGAAAAAGGTGATGCTCAGACCCTTATGCCATCTCGTGCTATCTTTGTCCCATTAGCAACCGCGTGTGGTTGTCTGTGATAAGTAATCGAACAATTGCTCAGGGAAGTACATGTGCTAATGGTGCATGGCAGCTTTACAAACACTGTCTGTTTGAGTTAGACCTGAATTGTCCTCTGATTTAAAGATTCCACTGTGATTATCAGAGCCTTGGGGATGATGCTGGCCAGAAAGAATGTGCATGGCTATTATTGTGCCAATTTTATAATTCATCTTTTAATAATCTGTAACTGAAGAGCTGAATGGAATTTATCAAACCCTGCCTTGTTTCTCACTGGGGAACTTTCTGTGTTTTGTTACTGAGCCAAGGCTGAATGCAGCTGTTGGAGCTGTCACCAGCATTCTGGTTCACCCAAATATTGATAATAATTACTTCTGCTTCACATGGAAAGAATTTATTTAAATATCTGTAATGGAAAGACCGTTATTATTGGTATTACAACTTTACAGTGAGTACATCAAAATGTAGGTATGACATTCATAAACTGTGTTTGCAAAAAGCTGTATCTGTCTCCTGCATAGTACACAGGACCCTGGGCTAGTATTGCTGCTCATCTGTTCTTCATAGAAATAGGGAGAAGTTATTACTAGAGAATAATTAAACCCACAGAAACGTCCAAATGTTGGCAGGCTACAGCCATCCCCAACACCGCACAACAGCCTGTTATGATCAGCGAAATCCAATAGCCGGAGCTTTGAGCCTGAGGGGGTAAATAGCATAATGAATTTTCTTTACCCTGTCATTACTCCTCTCCTGGCTTTCCTAGATTACAGTCACAAGCAGGTCACAGAGCATTTATGCACACTTCGTGCAAAGTGCTTTGGAGTGGAGGCTGGGTCTTGGTCTAACTGGTGGTGATCAATGTTCATTGCGAGGAATGAAAAGCTGCTTCTGACCCTTGCCAGCTACATCACTGGGAAGCCCTGTGCTAGCACAAGCCCATTGCCCCATATTTCCTCTTTGGGTTTTTCCTTTTCTGTTCTCCTTGCCTTCCCCTATTTGCTTGCTCTGGTGGTCTTCTGTCTCCTGAATCAAAATTTCTTTGTTCTTTATCACGTGAGACATGTTTGTTGCTCCAATTAAGATGATTTTATTTCATAGGTAATGTCAGATCACCTCCAAGGGAATGTTTGAGTAGCCGCCTACTGTAGTGAGGACCTCAGCTGAGGCTTACTTGTATTCGCAGCAGTGGGTTGCCCTGTCTATTTGCAGGGGCTAAGGAGATCTTGTGAGAAATACCCCTAGGGAGCAAGGACTTTTCTATCAAAGCCTTACTTGTCAGAGGGAAAGAGAAAGACTGAGTCTAGCCCTAGGGCTGTTATGAGACTGGAATCATAGCTTAGCTCCTGGAAGCATGTTTGGGCCTGGAGGAGAGAGAGAGCTGCAAGTAAAAATCATGCCATTATGTTCTGTGACAAATTAGGGCTCAGTGACATACTGTTTAGGGACCCATCCAGCAAAGTGTAACACAGAGGTGGCGAGCCCCCTCCCCCGCAGGAGAACCGTAGTGCCCAGAGCAACTTGGGGCCACAGCACTCTGCCCTGTCTGCCAAGGGGCCACCAGCAGAGGCCTGCTATGCCTCTGGAACTGCAGAGCTCAGCCAAACAGGATGGCAATCCCTGGGGCAGTCCGAGTGTCACTGGAATATTCCTGAATTAATGGATAATATACCTTTGCCCTTGTCTGACACATGTGGTCCATCTTGGATACTTAGTTCTTTCCTCCATGTATTGTGAGTCCTTGGCCAGGAGGGCTGAGCTAATTTCCTTAAGGAGGGCTTCTGGATTTCCCAGGTGAATGCTGCATCCTGATCTTAGCTTAAAGCAGGAATAAGAATAGTTTTGCCTTATAACACAGATGAAGTCTAAAATTGGACCAGCTTTCCAATAGCCTGTTTTCTAATAAAAAAGTTTGTTTTCGGTGGGGCGCAGTGGCTCACGCCTGTAATCTCAGCACTTTGGGAGGCCAAGGCGGGCGGATCACGAGGTCAGGAGATCTAGACCATCCTGGCCAACATGGTGAAACCCTGTCTCTACTAAAATATTTTAAAAAATTAGCCGGGCATGGTGGCGGCTTGCACCTGTAGTCCCAGTTACTCAGGAGGCTGAGGCAGGGGAATCGCTTGAACCTGGGAGGTGGAGGTTGCAAGGAGCCAAGATCGTGCCACTGCACTCCAGCCTGGGCGACAGAGCAAGATTCTGTCTCAAAAAAAAAAAAAAAGTTTATTTTCAAGAAATAGCTTTTGGGATTTAACATTTCTTAAGTAGATTCCCTGGGAAGAAAACCTGAAGGAAAATTTAGGAGACATTAATGTCCTTAAGATAGAAAAACACTGGGTAAAGAAGAAAGTGATGAAAAGAATGTTACGCTTAGCCAAGTCAGCCATTTGAGACAAAACTCCTCTTGTTTAAATTGCAAACTATCTATTTTGGCCAATGAATGTAGTCTTAAAGCATATTCTTAATTTCAGAAGCCTTTGTTACAAGAAAGCCAAATAATCGGGCTTTACAGTTTCAGAGCACTTTTCCTGTTTTCAAATGGCTTTGAGTTCAGAAGATGAATCATGTAATTTTGTAAGAATTCCTTATAATGTAGTATGAAATTATGCTCACATGCTCTGAAGTGTTTCTAAATAGCTCTGGCCACATCTTGGATATTCACTGTCTGAGAATGTATAATTTAAGAAATCATAACAAGATGGCAGAATTTCATTCTAAAGGATTTTCAAGGCATTGATCTCCACTCACTTCAATGTTGTTTAAGTTCTTTTCTAAGACAGCTCTCAACTCCTGCTACCTTCACCCCCAAAACCACAATTTTCAGAACTCTCAGAATGGGTTCTTCCAACTTGGGATGGTGGTCTGTAGCATTGTAAAGGAGGAGTTGATTCATTGAATTCTTTCCTCTTATTCAATGCCATGAATTTAGGGCCTGCCTTCTGTTCGATATTTGTTCTCAGCTTGCTGTCAGTTCCCTGCTAAGTGGTTATTATGACCTTCGCTTAAGGCAGGTGGACTGACCCACCTTTCAAAAAATTTCACAAAATTTGGTGTATTTCTGGCAGGTGGGAATATTTTAGGAGGGATTTTAAATCAGAATCTTAAAGAGGTTTGTAACATTAAAAAGTGGAGAAACCAAGGAATTAAGGAATGTGCTTATTGGGCAGACATCCTGAGGACTCTAGGCTAAAGAGAAATAATGATGAAATAAATGGTGATGTGATGGATAATTTGAGGCCTGGGAATGTTGATCAACACCCTTTAAATTCTACTATCTACAAGGCTGATTTTGTTTGTGAGTTTTTCCAAGCAGCTAACAATTTTTTTCTTTCTCTTTCACATGAATCAGTGCTTTGGATTTCTTAATTCATGTTTTGCTTGTAGGTATACTTCTCTTACAGGAGTTGTTTCGGTCCAGAGAAGTTGCATGCAGATGAATATGTGATAAATTGAGTACTGCTTTAACTTCTTGAGGTTGGCAGATTTTTAAAGAATTTGTGTGTGTGTGTGTGTGTGTGTGTGTGTGTGTGTGTGTGTGTGAAACCTTTGTAAAGTGAAGTATGACCAAATAATTCGTTTACTTGGAAAATCCAAATTTTTCATATATCAACTCTACTTAAAATGGGGAGATCTTTCGTAGTGCAGTCTGCACTGAACCACAGCTTTTATCTGTGAAGTCAGGGAGGGAGTCAGATTCCCTGTCCTTTCCCACACTGCAGCTGCTTCTGAATATGGTACTTATTTTCTACTTGGACATTGATTACAGTAGAACCATGTGTCTATAGAATTAATTTATAAAAAGAGAAACCTGTTCAAAAAGGAAGTTATTGGAGACTTAGAATTGCTAGATTTTTATTTTTATTTTTGGGGGGAGGAAAGAATAAAAAAGCCCACAATTCTCAGCGAACAAGATAGGTCCTTTAGTGTCATTGTAATTTTAATATTTTTAATTTCTTTATGGAGGAAATGAACATTTAGAAACAGAAGTCTCATGATATTCAACATGTTCTTTAATTTTTAAAGTTGATTTTAAAAAATACATATATGTGTTTCTGGATTATATTTGGATATATAAATATTTATGTACTCTGTTCCACTTTTTCTTTTGTCACTATTGTTTATCCTCACAGAGCATTGCAGGCACCAGCCTTCATGTGGGCCAGGCTGCGGCAAGAGTAGGGACAGCACCATGGGCTGGAGAAAGAGTGTAAATGACAACCCAAGTGTGCACAGTCCATCCGGTGCTGTTGGCTGTGTGGGTTTGGGTGGGTTTGCCTTGGATGCAGGGAAGGGGGTGGAGGAGGGTGAGAGCGAGCCCCAGAATCAGCACAGCACGAATGTCACTGGAGCAATAAAATGGGGAAAGGATGGAAAGAGCTAAGTTAAAGAAAATAAAGGACAAAATACATGAGAGACAATCATGAAGTATAAAGGGGAGGAAGGCATAGGCACTAAAGTGGAGGGAGTGGGATGGTAAGTCAGAAATACTACAGTTGGTACCACTCATCTGTGGTTGCTTCCATTTCATCATCAGAGGAGGCTGGGGTAAGGTGTGGTGGGGCAGAGAAACAGGTTTAGGCTGTAAAAGGGATGAGAGAGATACAGGGGAAGAGAGGAAGTGAGAGGAGTAGAAAGTACTGTAAATGAGGGCAAAAGGTAGGGTCTGAAGGGAGGGGCTGGCCTCTGTTTGCAGCATTAGGAATAGGAAGTGTTCATGTAAGACTGAGAGTGGAGGGTTGGCCTCAGAAAAAGTAGTTTTCTAGAGTGTTCTGCTTCTGCTTCCTAATTTGCTCTCTGCCACTGAGAACAGGAAGGCCTGAGAAGACCCTCCTTCACTCCCCCAGCAGAGGACGGTCTGGGTGGGAACAGGTGAGGCTGAGGCAGGGCTGTCCTGCTGGTGGAGACACAGTCCCCCAGAGAGAACCTGCGGTGTGGACAGACCATGGCCGTGGAGTTGGGCAGATCTGCCTCTGTGTGCTTCCTTGGTGACCTTGCCCAAGTAATTTAACTGTTCTAAGCTTCAGACTTTTTATCTATAAGGTGGAAATGAAAATATCTACCTTCCAAGGTTACTGCTATAAATGAGATACGTACGGGGCAACATGGTTAAACTGGATTCTTAATCTCCCCTCTGCCCCTTTTGGTAAATTGCCTAATGGATGTTGGGAATTCTTGCTCTGTTGGAATGCCCAGGGACAGCCACCAAGAAGCACATGGTTACCTGGGGACTGGAGTAGCCTTTGGTCCATCATGGGCCTGGTCCCAGTTTCACCTAATCTAGTGGTGACAGAACTTTTGCTATTGGGGAGGCATAGGCATCTCCAAGACAAGTGGCCTGCAGTGCCAAGGTGCCCAGGATGGCATCAAAGTGAGCAGTGTATGGCTTATGCATCTTTTTGGGTTAACCTGCTTAATTCTTCTACAATCCAAATGTATACAAAGATAAACATGGCCAATTGACTTCCAACTTTTAATTTTGACTGTAATAATTATATACTTTCTCTAAAAGATACCTGTAGACCTCTATGCCATCGAATCAATTATAAATAACAGTGGAATAACTGAAAATTGCTTGCTGTTGGGGGGCCTGGAAACTTTGACTAGTACTCTTAAATTCTATAAGCTGGCCTTGCCTTCAGGTTCTTAAAATTAGCCCAGTTCTCTCTTTCTCTTTCATATGAGTAAATGAGTTTTGGTGTCTTGAACTTCTGTTTCATCTGCGCGTGCACTTTTCTTCTCTTCAAGCTTAGGGTTGAGATTTCATTCATTTCCCTCTACTACTACACTCCTCGTTCATGTGCTCATGCTCATCTTCCTCCTTTTCAATTCTTAGTTACTAGATTTGGGCTCTTATCCACTCTGCTTTTCTGAGACTCGGTTTTTGGATCTGTAAAATGGAGCTAATATTACCTTTTTTCCCCCAAGCTATTGTGAAGATTAAATGAAATGATGTAGTTGTTAAGCTACATAAAAGGCCTCTCAACAAATAATAATCATGAACAAAAACATTGTAGAATGAGATTCTAAATATATTTATATTATTAATTTGCAAAAAGTGGGATAAGAGATGAAGCAGAAAAGGCAACTCAACTAAGATTGAGGAGTGTATGTGTATTCATATGGAATATCTTGTCCCAAATACATTTTCTGAGAATTTTCCTCTTAACTATATTGTTGCTGTGGAAGCAGTCACCGTGTGGCCAGTTCCTGGTCTGTAGGTAATTTTGTCAAGGAGGGGCATCTGAACTAGGCTAGGTCAGTGAGTCTATTCCTTGGAATCTTTGGAATTCATGAGGAAGTTAAGGAAGTGGGTTGAGAAGGAAAGATAGCCAAGCGCGGTAGAGCAGCTGGAGTAGAGGAAAGAGGCAGCAAGGCTCTGGACAAGGCTTGAACCCCGGTTCCATCTGGTTCTGATGCCTGGCTATATTTCTGTCCTTGGGTTCCTTGAGGTACCCCTGTATCTTTGTAGTGATTATTCTCCCTTTTGCTTATACTAATTTGAGGTGAAGTTCTGTTGCTTGTAACTAAGGGCCCTAACTAATATAATGATCAACTAGATATAAAAATTTCTCAGGACCTCACGAGCAGGGTAAACTGAATTATCTATAAGGTCTCTGTGATTTCTGTGATTTTATTTAATTTTAATTTAATTTTTTTCTTTTGAGATGGAGTCTGACTCTGTCACCCAGGCTGGAGTGCAATGGCACGATCTTGGTTCCCTGCAACCTCTGCCTCCCAGGTTCAAGTGATTCTCCTGCCTCAGCCTCCCAAGTAGCTGGGATTACAGGCACCCATCATCATGCCCGGCTAATTTCTGTATTTTTGTAGAGTTGAGGTTTCACCATGTTGGCCAGGCTGATCTTGAACTCCTCACCTCAGGTGATCCACCTGCCTCAGCCTCCCAAAGTGCTAGGATTACAGGCGTGAGCCACCGCTTCCAGTCTTATTTTAATTTTTACATTTTTGAGACAGAGTCTTGCTGTCTTCCAGTCGCCTACTGGAGTGCAGTGGTGCCATCTTGGCTCACTCCAACCTCCACTTCCTGGGTTCAAGCGATTCTCCTGCTTCAGCCTCCCAAGTAGCTGGGATTGCAGGCATGGGCCACCATGCCTGGCTGATTTTTGTATTTTTAGTAGAGACAGGGTTTCACCATGTTGGCCAGGCTGGTCTCGAACTCTTGATCCTAAGTGATCCACTGGCCTCAACCTCCCAAAGTGCTGGGATTACAGGTGTGAGCCACCATACCTGGCCTGATTTCAGTGATTTTAAATGTGTGTATGTGTGTGTGTGTGTGTGAAGAAAGTGATGGTAGGGTCTGGGCAATCACAAGGTTCTTTATCTGTTGCCAGATAAATGCAGAATAGACCACAAATGATAAATGAAACTAAAAAATGTAATTTTATGGACAGTAAACTGTTGAGGGGGTTGCAAGCTGCATACATGCTATGGTTACGTAAGTATTAGCAACACAGCTTTTGATTACTTTCCTTGAGTTACTTTTTAGCTCTAGATGTTTAGGAGCACGGTGTAAAGGTGGCAGAGAAACGTTTCAAATAATCATTCTAGGAAAACAAGGAAATACAATTGGGAATTGGTAAGTCTGATTCTCCAGAGTGAGATGATGTTAGCGTCATATGATTGTCCCTGAACCCTGAATCTAGGATAGCTCTTTTCAGATAATTTCTGAGAGATGAGGGGTGTCCTGCCTTTGAAATGGGAAGGACAGATGCCCTGCAGCTGTCCCTTCAGAAGGAAATGTGCCAGGTGCAAGATGCCATATTGGCCTCTTGACGATGACTTATGAGCTCTGAGCTTCAATTACCATGAGCTTGATGGAGATGTCATTTGTCATTGTTTCAGGGGATGTGCTTTGAAATATTTGAAAAAATAAAACTCAGCCTTATCTTATTAATTGTTTATTTTTAAGGGATCTTTGTGCATATCACTTTAGATGGGTGACTTTTGTTGCCTTATCTATGCTCTGAAAGAATAGTTGACTATCTGCCTTTTAGCTGGGGTTAGCTTTCATCTAGTCTAAATTAACTCAGTTTTGCTCCCTACTACACATGAAAAAGCCACTAATTTATCAATAAGTACTGTTATGTTCAGCTGATAGGGTGGAGCCAGCTGTCTATGGGGGTAATACTCTCTTCTCCCACAAGCTTTCTTGGGTAGTGGCTAAGAGCCCAGACTCTGTCACAGGACTGCCTGGGTTTAAATCCTAGCTCTGCCACTTATTTGTGTGACCTTAGACAAGTTACTTAATATATCCGTAGTTCCTAATTTATAATGTGAGGACAATGACCTCAACTGAATGGGTAAATATATGTCAAGCACTTCGAACAGTGCCTGGCACATGGCAAATGCTATGCAAATGTTTGGTAAGTGACTTATTTCTCCATTAGAATAAATTTAAACATGAAGTCTTCTTCCTCCAACCAGAGATTGCCTAAAACCACACAAAGATAAAATTTGTTTGGTATCTGATGCTCATGTAAGAATGGATCCTGGCTGGGCAAGGTGGCTCACACCTGTAATCCCAGCACTTTGAGAGGCTGAGGTGGGTGGATCATGAGGTCAGGAGTTCGAGACCAGCCTGACCAACATGGTGAAACACCGTCTCTACTAAAAATACAAAAATTAGCTGGGCATGGTGGTGTGCACCTGTAATCCCAGCTACTCTGGAGGCTGAGGCAGGAGAATCGCTTGAACCTGGGAGGTGGAGGTTGCAGTGAGCCGAGATCCTGCCATTGCATTCCAGCCTGGGCAACAGAGCGAGACTCTGTCTCAAAAAAAAAAAAAAAAAAAAAGAATGGATCCTGAAGAGATAGACTGCAGAATGTAATAAGGGAAGGAGGCCCCTTGAAAAAGGGCAGGGCTTTGAAACAGGAATCCTATAGGACAGTTTAGCCACAGACCATCCTTGTCTGGCAACCTTCTACTTCCAAGCAAGGAGCAGCAGGGCAGGTTGCGAGATCTGCCTCTTCTTCATAGTTCCTACTGTCATCTCTCTGGAATCCTACAAGCCAGGGTTTCCCAGGGAAACTCCCAGTCAGAACTGTGATGCTTTTTACACTACAATGGCTCAATTGTAGAGTGGGTTGGAAGTAGGCAGACTTCTGATTCTTCACAGCATGTTGATAGAGAATAGGCTTCAGGTAAAAGAAATTACCAATCATTTTTCATTATCCAAGGTATCACTCACCCACTCCAAGGAACACGACTGCGGCAGCTGTGAGGATGCCAAGCATCAGGCCCCAAACCATCTGGCAGATCAGAAGGGGCATTTTCTGGCTTGGGGAAGCTGACATTCAGTAAATTGTTAGTGCTGGCTCCCACAGTGATCATCCTGGCTTCAGGCAATGCCAAGTTATGGTGGGCAAAATGAAGCCTTGATATACAGGTTGCATAATCTTAAGAGATTTTTGGGTTTTTTTGTTTTTGTTTTTTTGCATGGCATTTTCTTTCCCAAAAGGATGACTTGAGAAGCTTTTGTACACATTGTCTTGTTACATTGGTGGGTGACAATTTTCTATGGGTCTCTCATGTTTCTGCATGTCTTGTGAGCAAAGACACTGCCTACAGATAGCAGATATATTGTCTTTTCAAGAATATGTGTTTAGAGATAAGCCTGAAGTTACTGTCTCCCTCTTGAGCAAAGGGCAGGCATGCTTCGAATCTAATCTAATAAAGATAGTATCTTCCTCTGAAGAAAAAGGCAGATATGCTGATGCTATCCATTGTGAAAATTGTGGGCTTCCTCAGAGCAGGATCCCTCTCCTGTGATGCAACCCACGATGTGTGCAGATATTTATCATTCTCTCTTTAGATGGTCTCAAAATTGGGAGTCGGGACTTGAGGACTGGCATAGATTTTTGACCTGCATTCTTTCTAAACTTATTGAGGTTGTGGAGCATATTCATAGCACCAGCGATTCAAACAACTGAATGTAATTCTCAATGGTGCATTCTAGCTGTATAGATCCAAAATCTTTTTTTTTTTCTGCCAGCTTCCTGCTGTATGTCGCTACAATCTTTTTATTTCTGTTCAAAAATGGAATATTTTGGTCAAGTTTCAAGATTTAATATGGGCCGGGCGCGGTGGCTCACGCCTGTAATCCCAGCACTTTGGGAGGCTGAGGCAGGTGGATCACGAGGTCAGGAGATTGAGACCATCCTGGCTAACACGGTGAAACCCCATCTCTACTAAAAATACAAAAATTAGCCGGGCGTGGTGGAGTGCGCCTATAGTCTCAGCTACTCGGGAGGCTGAGGCAGGAGAATGGTGGGTGAACCTGGGAGGTGGAGGTTGCAGTGAGCCAAGATCACGCCACTGCACTCCAGCCTGGGTGACAGAGTGAGACTCTGTCTCTAAAAAAAAAAAAAAAAAAAAAAAAAAGATTTAATATGATAACTTGTACATTATTATGTCTTTCCTATAAAAAAATCTAATTCCCTTCCCCGAGATCCATCCTGGTTTTACTTTTCTCCCCCTCCAAGAAAGAGTTCAGCCTTTCTAAGGTTCCATTCCTGGACAACAGTTCCGCATTTGCTTAGTTCCATAAATAGTAAGTAACTGAATAGGGCCTTTTTAATCCTATCCAAGGTCTGTCTGAATCCAAATCTTATGTGCTTTCTGCTATATCGTTCTGCCTTTCCATAATGAAAAGAGCAACCACAAATATTTATTGAAGATTCGTTCTGGCCAGGCACTGAAATAAGAACTTCACTTGTATTCTCTTCCCTGATCCTTATAACAATTCCAATGGGGTAGATTCTGTTATTATCATTTTCACACAGATGAAAAAACTAAGGCTTAGAAAGTTATCTACTGTGTGCTAAGACATCTAGTAACTGATGGGGACGAATGGGAACTCAAGTCTGTCTTTTTTTTTTTTTTTTTTTTTTTTTGGAGACGGGGTCTTGCTCTGTTAGCCAGGCTGGAGTGCAGTGGCGCGATCTCGCTCACTGCAAGCTCCGCCTCCTGGGTTCACGCCCTTCTCCTGCCTCAGCCTCCCGAGTAGCTGGGACTACAGGCGCCCGCCACCACGCCCGGCTAATTTTTTGTATTTTTAGTAGAGACGGGGTTTCACCGTGTTAGCTGGGATGGTCTTGATCTCCTGACCTCGTGATCCACCTGCCTTGGCCTCCCAAAGTGCTAGGATTACAGGCGTGAGCCACCGCACCCGGCCAAATCTGTCTTCTTAACAACCAGGCTGCATTGCCTCCCAGGAAGGTCCTGCCCAATTGGTATCCGAATAACATGTAAATGAAGGATGCTTTATGGAAATGAATTATACTGAAGGAGGCTTTATTGAAATGAATTATACTACCCACAAAATATTCATTTTAGGTTTTAAAGGTGTCCTAAAGCTAATTGCAATGAACTGAAAATTACATAGTCTTGATTCTCTATTGTGAAGAATCTTCAAGAAGAAACAGTTATACCCCTTGTTAAATTTTTCAGACTTGCTATCTTGGCATTTAATAATTTATACCAGTTAAGATCTTTTCCCTCTACTAATGATGACTATTGAGTAATTTATTAATCTTGGTTTGGTCATATTGAAACTACGTTGCTTTTATAGTGGTGATAATAGTAGAATAAAATAATTAAATCATAATAAAACGGGGCATCTATTTTCTCATTTATACCAGTGCCAGGTATAAATGACTATCAAATCGCCCATCAACTAAGAATGATTTTTAAAATCTCTTTGTTTGCTTGCTTGCACAGGCTTTATATTGCATGGTATTATTTTCTTTTTTTTTTTTTGGAAACGTAAGTATGAATTTACTATCCACCTAGTGGTAGCTAGGTAAAATTGCAGGCATAATGATAAAAAAGAAATAATCAGCTTTGTAGTTCTCATCTTCAAACCCAAACCTGTAAGGGGGAGGACAGACTCAAACGTCTCAGGGACCAGGCAGATAATACAAATAAATGAAATAGGCCAGGTGAGAGAGTACAAGTCTTGCCAAAAGGAGCAACCCCTATTTAGCTTCGATTGATTGTCCTTTTCTGAAAAGCAGATCAGAATTGCCATACGTTCTGACTGATCGAGAGAGGCCAGAAATTCTAATTTTAATGTGAAACCTCTTGATTTCTTAGATGGTGGTTCAATTTTCTTGAAAACACTAGGTAGGCTAAATGAAGCTGACAGTCCACCAGTTTTCAATGCTCCTCTGTGCAGAGTGAATGGCATCTCCCCTAACTGTGGTATTAGACTGCCACTCACAAGCCACAATTTGCAATTGCAACAGAGGCACAAACTGACAGAGATCTCCTGCTTTACTATGCACACACAGCTGAACTCTTGAGCCGTGGAGAACAACTAATTCTACAGGAAAAAGTGGAAGGCTAATCTGAGCCACCCAGTGATGGCGGCAGGGGCCTTCAGGACTAGCTGCTGGTCTGTAGGCGCTAAATTGCAGACTGCTCCTGCAGGAAGCCTTCAGGGCCTGGGAGGCCTTTATCTGGCTCAAAAGCTAGGGCTGCTTCTCGAAGGACTTCCAAATGCTCCTCAGCAGCTGATAGTGACTGGTCAATCCACTCCAGGCCCCCCGTCAGATGGCAGGCATTCCTTGTCACCAGCACCAGGCGACTGACAGACAGGAGCAGGGTAGTCGTCCCTGTGTCCAGGAGCTTGGGGTCCAACGGCGGGTACATCGACTTCACAACATCATCTACCCTGGGGCTGTTCCACTTGGCCACCACAATGATGTTGCTGACAATGGCTGAAGTCTTCATCTTGGCCCCAGAGCCCATTGTCATGGCAACAAGCTTCTCTGTCAGAGTGTGACAAATCTTCAAGATGGCCATGCAGTGGGACATGAGACCCGAGGCATCTTCGATCCAGTCTTTGTTCTCCAGAATGGCCTCAATGCGGGGGTTGGTGATAACAACATCATCCAGTTCTAAGAGGGCTCAGACTGGGTCGCCATGGCACCGATGAGGTCCACAATGGGCTTAGAATCATAGCGCTGCCGCAGGTCTCGGGGCTGGTAGTAGCGCTGCCTGCAAACCAGCACCAAGGCTGCAAACGAAGCCAGAAAGATGGTGGCCAGCACACCTCTGGCAACTATCACCACTGTCTCCATGCTTCCGGGGAGCTCCTGACTCAGTCCCGTTCACATCCTCCTCATGGGCTAAGGCTGCTGGAAGTGGCAAACTGGGGGAAGAGGATGGCAGGAGCTAGGTTCCTCCACGACACCTCCAGAGACCTGAGGGCCTCAAGCTGCAGCTCCGGGGCACATCCCGCTGCGCTCCCACGACGGCCCCGCCGATGGCAAAGTCAGCGGTATTATTTTCTTTAATTCCTTTGTTAGAGCTCTTAAGTTTCATCCCGTAAATGGTACATTATTTGAGCTTTATCTGTATGTTATAATATTTATGAACCATTATTCCAGACAAAGGAAAGAAAGCCTTACCAAGGCCCATTAGATGCTTCGCAGTATTCCAGAGGCAGCATAGTAGGCAAAAAAGAATTGTGGTGGGTTAAATATGGGTCCAAGCTCAGTGTCTCTATTTACCATTGCAGTGATTCTGGTGAATTTCTTAATCCCTATAAGCCTCAGTTTTTCACCTATGAAATGGGATAATATTATCTAGCCTATAGCGTCTTTGTGAGCATTAGAAAGAATATGTATAAGTTAACTGGCATGTATTAGGTGCTCAAGAAGCTGAACAATAATCACTGTTGTTTCTCAGATAATTATTATCACTACTATTAATCTCTCATTATTTATCAATGCCCCTATATCTCTATGGATCTATTTAGATGTGTAGACATGAGGTCTTACTAACTAAATGATAATCATAGAAATATTCCTTGTTATTACATTTTTTTCAAGCAAATTTAAATATTCTTCTAACTTTCTACTTTCATGAAAGTTAGATTAACGTTCTCTGGGTGTAAATATATATTCAACCATAAGTAGATATTTCTTACCAAGCATTTAATTCATTAAATTTCAACTTTAAACATTAAAGATTTCAAACTGTAAACATTAATTTCAAACTTTAAACATTAATAAATTGGACCGTAAACCTCTCTTAATTTGAAAATTTTGAACTTGAGGCATTAATATACATTTTCTTGGCCCTGCCACCAGCTGAGATGCCTAGCTTCCTCTATGGCATATGACTACTGTATTTCTATGGCAACTGCTTTAGCATTTTGCAAGGGTCAAAAGAACCCATTTTGATATGTTAAAGGCAAAAAACAGCAATAGTCATTTAACATCAATTTTAGTCTTATCTCTAATTTTCCCTTCTATTCAAACACTTCCTTCAATTAACTCCATACTAGATTTTGAAAACAAGTCGTTTCCTTGTTTCATTTTATTCCCTTTTCTTAGAAAGTCGCCTCTCTTCTTTTCCCTTATTGAAATTCTATCCACCCTTGCAGGGAGAGCTACAATGTCATTTTCCTGGAGGCCCATCCCACTATTACACAAGACAGGTTACCTACCTTTGTAACATTGAGGTTTTCCTGCTAATTAGACTCTTAGCTCAGATATATTTAGGTTGGTGAGTCATTTGTGCACTTTGTTCTTCCAGAGAAAAACATTGTTGTCTGCATGTCTTTATGTGTGCATAGTGCGTGAGAGAGCCCTTTACAATCATAAATGCTCAATCTAGGTTAATCGAAAGAATAAATAAATAACGAATGATTTGTTTGGAAATAAAACAAACACTGGCTGGGGTAGCAGGGAAGCTATAAAAGGCTAGGCTGGAGACCTAGTCTGGTTGCCTGTTACATGCGTGGCTTGGGAAAATAATTTAACCTCTCTGAACTCAGTTTCTTCATCTGTAAAAACATAAGTGATCCTGCCTCCGTCCTTTCCCTGTATACTTATGGGATAGTTGTGGGAACCAAATAAAGAAATGCATGCAGACTGTAAATGCTAACCTGAGGTATTAAGTTCCTAGACAGCTGGACAACTCAGTTGACATTAGATACTTTTAATAGCCAACTTTACATGCTATTATCTCACCCCATTAAGAATATGTTATCAAGCTGTTTTGATATTACATAGCAAAGATGATTCATTTACTCCCTCATCTGTTTTTCTGCTCATCCATTCATTCACTAAAATTTATTGAGTACCTACTACATACCTGGTACCATGCTAGGCACTCGGGCTGTGAACATGACAAGACAGATGTAGTCCCCTGCTCTGAAGGACCTTGCATTCTTGTAAGGGAGCACTGAAATAGGTCTACAAACAACTGAGCCCACAAATAAGATCATTTTAGATGAGGATAAGTGCCAGAAAGCAAATAAAACAAGTTAGTGTGCTAGGAAGTAAGTAGGCGTGAACATCATTGGAGTGGTCAAGAAAAGCCTTTCTGGAGGGACCAGAATGAAGAGAAGGGACAAACTCTGCAAAGCGGGGACAGCAAGTGCAAATGCTCTGAGGTGGGACCAGGCTGAGGTTGATCAAACAGCAGAAAGACCAGTGGGCTGAAGCAAAATGACCCAAGGAGAATGGAGGCATTCGCTGATGGAAAGGTGGTTTATATGCACAGAAAGATTCAGACAGAGAAAAGCAATATATTTTCTTTGGCGATAAAGATCAAGGAGTTTAAAACTGGTTTAATTCTTGTGAAAACATAGCTCATTGGATAATATGTTAAGGTATTTACAATTATATAACCGTAGCGTTAGGGAGTTTTGAGATTTACTATTTTAAAAAATCATTTTAATGTTAAAGCAAAGGGATCTTAACATTGTCCGTGGTTGTTGATATTTTACCAGAATACTATTTTTTCCTTCCCGTAAGTTCTTACTATTATTATTTTGGTGATTTGTTGCACCTTTTGCTGTCATTCATTGTAACCAATATTTAGTGGAAAGTCTGAATTAAAATATTTTAAAAATATATTTAATTGTATTGCATTCACAATATTTTTCTAGTAGGAAAGTAGGAAGTGTTAGGTTCTTTGTAGGTACTAGCTGAAGGGGGAAAAAATTAGTCCCTCATGGAGTCCTCATGGAGTGTACACACACACACACACACACACACACACACACACAATTTTTAACTGTGATAAATGCTGAGAAAGAGGTTATGTGCTATCATGCTCTTTTTTTTTTTTTTTGAGATGGCGTCTCACTCTGTCACCCAGGCTGGAGTGCAATGGTGCGACCTTGGCTCACTGAAACCTCCGCCTCCCGGGTTCAAGCCATTCTCTTCCCTCAGCCACCCGAGTAGCTGGGATAACAGGCGCCTGCCACCATGCCTGGCTAATTTTTTTTATTTTTATTTTTAGTAGAGACGGGGTTTCACCATCTTGGCCAGGCTGGTCTGGAACTCCTGACCTCGTGATCCACCTGCCTCAGCCTCCCAAAGTGCTAGGATTACAGGCGTGAGCCACCATGCCCGGTCCTATCATGCTAATTCTTAACAGCAGGAATTTACCAAGTAAGAAGGTCAGGGTTAACCTAGTCAAGATTATGAACTATTAGTCCTACTTAATCACAATTAGAATGGGCTGTAATAAGTTTTTATCCCCACTGTAGCTTTACCTTTCCTTAGAGATAAATTGCATGTAAATATATATTAAAGTGCTTCAAGTCAGTTTTGTCTCTTAAGTATATATTTGTTTCTTTGTAATCTGCTTTTACTTTTAATTTGAACATCAAACCAATATCCTCTCCCCACTCTTTTTCATATTCACAGAAGAGGAGTCAGCCCTGTTGTTGACACTAATTAATGACCACTCATATTTGGTTGGCAGAGAGATTTATCCCATGTCCTGTGAGTTCTCTTCTCCTTTTTTTGCACTCTGCACCCTAGACATCTGGGCCACAATTGCCAGAAGCCTCTGAGCGCTCCATCTCACTTTCCTCCCTCCAAGCCTCCCCATGTGTCATCTCTCTGGTCACAGTGGTGTCCCAACCAGTGGTTCCTGCAGTTTCCTGACACTGAAACCTGCTCAGCCAGATGGCATAACTCCCTCCAGGCGGCAACTCTGTGCCAGGCATCGGACTTCCAGGCTCATAAACGTGGAATCTGTCAGGCTGAGAACATAAGTTGCTCCAGCCCATTATTAGCCGGTAGAAAGCTTATAAAAAAGGACTTTATAAACCAAGGCACGAGTACATAATTTCATGAGCAAATCTGCAGTGTGGCAGTTCTTGGTTTAAAGCTGAAAGCCTTTCTAATGTGTTGCCAGAGGATTAAACGCTATCACCATGTTTCAGGCAGTGATTTTTATTGCATGTTTCATTCAGGATTTGGCACTGGAAAAGAAGGAATTCTGCACACATCAAATTGAAATCAGAAGGCAATGCGTTGCTATTTGAAGCAGGGATGCTATTGTTTTGAGGACATTATCTTCTGTTGAGGTGATTCCCATCTTGTGCACACTCTCTCCATTTTTCAATAGATATTTACCATTTTTCATTTCTTGATAAATCCTTTCTGTAATGCCTGGTACTTTTCAAAATTATTCTTCAAATAGGCAAATAGAATCATTTCTGACAAATAGAATGATGTGTTGCTTAACGATGGGGCTGTGTTCTGAGAAATGCTTCATTAGGTGATTTTGTCCTTGTGCGATTATTGTAGGGTGTACTTACACAAACCTAGATGGTTTAGCCTCCTGCACACCTAGACTGTAGGGAATGACCTATTGCTCCTAGGCTACAAACCTGTACAGGATGTTACTGTACTGAATACTATAGGCAATTATGACACAATGGTAAGCTTTTGTGTATCTAAACAAATCTAAGCATAGAAAAAGCACAGTAAAAATATGGTATTATAATCATATGGGACCACCTGTGGTCCATTGTTGACTGAAACGTTGTTATGTGGTGCATGACGGTAAGGTGGTCTGTTTGCAGTATCAGAAGAGAAATAGCTTGTGTAGCACTCATAGAAAATCAGGGATTAAAATAGGCAGAGCGAAAAACCAGGGACTCACCTCTCTTACTTAAAAAAAAAAAGCAGGTCATTGGGCACAAGGTTACGGCTTTGGATTGGTCACCTTGGGTTAGAGTGAGACTTGAGGATCTGAGTCTCAATTAAAAGTTGTTTCACATTCTGGTTGATCAGGCTCTTTGTGAGTATAGGCCACACGCTACTCTACCTCTGGGATGGCAAACAGGAGCACCCAAACTCCCTTCAATCAGCTCCCTTTCCTTTTCTACCATTTTCTATCTTCGTTTCTTCCCTTTAATAAGGGAAACAAAGCTTTTTCTTTTAATGACTGCCACCAGAGCTCCTCTTTGCAAGGTAACTTTGTTGTGAAAAGGTGCACAACAGTGATAAAGACAGTTATGGGCAGGTGAGATACTAGGACGTGGAGCAGGCTGGTTCCAATGCCCCATTAAGGATGGCAAGGCAGCTCCACACAAAACCAAGAGAGCAAGGGCTCCAGACAGGGTGGGGAGGGAAGCACGAAGCAGAGGGCCCTGAGGCTGGGATTGTGGAGTGAGGAACCCATGGTACCCTGGAGGTGGAGGTGAGAGGTGACAGCATGCTGGCAGCCCCTGCTCGCTCTCAGTGCCTCCTTGGCCTCGCGCCCACTCTGGCCATGTTTGAGGAGGCCTTCAGCCCATCTCTGTGCTATGGGAGCCCCTCTCTGGGTTGGTTGAGGTCGGAGCCGGCTCCCTCTGCTTGCAGGGAGGTGTGGAGGGAGAGGCGCGGGCAGGAAGGGTGGCGCTTGGGGGCCAGCGCCAGTTCCGGGTGGGCGTGGGCTCTGTGGCCGCTCACTTGGAGTGGCCGGCGGGCGCCACCAGCCCGGGGCAGTGAGGAGCTTAGCACCTGGGCCAGCAGCTGCGGAGAATGTGCCGGGTCCCCCAGCGGTGCCGCCCAACAGCGCTGCAATCGAATTATCACGGGGCCTCAGCTGCTTCCCCACAGGGCAGAGCTCGGGACCTGCAGCCTGCCATGCCCGAGCCTCCCTCTGCCGCTGTGGGCTCCTGCGTGGCCCGAGCCTCCCAGACAAGTGCTGCCCCCTGCTCCGCGGGGCCTGGTCCCATTGACCACCCAAGGGCTGAGGAGTGCGGGGCACATGGCAAGGGACTGGCAGGCAGCTCTGCCTGCAGCTACAGGGCAGGATCCACTAGGTGAAGCCAGCTGGACTCCTGAGTCTAGTGGGGACTTGGAGAACCTTTATGTCTAGCTAAAGGATTGTAAATATACCAATCAGCACTCTGTGTCTATCTCAAGGTTTGTAAATACACCAATCAGCACTGTGTCTACTTTAAGGTTTGTAAACACACCAATCAGCACCCTGTGTCTAGCTCAAGGTTTGTAAATGCACCAATCAGTGCTCTGTGGGGACTTGGAGAACTTTTGTGTCTAGCTCAGGGGTTGTAAACACACAAATCAGCACCCTGTCAAAACGGACCAATCGGCTCTCTGTAAAATAGACCAATCAGCTCTCTGTAAAAATGGACGAATCAGCAGGATATGGGTGGGGCCAGATAAGGGAATAAAAGCAGACTGCCCCAGCCATCAGGGGTAACCTACCTGGGTCCCCTTTCACATTGTGGAAGTTTTGTTCTTTCACTCTTTGCAATAAATCTCGCTGCTGCTCACTCTTTGGGTCCACACTGGCTTTATGAGCTGTAACACTCACCACAAAGGTCTGCAGCTTCACTCCTGAAGCCAGTGAGACCATGAGCCTGCCAGAAGGAAGAAACTCGGAACATGTCCGAACATCAGAAGGAACAAACTCTGGACACAACCACCTTTAAGAACTGTAACACTCACTGCAAGGGTCCGCGGCTTCATTCTTTAAGTCAGTGAGACCAAGAACCCACCAATTCCGGACACAGAGAGACTGAGGTATACTTAACAGTAGTAATATGTATTTTTCTATTTGCATTTCTGAGATGTAAATGCCCCCTCCAACTCCCTTTAAACCCCTTTAGTAGGGAGGACAGTGCTGATGAGCTCTTGCCTAAGGATGGGTGGGCCTAAGGAGGGTCTGAGTTTCCTGTATATGTATTATAGAATAGCCATAGCCAGCCTTACGGCAGAAGGTGGTCAGGAGACCATCACAAGAGTTAGGCCCTTCAGGGGTTTGAGGAAATCTCAAGGCTGGGATCTGGACTGCCCTAAGCCATGAAATCTGGAGATTTGAGCCAATTTTCCCTAGGTCTCCAAACATCAACAGAACCTACTAATAACTTTGGGTTATAACAGATTTTCAGTAGGCCTATACTACAGTACTTTGTAACAGGTAATATGAAAATGAATGTTAGGTGGTTTGCAAAGATACTGGCTTGCGGCCAGACAAAAAGTGCAAGGCAAAAGAAGGCAAAAATGTGCATAGTGCAAATAGGTAATTAAGAGAATTTTTTAAAAATCCAATGGTCTGGTTCGTGGTAGAATAAAATGCCACTCTATTCTGTTTATAGGAGCATTTTTAATTGGCAAATATTAGAATCCATGGAATATCAGTCAGAGAAAATCCAGTTAAAACTCTTCATGGGCTCATGCTGTAGCAACATTCTTAGGAAAAAGGCTTTTAGAAAAATATTATGTCATATTTCTCATTCCTCATATGTTTAGGGAACATTTTTCTGCATATTACTTCTTTCTGGGATTTCATCCTGGGACTTTTCCTACCACCCTTTGCTCTTCTCTCCGTTACATACATTTAGGCTGCACTTTGCCTGTGAAAAGCCATGGTAGGTGGCTGCCCCACTGCAGCAGCTTGGAGTTCTCCTGTGGACGCCATCCTCCAGTGGTTGCATTGATGTCCCGCAGAGCTCTCCCAGCTCCCTTCATGGTGGGCCTCACCTCCTCCCCAGAGGTCCTCAATGAACTCTTCACTTCAGAGCTTGTCATTCTTCTTATCCAGCTTCTCCACATAGGCAGAGGCCTATGTGCAGAAAGTTCAGAATAGCCCAAGGCTGATTTTCCTCCAATATGTAGGTAACAGGATTCCAGAGTGTGTAACTGTTTGAAAGGACTTTCTTCCATTCTGTTTAGAAAGGCATTTACTGTTAGCACAGAGAAGTGGCTTTGTCTTTCTCTATTGGCCTGAGTGAAAAAGAATGCAAGGTGTGTAGTTGTGTGTGTGAGAGTGTGTATGAGTGTACTTGTGAGTGTGTGCCTGTGTCTGGGTGGGGAAGAATAATAGAAAAGGAAGGGAAACCTAATGACTTAACTCAATAGTGAGCAATCATTTTTCATTCAGGACAATTAGGAAGCATACTGTATAACATCTTTTGCATCAGTACATTCATTATTTACACTAGTATTTCAAACATTTATTATTTTGTCACTAAAAGGTTTCATTTTGGGAGGTGAATTGTCAAAGTGACCTAAATAGTACAAACTGCAGAATTTGATGGTTATGCCATGTCTTTGAACACTTACTGTATCTTTAAAAGCAGTGGAGCTGAGGTGAGGGATTTGTGGAATTTGAGAATGAGGCTGTGAATTTGCACCAACAGATCAGGGAGTGATGCTTTGGTGCCCAGGAAGCTGGAGGACAGGAGCTGTTATCTCAGAGAGTACTGAAACAAGAATGGATTTTAAATGCTCTGTGAATACCTGTCCTTACTTTTCTGCCCTTATAGTCTGTACCATTTGGGCTTCTTGGTTGCAAGCAACAGAAACTGGCTCTAATGAATTTAAACAAAAAGGGAATTTGTTATAAGGATATTTTCAATGGGAAGCTGAAGAACAAGCTTGGAGAGTAGGAAGCAATGTCTACTCAAAACCCAGGCAATGGAACCATAGCATCCCAGGTCCCACTGCAGAGACAGGCCACTCTACACTCCATCTGCACAGCTGTGAGAAGTGTGACCCACAACCATCCCCTGCTTTCCTCTCATGCTCAGGACCACAGTTCTGGGGAGGGTGTACCCTTGGCTGAGCGTACCTCAGGGCTGCCCTTCCTCCCCCAGAATGCTGAACAGGGGTAGGGGAGGGAGAGGCCTCACCCCTTTGGCATTCATGGTGTAGTGAATGGTGATTTCCTTTGTCTCTAAGACCATGCAAAATGAGGGCTTTCCAATAAAGAGAGATTGACATGGAAACAGGAAGATGGCAGGAAGTTGAAGGCTGTCAAACTAAAAAGTGATTCAAATTCATCACATGCTCCATAACTTAGCCAGAAGAGACTGGGATACTGAAGCATGTCCTTACAGGTTTCTTCCTGGTTGGGGTTTCCTCTCTCTTCTTCTCCAGGCTCAGGTACAAATGTCACATTGAGAGGTGACAAGGTGTTAGCAGCCCTTGCTCACTCTCAGCGCCTCCTCGGCCTCGGCGTCAGCTCTGGCCATACTTGAGGAGCCCTTCAGCCTACGGCTGCACTGTGGGAGACCCTCTCTGGGCTGGTGGAGGCCAGAGCCGGCTCCCTCTGCTTGCGGGGAGGTGTGGAGGGAGAGGCACAGGCAGGAACTGGGTTTGGCGGACCCCGCACTCTGAGTGGCCAGCCGGCATCGCCAGCCCCAGACAGTGAGGGGCTTAGCACCCAGGCCAGCAGCTGTGGAGGGCACGCCAGGTCCCCCAGCACTGCTGGCACGTGCACTGCCGGGGCGCACGTGCTGTGCTTGAATTCTCGCTGGGCTTCAGCTGCCTCCCCGCAGGGCATGGCTTGGGACCTGCAGCCCGCCATGCCCGATTCCCGCCGTGGGCTCCTGCACAACCCCAGCCTCCCGAGGGGCACCACCCTCTGCTTTGCGGCACCTGGTCCCATCAACAGCCCAAGCACTGAGGAGTGCGGGTGCACTGTGCATGACTGGCGGGCAGCTCCGCCTGCGGCCCCAGTGCAGGATCCACTAAGTGAAGCCAGCTGGGCTCTTGAGTCCGGTGGGGACTTGGAGAACTTTTATGTCTAGCTGAAGGTTTGTAAATGCACCAATCAGCACTTTGTGTCTAGCTAATCTAGTGGGGACTTGGAGAACTTTTCTGTCTAGCACTCTGTCTAGCTAAAGGATTGTAAATGCACCAATCAGCACTCTCTGTCTAGCTAAAGGTTTGTAAACGCACCAGTCAGCACCCTGTCAAAACGGGCCAATGAGCTCTCTGTAAAATGGACCAATCAGCAGGATGTGGGTGGGGCCAGATAAGGGAATAAAAGCAGGCTGCTTGAGCCAGCAGCAGCAACCTGCTGGGGTACTCTTCCACACTGTGGAAACTTTGTTTTTTCGCCCTTTGCACTAAATCTTGCTGCTGCTCACTCTTTGGGTCTGTGCTGCCTTTATGAGCTGTAACACCCACTGCAAAGGTCTGCAGCTTCAGTCCTGAAGCCAGCGAGACCACGAACCCACCGGGAGGGACGAACAACTCCAGACAAGAGAAACAAACAACTCCAGATGCACCACCTTTAAGAGCTGTAACACTCACCCTGAAGGTCTGCAGCTTCACTCCTGAAGTCAGCAAGACCACGAACCCACCAGAAGGAAGAAACTCTGGACACATCTGAACATCTGAAGGCACAGACTCCGGACACACCATCTTTAAGAACTGTAACACTCAACACGAGGGTCCACGGCTTCATTCTTGAAGTCAGCGAGACCAAGAACCCACCAATATTGTACACAACATTTCTGGGGCAGCTGACTAGATGAGAGCATAGGAATAAGAGGCTGGCTTCTGTAAAATAAGAATAGCAGCACCCGTCTCCCTGTGTTGCTGTGAGAATTAAATAGGCTATTTGTAAGGTGCCTAGTACTGTGCCTGGCATTGAGCAGTATGCTCAGCAGATACTAGGTTGTGGCCCTCACTACGTTGTTTCCCAAAGGGCAGTGGGCAAGTGCGATGAGCCAGTTGTCATTTTATTTATTCAACCAACATACCAGTATTATTGAGTGCCATTGCTCTTGTTTTCCTCAAGGACTGGTGAAGACATTGTCCAGGAATGTTACCACCTGCTAGGTGTGCAACCTTAGGCAAGTTTTTTAGCCTCTGTGAGAATCCATGTGAATGGCTGTAAGGGGGTGATGGTAATCATACCTACATCAAAGAATCTTTCTAAGCCTTAAATGAGATAATCCATGTAAAGTACTTAGCATAGGGCCTGGCAACAGGAAATACTCGGTACCTGTTAATGATTAATGAGAACCCGAAGAGTTTAAAACGCTTTTCTTGAATCCACTTATATATTCAACCTCTTCTACCAAAGAGTGGTATACTTCATGAGCTTACCACAAGCTCTTTGTTCTAAATGCAGCTTATTTTCTGAGGATCCAAGAAGCCACCATGTAGCCCTGGAGCTGGAAGAACATCATTGATGTTATAGTTCATCCTCTTCGTTGTACGAAGGAAGAGATGGGGGCTGGCTGGTGGCAGATTTGCTGACTCTCCACGTGGAGAGCTCCATCCCAGCTGCAATAGGCTTATTTTCTATTTCTTTTCTTTTTTCTTTCTTTCTTTTTTTTTTTTTTATTTTGAGACGGAGTCTCACTCCATTGCCCAAGCTGGAGTGTAGTGGTGTGATCTCAGCTCACTGCAACCTCCGCCTCCTGGGTTCAAGCAATTTTTCTGTCTCAGCCTCCCGAGTAGCAGGGACTACAGGTGCCTGCCACCATGCCTGGCTAATTTTTGTATTTTTAGTAGAGACGGTGTTTCCCCTTGTTGGTCAGGCTGGTCTCAAACTCCTGACCTCAGGTGATCCACCCACCTCAGCCTCTCAAAGTGCTGGGATTACAGGCATGAGCCACCATGCCCAGCCTTATTTTCTATTTCTACCCACCTCAATTAAAGTAAAAAAATCAGATGTTGGTCAGGCGGAGTTCAGTTACCACAGGGTTCTGCTATTTTACCATTTCTCTTCCTGCTGTCATTGATGGAAGTGGTCAGGCCATGTAGTTAGGTAAGGCCTGTCAATCTCACCTTATCTAATCATTTCCATCTACTCATGGCAGACTGCCATAAGAAGAAATGGAAATGGTACTGGGAGGCTTTGGCTGTCTTTTAATTCCTATCACCCTTGAAGTGGTTACTTAATATTCTGTCTATTATTCCTTGTAGAGTCTCTTTGGCATTACAAATTGCCTTATTTTCTCATGGAATTAAATTACTTTCAAATGATTTTTCTCATACTATGGTAGCTTGCATTTTTCTAAGCTGACTCTAGTTTATAATTTTCTGGCATTAGATCCAATCCCTTCATCTTTGTGTATCTGAACACAATTTTTGCCTATTCAAAACAGAACTTCCACTAATATCAATAACCTAATGTTCATTCTCCATTCCAAGTCATTTACAAAATTTTTACTGGGACCAGAGAGAATAAGACCTTCTGCCAAATATATTGTATGAATTGGATACTGAGCCATTTATCAATTTCCTTTGTTTAAAAAATAGGTTAGCTATTTTAAAATTTATTTGACAATTTTTTTCAAGCTAATTTAAATTTACTTTAGATAACATTTTATTAAATACTGTATCAGACGATTTATTAATTCCCTCCCTCATGTAATTCTGCATTATTTCCTAAACAAATTATTTTTATAATTTTGCCAAGAGCAGCTATGTTATTTTATTTGAAACAACTTGTTTAAATAAATGCTTGGCATTGCTTTGCTATTGCTTGGGATTTTAAAATTACTTTTCCTGAACATAATTGCTTTAAATTAAGAATTGCACTTCTGTTGAAATTTTGAAGGTTATAGTTTTGATTTTTCTTACACTTTTAAAAAATAGGTGAGCTGAGTAACTCCCTTTAATCAAGAATTTATAAGTTACAAACATTCATATTTTCCATAACGAATAAAAAGATAATTCTTTACAAATCGACGTTTCTGTAGAGACAGCAATTTTTTTTCAGTGACATTCTTTTGGACTTTAGGAACAGAGAGTTTTTGTTATTGTTGCAATTTTTAAAACTCTTCTTCAATATACTTCAAATTATCCCTCTTCAATGTTATTTTTAAAGACAGATTTGAATGCCACTAAGCTTCATGTACAAGCTTTTAAAAAAATGTTGTCATTCGTTTCATACCTGCACTCATTTATGTTGTGTATATTCTCTGTAATTCCTATTTTCTTTTCTATTCATTTAAGCTAGGATTTCCTAGCTGGCTCTTGTCAATGTGAGTCTTAATGTAATCACCAAGGCAGATTTTCTTTGGGTTTATTTTTGTGCTCTCTAGCTTAAAATTGCCCTTCATATAATTTGGGACTTTTCGATGCCAACTGATGGGCTGTCATTAGTTTAATGTGTCCATTCGTACAACCTTGTGAGGCCTACACCATCTACATAGTCAATCTTATTTCTCTCTCCCTGGGGTTAAATCAGTATCTACTGTAATTTCCTTTCCCCGTTTTTAACTACATACTATTTTATTGGACTACAGATTACTTTTTTCCAGAATTTATCCAAATATGATATTAAAAATCTTTCCTATATGCTATGCTATGTTTCAACATCTTTCCATTACCTTTAAGTTCAATATTGATCAATTAGCAACATATTTATAAGGAACACTCAATATTTAATTTGAGTGATTAGGCTGCATTTTCAACTTTATCTCAATATACAGTTCAATAAGTTCCTCACATCTTTTCCATATGAGGATATAATTACCTGGCATTTATTTCACAGAATGAGAGATTCTGGATTAAGCCTACATTCTTATGCAGCATTAAATAAATATATGTTGTTTTAAAATTGATGTGTAAATGATCTAACATTACACATACATGTTCGTTCCTTTCTTTCCCCTAACAATTATATCTAACATTTCATGTAAATAAGATTAAACTCTGGCCAGGCGCTGTGGCTCCCCCTAGAATCCCAGCACTTTGGGAGGCCAAGGCGAATGGATCACTTGAGGTCAGGAGTTTGAGACAAGCCCGATCAACATGGTGAAACACCATCTCTACTAAAAATACAAAAATTAGCCCAGGTGTGGTGGCACGCACCTGTAATCCCAGCTACTTGGGAGGCTGAGGCATGGGAATCCCTTGAACCTGGGAGGCGAGGTTGCAGTGAGCCAAGATTGTGTCAGTGTACTCCAGCCTGGGCCACAGAGTGAGATCCTGTCTCAGTAAAAACAAAAGATTAAACTCTCCTTTGTCTCCTTTGAGTCAAACTTTCACTTCCAGCAGAAATGTTCAGTCTTTGATTTTCTGAACTCCTCATTTTTTTTTCTCCCCTAAAGGGCTTTTTTTCTCTCTTTTTTTTTTGACAATATTGTAAAAAATTAAGGAATACATGAAGTTTATTCAAATATCCACTACCAAGAAGTAATCATTTATGAAATGACATTATGGAAAAAAAAGGACCAACATTAAGTATAAAATGATAGCTTGAAACCAGGAGTTCAAGACCAGCTTGGGCAACATAGCAAGAACCTGTTTTCAACAAAAAGGAAAAATAAAATAAAATAAAATGAGGCCATTCTCTGTGTTGCCTACCCCAGCTTTACACAACAATACTAGTGTCTTGGATGTTAGGGGATTTCTGTTGGGGTCTGACAGAGACCACTTAGTGTACTTTTTTGGGACTCGACTTCCTTGACATCCAGCTCTAATTTAAAAGTCTTTGATTATCATCACAGCTGAAAATGCCACAAATCTGTTCTTCTTTTAAAAAAATTGTAGTAAAATATCATTTTGTCATTCTTAGGTGTACAATTTAGTGACTTTAAATATATTTACGTTGTTGAGCAACCACCACCAACATCCATCTGCAGAACTCTTTTTATCTTGCAGAACTGAGACCATTTGCCCGTTAAACAATAACTCCGTATTCCCCACTTTTCCCAACCCCCTGGCAAGCACTGTTCTGCTTTTCGTCTTTGAGAATTTGACTACTTTACAGACATCATGTAAATGAAATCATACAATGTTTGCCCTTTTGTGTCTGGCTTATTTCACTTAGCGTAACGTGTTCCAGGTTCATTCATGTTGTAGCATGTGTCAGAATTTTCTTCCTTTTTAAGGCTGAATAATATTGCATTGTATGTATGTACTACACTTTGCTTATCCATTCTTTTGTCAATGGACTTTTGAGTTGTTTGTGCCTTTTTCCTATTTTGAATAACACTGCTATGAACATTGTTTACAAATATCTGTTCAGGTCCCTGCTTTCAATTATTTTGGGTATATACCAGAAAATAATATTGCTGGGTCATGTGGTAATTCTATGTTCAATTTTTTTTAAGAACCCACACATGTTTTTACCTGTAAGATGATAATTCCTCTGATCATACTCATTTTTAGCAGAAATTTTATTCTCTTGTGGCTTCTGACTTCATTTTCAGTTTTTAACAAGTACAAAAACAGTGGTTAAATAAAACGCCAAGAATTATGACACTCCTGGTTTAGTAACGTTTAAAAAAAGGCATAAAATTAACTTTTGGAAATGATAAGCTATAGATTCTCTTTATAGCAAAACCAATTTCTTTATTTTTTCAAAATTATTATTTTAAAAACTGAGTTTTACTCATGATTATCTTTTGAAAATATTCCAATATTTGAAGTTTTCATAGTATTTTTTCCTACCTATAAAGCTTACTTTAAAAGGAAACAGAAGTATGATTTGCTGAGGCAAAATTATAGGGGTATCCTTTAAAAAAATAAACCATTCCTAAAGATCTGAACTTAGAAAACAAGTCCATTAGAAGATGATTATCTGTGTTGTCAAAAACAGATCTTGAATTGATCAAAGGTTTCTTTTAACTAGTTTCTTGATGCATTTTTTGAAAGGATTTGATTTATTAATAATTTTCTAAGAAGCCATTGTAAAGACATTATGGCAAAATTATCTTGATTTGTAGTTGAGTAATTAGAATTTGTGATATTTGTACAGGGTTCATGAAGTTGGCTTTTTTTGCAGAAGTTGTTTGAGGAAAAATAAAAGCCTGTTAACAAGACTATAAACAAGGTTCCAAAGGAAAATGATTGCCTATTGAAGAGAGCCAAAGTGTTTTCAAGCATTTAAGAAATAGTAATTTAGGGACAAACTGCCATTTGAGTGTCCTGCAGAGGCTAACAATGCTTATGCTGAAGCTGTAATATGCTAGCTTCAAGCCATTCTTATTGATTAATGCTTTAATGGGCTTTTTGCTAGGCAACATTTAGTTAGCACAGTTATTATACATGTTTGACTGTATAAAATTGCATTTATTGAATATCCAGTTTGGGGAAGATAAAGGAGAAAATTACACTTTTCTTGAGTTGTCTCTGGCACTACAGTTAGGTTGCTGCCTTTTAAATGCTTGAAATTAAAGCTTTCATCTTGAATTATCATAGTATTTCTACTTTTATTTTCTGAGTATGGTCTATAGTTACAGCTGCTGACAAAGAATGGAATCTGGCTAACATAAATTTGAGAGAAGGAAGAAAAAGCTGGTTTTGGATCAGGATTTTGGGTTCTGGGACAGACATTTACCAACATCTGTTTCAAAGGAGAAAATAGAAGCCCACCCTAGAAGTCTAAGGGTCATCAGGAAATAGACAAACATCAGGATATTATATTAAAGCACATCTGTCTCCACTTTGGCATGAGAAGCCTATATTTAGATATTATTTTAAGAGCTATGTTTAAAAATGCTGATAAAGTAGATTCCATACTCATTTTTTAGTCAACTGTGTTATTTTTCTTTTTCACAGATGTGCACACTTGGTACTATAGTTTGAATATATTTTCTACCAAGACCAAAATTTAAAAAGTAAAAGTATGGAATTTCTGTCTTCTCCATCCTGGCTTAAAACTTTGGAGCATACCTCGAATAGCTTATGCATCGTTGGTGGAAAGTCCTCGCATCATTATTTTACCTTGTGTGTATACGTGCATGTGTGTATTTCACTGTTGTTGCTTGGGGCCTCCTCAGTTGGTGTGGTATATTGGGTCTTCAATCACCTGGTCATACCAGGCCTATTGTAGCCCTGGAGATTTGGTGCCTGTTTGAATCAAGTCTGGTAGCAACCTTCTGTAGACCTAATTCTTTCAGCTGTGATTTGTTATAGAAAAAATAACTGTTTGAATCTGAGATCTAGGCCAGCTCTTATCAGCTACTGAGGGTTCTGTTTGTGGAGGTGCCCCCTGTGCATGCTGAAGCCAGATTTTGGCACAGTTACAGAGACACACAGAGCTGCATTCGTTTCACAATTCTAGACGTAAATAGCCTATTATGGGTTGGATTTAGAGTTACTTATTGTAGTATTTTAGTCAGTTTGGGCTGCTATAAAAAATACAATAGACTGGGTGACTTAGAAAACAGAGATTTATTTCTCACAGTTCTGGAGGTTGAGAAGTCCAAGATCAAGGTGCTGGCAGATCCAGTCTGGTGAGGGCTTTCTTTTTGGTTTGCAGAGAGCTGTCTTGTATTCTTATGCCGTGTGGGGATGGGGAGGGAGAGATATCTCTTTTGCGTCTTTTCTTATGTGGACACTAATCTCATTCATGAGGGCACCACCCTCTTGACCTATTAATAATCGCATCCCAAAGCCCCACCTCCCAATACCATCACGCTAGGGATTTAGGCTTCCACATTCAGTCTATAGCCTATAGTTATTCATTTTTACAATAAAAGATGTACTTATATTTTTCTTCATATCTTCTCTTCCTGGTCACTGGTTTGGTTTTTCATTCTGGAGAAGAATAAGAGGTAATTTCCCCACAATTATAATTTATTCCTGGAATCAATTATAATTTATTCAGCAGCAGGAGGGTTACTTTATAAGTTTGAAAGAAACAAGAAGATATGCTTGGCTTTGCTTAAAAAAAGGTATTATTACTATTATTCAGTTATTAAGAGAGGGAGAGTCTTAGTTTGGTGCTAATATATCCTTAACAACAACCTAAAATCTCCTATTTAAAAAAAGAGAGAGTAGGACCCAAGCTCAGAGGCTTTAGTAGGCAACTGTTTCCAGTGAGAATTTAATGACATTACTGTGTTTTTACTTCTTTAGAATTTCCTTCTATTTATGGCAAATAGAGCAGCTTTTAAGATTTCTTTCAAACTCTTGTTGGACCAGAAGTTGAAGTAAACTCTGGATTGTTTTATTTAATCCTTATAATAACTCAGTGTGTTTGAAGCTATTTTATTTTATTTTATTCTTTTGAGACAGAGTCTTGCTGTGTCACACAGGCTATAGTGCAGTGACACAATCGTGGCTCACTGCAACCTTGACCTCCTGGACTCAAGCCATCCTCCCACCTCAGCCTCCCAAGTAGCTGGGACCACAGGCGTGTGCCATCATACCTGGCTAATTTTTAACCATTTTTTTGTAGAGACGGGGTCTGCCTATGTTTCTCAGACTGGTCTCAAACTCCTAGGCTCAAAGTGCTGGGATTACAGGCATGAGCTACTGCGTGAGGCCTGAAGCTGTTTTAAACCACATTTTACATATGAAAAAAACGGAGACTCAGGGAGATTAAGTAACTTGTCTAAAGTCACTTATATTGTGGAAATCTAGAATTCGGATTCAGCTCTGTCTGAGTCCAGAGCCCAAACTTTGACCCACTGTGCACATGGTCTGTGCACCAGAGGGAAAAAGCAAGTTTCAGGCCATCTCTACTCATGTCCAGCAGTTCTTGCTAGCATCCTACGGGTAGCACAGAAATTTATATGTGCCCAATTCCTTCTGTCCACAGACTAGCTGTAGTAATGTCACATACTGAAATTCAAGATAATAACATTCTCAGAGGGCTTTTCTTTTTAGGAGTGGGAACAGTTTAAAATAAAACTACTTTCCTCCACCAATGGTATGTTTATATATATATATATATATATACACACACACATATATATACATATATATAGAAGTAAAATGGGACAAAAAGTAGTAAAAATATTTAACCCAATTTATTGTCACTCACGGGCAGCTGAATATCCTGGAAGAGACATCAGACTGCATGCGAGAGGGGAGTTCTAGTACCTAACCGAGCAAAGTAGGTCCAGAAACCACTAGAGATTTCTGCTGCTTCACTGACCTAAGCTATGGTTAAATTAAAACAATGATTTTTGGCCTGGTGAGGTGGTTCATGCCTGTAATTCTAGCAGTTTGGGAGACTGAGGTGGGTGGATCACCTGAGGTCAGGAGTTCGAGACCAGCCTGGCCAACATGGTGAAACCCCGTCTCTACTAAAAATGCAAACATTAGCCAGGCATGGTGGCAGGTGCCTGTAATGCCAGCTACTCAGGAGGCTGAGGCAGGAGAATCGCTTGAACCCAGGAGGCAGAGGTTGCAGTGAGCTGAGATCAAACCACTTCACTCCAGCCTGGGCGAAAGAGCAAAACTCCTTCTCAAATAAAATAAAATAAAAAATAAAACAATGATTTTTAAGCAGCTTTTTAAGATGAATTATATACTTTTAAATCTTTTGTATAAAAATGGATAAAAGTGGAGCCGTTCTGATTTCTAAATTAGGGAGGAGGGATAGTACTTGGATCTGTCCATATAAATTTAATTCCAAACTCCCCCACAACTTCCTACCACTGTGATCTTTGGCGAGTTACTTAATCTCTCTAAGCCTCAGTTCTTTTATCTGTAAATTGGGGTATAACAATAATATTCACCTTATAGAGTGGCTGTGAATCAATGTAAAATCCTGAGAACAGCACCTGGAACATAGAACAATTGTTTATGTTATGGTTTTATTT
This sequence comes from Pan troglodytes, assembly GCF_028858775.2. Taxonomy (NCBI): domain Eukaryota; kingdom Metazoa; phylum Chordata; class Mammalia; order Primates; family Hominidae; genus Pan; species Pan troglodytes. The sequence goes on from NC_072413.2 coordinate 56,840,062, forward strand.
TTGTTGGAAGCTGGTTGAAGAAAAGACACAAATCACTGCTTAAGAGCAATTTAGCTGGTTGATCTCTAAAATCTCAGAATTCTATTCTGTGTTTCTATACTAGAAATTTCTAGAGCATAACTCAGAATACCAAGCTTAAGAATCCATCAAATTACCATATTTAGGAGTGTTTTGTGCTTGCTTGTTAATTTTATGCCTTAAATTCTAGGAAACGTTGTTGATAGCTATGTGCCTATCATCTGTGCTATTTTTCTCAATGTGATTAGTCTCTGGAAGGTTGAAATCAAAATGTTTTGGAAGTAACACCAAAGAAAATAAGTCTAGGCTTTGTTGGTTATCCCTATTTGTTGTGAAAATGTCCTTCAGCGACTAGAGGATAACACTTGCACAGAGCACCTGCTTTCCTTGATGTCACACATTGTGTTATTTATTATATCTTGGGAACAATAGTGTCTGCTCCAGAGGCATATTGCTGAAGTGTTTAATTATCCAAAGGCCCTTGATTTCATCAGTACCTCTGGGTCCTTGACCCCTGACCTTTTTGGCTCCAGAAAGGCTGCAGGTACAGATCTATTTGCCGGTCAACAAGCTGGTATCAAGTCTCCTCTTTGCCCCATTCCTACCCCCTTTTCAGTAAACAATACATTCTAATATAAAATAGATGGGATGATAGCTTATCAGGGAAACTGCCAAGACCCCAGGGTCTCTGTCTCCTTGGAAAATTACTAAGCCACATTTAATACCGTGGAAATCAACTTCCTGAAGCCCAGAATTAGCCTGCCCTTTTGGTATTAAGCAGCACTGCTGATACAATCTATACTAAAGGCAGAAGAGAAATGGGGATCTCTACCCTACTGTCTTAAAATAAATACAGGCAAATCTGTTAGAGGAATTCATTGCATTTTAAAACTCAGAAGGATGTGAGAATAAGCATAAATAGATAGCTGCAAATGGAGAAAGGATAAATGCCTTTGGCGCAAATTCTTCATTATATAGGAATTAGAGTAGATGCTAAGAAGAATCAAAATGTTATACATGCTCTACCTTTAAAAGTTAATTATGATTTTAAAATAATTCAGTAGAGTGGCTACGATTATAAGCTTTCAAGGCAGACTGCCTGAGTTGGAATCTCAGCCATGCTATTAATTAGGTGTGTGATCTGGAATAGTTACTTCCCTTGCTGTGATTTTGCTCCTGCATCTGTGAGATGGAGTTCTGGTTATCTACTGCTGTCTAACAAACTACCCCCACCATTGAATTGCCTAAAGCAACATCCATTTTGTGAAAACTCATGATTTTGTGGGTCAGAAATCTGTGCAGGACTCTGCTGGCGGTTCTGCTCCATGTGGCACTGATTGGGTCACCTGGTGGCATTCAGTGGGCAGCTGCTTAGTTCTGGAGGTCCATGATTTCCCTCATGGTCTGGCATCTCGACGGGGCAGCTGGAAAGCTGAGCTCAGAGCCTCTGGAGGTGGTGTCTTCAGCAGGGTAGTTGGGTTTCTTACAATGGAGGCCCGGGGCTCCAAAAGTGAGGGCACAGGAGGCAGGAAAAGGAAGCTCTTAAGGCTTGGCCCTGGAAATGGGCACTGTGTCATTTCCCCATAAACTCATGGTCAAAACAGTCACAGAGCCTGCTCAGATTCAGGGAGGGGTCTTTGACTTCACCCCTTCATGGGAGGGGTGTCAAAGATTTTGCGGCCCTCTTTAATCAACCACAGATGGGGAGTATAGTAGTGCTGATCTGATAAAGTAATTGTGAGGATTAAATAAGACAGTATCTATAACGTGTTCAACAGCATCCATCAGATTAAATGTTCCATGTGTTAGATGTTATATGTTTATATATACTATTTCTCTATATAAATGTATATATGTATAATTATATTTATAAAACTATATATTTATAGGCAATCTGACATGTATGCATACTATAGCTATGTAGGTAGGTGATCTATGTATAATTACATTTATATGATTACATTACAACAAAGCAGAGGCTGATGTGGATATGAACAATCCTCAAGTAATTTCTACATCAGCTTTCTTAGTATTTGCATAGTGAATCGCTTTCCTTTCTGGGGGAAATAAGAGAATCGCTGCAGAAAAAGAGATTTATTTATTGAATTGTTTTATTTTAACTAAAACTAAACATCACTGGACACTGAAGTGACAGAACTTCTCCTGTGTGTGGACTCTCAGGAGGGGGTGGTGGCTGAGGCACTCAGCCCACTGGCCTTGAGGAAGGAAGGTCAGTCAGGCAGTATGTTTGATGGGGAAGAGAGGACACTGGAGAACTATTTTACTCCTAAGAATTATTTTACTGCTTTGTGCTTTCAAGTCTCACCTTTAAGGAGCCACATTGTAATCAATAATTGGAGAGTTAGCTTCCATGCCGAGAGACTGAGAGAAAGAAAGCAGTGGTCCTCTAAGAAGAAAAATTTCCAAATACAAAACAAGGTCACACATGAAAAGGCTAACATGACAAATGTGCCAGCGTGTTGTAGGAAGGCCAAGGATCTAGAAAAGAAATGGAAAATCCTATACATAAAGACATCAGAGGCAGCCTATGCTCATGAAAAGAAAAAGGGTTAGGCCAGGGAATGGGGTCATTCAAAGAACATTAAGGGGTTTCAGAAAGAATAGTTGTGCCCCAGAGGGCCACTAGGCAGAATGGGTTACATTACAAAGCTGTTAGGGTAGCATTTCAGGATGCGAGATGCACCATTTGCCAACAGGAGGGTGTGAGCAGGAAGAAACTCAAATCAGGTTTAGGCAACTCTTATAGCAGGATACCATTCTTTTTTTCTTAAAGTTGAAACTTCAAAGCATCAACTGAAAACTAACGGAAAAGTTAGGAAAATTCTCCATTTTTCACTCCTAACTCATCAGGGTGAGTTTGTCTTTTTATACCACGGTAACATGAAAGCCATTTAAAATGATCATCCTAGAAGACAAACCACAGAAAGGTTCTTGGTTATAGCTTGTGTACTTGCATTGCTTATGAACAGTCCAGGCTCTGTCCCCTGCTGTGTAGAGGGGTCTGGTCTCAGCGCAGTCCTCTGGTCCTCTCTGGCCTCCCTGAGGTCAGCTTTGGGACTTGCACTCCTGGATTTACTCCTGTTATTTGTTAGATATAGAAGTTTATTTTTGCAAACTGTGTTAATGAGCTGATTGCCTTAATTCATTTTATTCTTCAATTGTATTATCAGGTTTTTTTTCCTAATAGATTTTTATGAAGTCTTTGTAAATTAAAAAAATTGGCCCTATTTGTATGTGTTACAAATATGTTCCCAATATGTTGTCAATTAACTTTATTTATAATATGTGTATTTTCCAAATGGATGTTTAGATAAATTTGACCACATAAACATTTAAATTTCTTTTATGGTATCTAGGTTTCATGCGTATTGGCTAGAAGGCATTTCCTATGCCAAGATTGTAAATAAATTCATCTGTTTTCTTCTATTCCTATAAGTTTATTTTAAAAAAATCATTGATTAATCTGCTTTTATAATCTCATTAAAGAATCTTTTGACTAGTCTGGATTTACTTGGTATAAAGACTGAAGAAGGGGCCAGGTGCCGTGGTGTGTGCCTGTAGTCCCAGCCACTCAGGCTGCTGAGGTGGGAGGATTGCTTGAACCCAGGAGTTTGAGTTCGGCTTGGGCAACATACTGACATTCCATCTCTTAAAAAAAAACGACTGAAGACGGGCGATATCTTTTTCTAAATAGATAGCTAGTTTTCCCACTGTAATTTACAGATAATTCATTTTTCTCCTTTTGATTATAATGTAAGTTCCCATGTGAATTAGAGTATATTTCTGTATTCTCTATCCTTTGATCTTCTCATCTCCTCTTCAGCACCAACCTGTTTTTAATTATTATAGCTCCATGGAAATATTTTAATATCTAGTAGGATTCATCCCCCTTATAGCTTTCCTGTATATAAACAAGATTAGGTAAGAGAATATAATGGAAAAAAGATTCCAATTACCATATTAACTAAAAAAAAGAGTTTTGGCACTAAAGAAACGTGCAGACACATAAATTTTAAAAAATTATACTTAGAACCTAAGAAAAAACTTAAAAAGTTATACTGACAACATAAGAACAACATGCCTTGATATTGGATAGGAAGACTCTGTAGTGTGAAGCTCTCTGTTCTCCCTTAATAAATCCAGAGATTTAATACAATGCCAATTAAAATACCCAAAAGATTTTGAGGAAAACTTAAGAAAATGATACTAAGGCTCTCTTGGAGAAACAAATACACCAGAATGGCCAGAAAACTCCCCTTCCTTTTTGTACCTTATTAAGTCTCTTTAATATTGTCATTTAGTCTTTTATTTATGTATTTATTTATTATTTTTTATTTAGACAGAGTCTTGCTTTGTCGCCAGGCTGGAGTGCTGTGGCGCAATTTCGGCTCACTGCAACCTCTGCCTCCCGGCTTCAAGTGATTCTCCTGCCTCAGCCGCCCAAGTAGCTGGGACTACAGGCGCCCGCCACCACACCAGCTAATTTTTGTATTTTTAGTAGAGACGGGGTTTCACTATGTTGGCCAGGATGGTCTCAATCTTTTGACCTCATGCTCTGCGCCCCTCAGCCTCCCAACATTTAGGCTTTTTAATACTTATATAAGTCATTCATACTTGTAAAGTGACTGCAAACATTACAGAGGTGTAATAACATTAACAGCCGACAGTGATGGAGGGTTCTAGATGCCAGGCCCTTTACTGAATGCAACGTATATGAAATGTTCATGATCTCATTTCCTCCTCATAACAGCCTTACCAGGTTATCCTCCTTATTTTACAGATGGGTAAAATGAGGCACAGGGGGACTCAATAACTTTTTAAAGATTACTTAAGTGGTACCTGCAGAGCCTGGGTTTTTAACCAGTACACCATTTTGTCTTCCATTACATAAATAAGAAAAAAAGAAAAAGTCCCTCCTTCATCCAGCCTCATTTCCCAGACTCTGTGTATCCGGTTCACTTAGGTACCTATAATCATATAAAATATGTTCATAAAATAGTGTAATTTAATATATACAATGTTCTGTGCTTTATCACTAAACACTATATAAAGGGTTTCTCCATGTCAGCATATATAGAACCACAACATTCTTTTTAGCAGTCACTCAGGATGCAGATGTACCATAATTTAACTATCCTGTATTGATGTGCATTTAGGATGTGACCTCAATTGTTATATTTCCTTTTTCCTCAATCAGTTATCATTAACTCTCATTATTTTGTTGTGACGCTCACTTCAATCTTCTCTTGTAGGCCACTGACAGATGTTTTGTAAGAACGCTGCAGTGAATCTGCTCCACCCAGGAGCCTCTCTCTTTAACAATTTGACAGTGCAGCTCACTTTTTGAGCTGTATTTGTTCAATACAGTATTTGAGAGCTGTTCTTTCTTTTAATTCTCAAACATTATTTTGCATCTGTCTGTGCGTTTTATTTGCTCTCGAAATAGTTCCTCAAAGACGTCGTACATACTATCTGCAGTTTCTTGTTCAGTGCTACCTGCTGGGTTTTATCTTTCCAGGGTATCATAAAGAATTAATCACCATCATGAACATTTATTGACTGTTCCCTATGAACCAGGCCCCATGTTAATAGCTTCATTCTCATCTCATTTCCTCCTCAAAGCAATCCAGGATAGAGAAGATAATGCAGTATAAAGGTCTTTTTTTCCTCTATCTTACACATAAAGAGAGATTGAGGCACAAGGAGGTTAAGAAAATTGCCAGAAAAAAGGACAAGAAGAAAGAAAGTTGCCTAAGACATGGAGCTGGGACTAGAACTCCATGTGGCTAACTTTTAAACCCAGCCTTTTAACTTCTGTCCTTTATTGCCTCTTTTTAAAGCCATCATCATTTTCTCTGCTTTTTGGACACTAAAATGTCCTTGGGAAGAAATTCCATTCTTTCTTGATTTTCCTTTTCTTTTCTCATTGCCTTCACATTGCCTCAAACGCTTCTCATTTATTCATTTATTTGTTTTTTGGCTTCAGTTTCCATCCTTTTCCCCTTTCTATGTGCATTTCATGCTACCACAGCTGGGAGCATTTATTTTTATTTTTATTTTTTTATAAAGACTTTGGCTTTCTTCCTTCCTTTGAGTTTTCTTTGTATCATTTTTAAAATATATCCTGCCATTCTCTTATCCCTTCCAAAGTCAGGAGGGCTTCCTTCAACTTGATCATTCCTCTTACATCCTTATTTCTTCTTGTTTGAAGAAAATTTCGTCATCTGACACATACTTCTGCAAAATATCCCTCATTTTGCTAAATTATTTTCAGTTATTTCCTTATCATTAATAAAGTAGCTGTATTTCTCTCATAGCTCAAAGTTTCTTGGTCCATTTCTCTTTGGGGGGACTGTGTGCTAAATAAGTAACCTTTAAGGTATTTGTTCTTATTGAGTGATTCTAACTGTTTAGATTTTTGGGTCACTTTGATTTCCTTTCAATACTGTCACTTTTTCTTTTGCTTTCTTTTTTTTTTTTTTTTTGAGACAGAGTCTTGCTCTGTCGCCCAGGCTGGAGTGCAGTGGTGCGATCTCTGCTCATTGCAACCTCTGCCTCCCAGGTTCACGCCATTCTCCTGCCTCAGCCTCCTGAGTAGCTGGGACTACAGGCGCCCGCCACTACACCTGGTTAATTTTTTGTATTTTTAGTAGAGACGGGGTTTCACTATGTTAGCCAGGATGGTCTCGATCTCCTGACCTCGTGATCCACCCGCCTTGGCCTCCCAAAGTGCTGGGATTACAGGCGTGAACCACCACACCCGGCCAATACTGTCACTTTTTCAAAAAACTCATTTGAAATTCCTTCTTGCTACTGCTGCACTTAGTATCATGTGTAGGAAGTGAGAGTTGGAAATTCTCCTTTCCCCTTCCCAATTCATCCTGATCACCATGCATAATCTTACACAAATCTTATTAATCTTTTAAACTTCCAGATTGTATATTTAAAAAGAGGAAAAAAAGAAAGGAAGGAATCCATCCTCCAGTTTCATTCCCTTTCTATATTGACTAGAATGATGACGTTCTTTTACTTGGCGTTTCTTTGATAATACATTTTCTTATTCACATTTAGCCTGTTTTCTTGTTCTAAAATGTTTTCTATTTTCTTCATCTCTTTAACCTCTCAGTATACTAACATCTATGTTATTGGGAGGCTGTGTGATACACTAGAAAAGATCAAAGATTTGGAGCAAGATAGAACTGGTTTTGAACCTGGTTCTGCCATTTACTATCCTGTGTGACCATGAATAAACTACTGAATGTCTTCCAGACTATTTTCTCATCTTAGTGGTAAGAAAATTTACCCTGTAGTTGTAAGTATTAGAGGTAATGAATAAAAATGTGTAGTACAATGCCTGTACATAGCAGATGCTCTACAAATGGGAGCTGCTATTATTATTACTGTCATTAGTGTTTATTATTAGTGGCCTTCTAGATTTATGTTATGTAACTTGGATTTAATTAGTTGTACTCCTCTATGTTTTTTTAGGTAGTTCTTTGCATTTTCTCTGTCCTTTTCTCCCCTTTCTTCAAATCTTTGCATCTTACCTTTTACCTCTCAGGATTTCTTTTACAGAACAGGAATTTATCCTCTCATAGTTCTGGAACCTAGAAGTCTGAAATCAAGGTGTTGGCAGGGCCGTGCTCTCTCCGAAGGCTCAAGAGGAGGATCCTTCCTTGCCTCTTACTAGTTTCTGGTGGTTGCTCGCAATTTTTGATGTTCCCTGGTTGGTAGACACATACTTCAGTCACTGTCTCTATCCACACACAGCAGTCTCTCTTTATGTGTGTATCTGTGTCTCTTCTTTTAAGGACACTAGGAATTGGATCTAGACCCTACAATGATCCAGTATGACATAATCTTAACTTGATTACATCTGCAAAGACCCTGTTTCCAAAAGATCACATCCATAGGTCCAACATTTTTGGGGGGCAGGGGGCACAATTCAACCCACAACACAAGGGGGAGAAAATGGGATAAATTAATACAGATATGGTGGGAGAGTGGTAGAAAGACCATACCATCAGGTTCCTCATCTATACAGTGGCCATGTGACTGCCTACCTCTCTGCCACATTAACCTTTCTGCTGATCATATGGTTACAAGGACCAGAGCTGAGGTTTGAGTAAGGGAGTCTAATTAGACAGGTCTCTGGGCTCAATGACAAACACTTGCTTTATTGGAGGTAGGTAACTGCAGCTTGTGAATTCGCCTACTGAGCAGCTATGGGCAGAAGACACAAGAGGCCAGGGTGGATTCACCAGTGAGTGGTCAAATAAGCCCTCATGAATATTGAGAGTCTTATATGTCTTATGTTTGAGTGTATCATGAATATTCATGGTACATGGTCCGTCCCTTCTTTTTAATCATTTTATCTTCCATTCCTTCTTTTTTATTCATTTTATCTTTTTTTAACTAGAAAACGTAAGTGGAACACATGAAATATGCTCCATTTGTTTTCTTTGTCTCAATATGTTGTGTGTGTGTATATGTATATAATATATATATATAAAAGCATATATCTGTTTACTATGTCTTATGTGTTTCATGTATCCCACTTATTTTCTTATCTTTTATAGCAGTATTGAATATTCCCAAACAATACAGTAAACACACATTACAAGCATTTAAATAACAGAAAACCTCCATTGAGTCCTTCCTATATACCATCAGCACATTATAGGCATTGCCGAAGTTGATCCTAACTACAGCTCTGTAAGGAGGCAGTTATTAGTGGAGTACATTGTAAACTGATTCATAAGAAACCAAGAAGATTTTGGTACCTGGAGGTGGGATGCCACTGTATCAAAAACTTAAAACCTGGATTTGGTCTGAGACGAGGTGGAGGGTTGAAGATGCGTGGGCCTCTAGAAGAGCGCTAGCAGAAGCCTAAAGGGCCTAGAGGAAGCTGTCAGTGAGGGCCAAAATGAAATCAAGAAAATGGTTAATGGATGCTGGAGGAAAGTGGACTCATGTAGTGGTGGAAATCTTGGTAGCAATGTTGCCTGAAGTAATGTGACAAATAAAAAATGCACTTAATGAATGCTCTAGCTAAGGAAATTTTCAGGAAGAATGTTGGAAGTGCTGCCTGGTTTCTTCTCACTCTCTATAATAAAAAGTGAGAGGAGATAGAAGAGCTAAAGAATAAACTACTAAATATAAAAAGCCAGGACTTATTGGAATTAAAAATAAGGCATTTCTCATTCCCAGCTTCTCCAGGTGGCCAGACAACTCTCAAGAAAGGGCTTCAAGCCAAAGATCAAATCCAGGATAGGATTATTAGATCCTTCGTTCAGACCTCAGGAAGATCTGGGGCACTGTGTAGTAGGGCAGTTCCCAGTAGCACTTTTCAGATAGATGAAAGTTACTCTAAGAATGTTTTTTTAAAAATGGCTACATATTTTACATATTTATGCATTACATGTTTTATTTTGTTACATGCATGGAAAGTAGTGATCAAGTCAATGTATTAGGGGTATTCATCTTGAGTGTTTGTTATTTCTGTGTTTGGAACAATTCAAGTCATCTCTTCTAGATACTTTGAAATATACAATATTTTATTGTTAACTATAGTTAACCAACTATGCTGTTGAACTTTAGAACTTAAACCTTCTATCTAACTGTATGTTTGTACCCTTTAACCAACCTCTCTCTTTCTCTCTCTTTTTTTTTTTTTGAGATGGAGTCTTGCTCTGTTGCTCAGGCTGAAGTGCAGTGGCGTGATCTAGGCTCACTGCAACCTCTGCCTCCCAAGTTCAAGCAATTCTCCTGCTGCAGCCTCCCGAATAGCTTGGACTACAGGTGTGCACCACCATGCTCGGCTAATTTTTGTATTTTTAGTAGAGACAGGGTTTCGCATGTTTCCCCAACTGCTCTGGAACTCCTGGCCTCAGGTGATCTACCTGCCTCAGCCTCCCAAAGTGCTGAGATTACCGGCCTGAGCCACCGCACCCGGCCCGATCTCTGTACTCCCCACTCCCACCCACACACCCTTCCCAGCCTCTGGTACTCTGTAGAGTATCCTTCTACTCTATATTTCCATGAGAAAACCTTTTTAAGCTCCCAGATATGAGTGAGAACATGTGATATTTGTCTTTCTGTAACTAGCTTATTTCACTTAAAATAATGGCCTCCAATTCCATTTGTGTTGCTGTAAATGACAGGATTTCATTCTTTTTTTATGGCCAAAGAGAATTCCATTGCATATATAGGTATATATGTACAACTTTTTTTTTTTTTTTTTTTTTTTGAGACAGAGTCTTGCTCTGTCACCCAGGCTGGAGTACAGTGGCGTGATCTCGGCTCACTGCAACCTCCGCCTCCTGGATTCAAGCGATTCTCGTGCCTCACTCTCCCAAGTAGCTGGGACAACAGGCGCACACCACCATGCCTGATTAATTTTTGTATTTTTAGTAGAGGGGGGTTTCATGATGTTGGTCAGTCTGGTCTGGAATTCCTGGCCTCAAGTGATTTGCCCTCCTCCACCACCCAAACTGCTGGGATTACAGGTGGGAGCCACCATGCCCGGCCCTATATACCACTTTTTAAAAAATCCACTTGTCCATTGATGGACACTTAGGTTGAATCCATATCTTTGCATACTGTGAATGGTGCAGCAATAAACATGTGAATGTAGGTATGTTTTTATATGCTGATTTCTTTTCCTTTGAATAACTATTGAATATTGGGGTTGCTAGATCATATGGTAGTTCTATTTTTAGTTTTTTTGAAAAACCTCAATATTGTTTTCCATAGTGGCTGTACTAATTTATGTTTCCACCAACAGTGTACAAGAGTTCCCTTTTCTCTGCATCCTCACCAGCATTTGTTATTTCTTGTCTTTTTAATCATAGCCATTCCAATGGGTAAGATGATGTCTCATTGTGGTTTTGATTTGCATTTCCCTGATGATTAGTGATGTTGAGCATTTTTTTATATACCTGTTTGCCATTTGTATGTTTTCTTTTGAGAAATGCCTACTATTCATGTCATTTGCCTACTTTTAACTAAAAATATTTGTTTCACTGTTGAGTTGTTTGAATATCTTGTATATTCTGGATACTTGTTCCTTGCTAGTTTAATAGTTTGTAAATATTTTGTCCTATTCAACAGATTGTCTTTTCTTTCTGTTAATTGTTTCCCTTGCTTTGCAGAAGGTTTTTAGTTTAATATGGTTCCATTTGTCTATTTTTGTTTTTAATTGCCCATGCTTCTGAAGTCTTAGCCATTAAATCTTTGCCTAGACCAAAGTCCTGAAGTGTTTTCCCTAGGTATTCTTCTGGTATTTTTATAGTTTGGGGCCTTTTGTTTATGTTTAAGTCTTTGATCCATCTTGAGTTGATTTTTGTATATAGCGATAGACCCAGTTACACTAAATAGGAGTCCAGTTTCATTTGTCTACATATGGATGTCCAATTTTCCCAGCAACATTTACTGAAGAGACTTTCCTTTCCCTAATGTATGTTCTTGGCAGCTGTAAAAAATCAGTTGGCTATAAATATGTGGATTTATTTCTGGTTTCTCTATTGTGTTTCATTGGTTTATTTATGTAATTTGAAGTTAGATAGTGTCATGTCTCTAGCTTTGTTCTTTTTGCTCAGGATTGCTTTGCCTATTTGGGCTCTTTTTTTATTCCGTATGAATTTTTGGATTGTTTTTTCTATTACTGTGAAAAATGACATCAGGATTTTGATAGAGATTGCATTGAATCTGTAGATTTCTTTGGGAAGTATGATCATTTTAACAATATTAATTATTCCAAAACATGTGCATGGGATGGCTTTCCATTTATTTCTATCCTCTTCAATTTCTTTCATCTGTGTTTCGTAGTTTTCCTTGTAGAGATTTTTTCACCTTCATGGTTAAATTTATTCCTATGCATTTTTTGTAGCTATTATATATGACATTGCCTTCTTGATTTCTTTCTCAGCTAATTAATTATCGGTGTGTAGAAACGCTAATGATTTTTGTGTGTTGATTTTATATCTCGCAACTTTACTGAATTTATTTATCAGATCTATGAGTGGTTTTGGTCAAGTCTTTAGGTTTTTCTAGATCTAAGATCATATTATCTGCAAAAAGGGACAATTGGACTTCTTATTTTCCAATTTAGGTGCTTTTAATTTGTGTCTCTTGCCTGATTGCTCTGGCTTGGATTGCCAATATCATGCTGAATAAGACTGGTGAACGTGGGCATTCTTGTTCCAATTCTTAGAGGAAAGGATTTCAGATTTTTTCTATTTAGTATAATGTTCAAGAAGATGTTAGCTGTGGGTTTGTCATATATGGCCTTTATTATTTTGAGGTTATGTTACTTCTATGACTAGTTTGTTAAGAGGTTTTTTTTTTTTAATCATGAAGGGATGTTGAATCTTATCAAATACTTTATCTGTCTCTATTGAGATGATCATGTGGTGTTGTTTTTCATTCTTTTGATGTGACACACCATGTTTATTTATTTGCATATGTTGAACCATACTTGCATCCCTGGGATAAATCCCATTTGATCATGGTGTATTATCTTTTTGATGTGTTGTTAGATTTGGTTTGCTAGTATTTTGCTGATAATTTTTGGGTCTATGTTCATGAAAGATATGGGCTTGTTTTTTTTTTATTGCATCCTTTTCTGGTTTTGGTACCAGGGTAATGCTGGCCTTGTAGAATAAGTTAGGGAGAATGCTCTCCTCTCCAATTTTTGGAATAGCTTGAAGAGAACTGTGAGTTCTTCTTTGAAAGTTTGGTAGAATTCAGCAATGAAGCCATCTGGTCTGGGACTTTGTTGGGAACTTTTTATTACTGATTCAATTTCGTTACTTGTTATTGATCTGTTCAGGATTTCTATTTCTTCCTGATTCAATCTTGGTAGGTTGTCTGTGTCCAGGAATTTATCCATTTCCTCTAGGTTCCCAGTTTGTTAATATATAGTTATTCATAATCATCTCTGACAATTTTTCCTATTTTTGTGGTATCAGTTGAAATGTTTCTTTTTTATTTCTGATTTTGTTTACTTGAGTCTTCTCTCTTTTTTTCTTGGCTAGTCCAGCAAACAGTTTATCAATTTTATCTTTTCAAAGAACCAACTTTTCATTTTGTTGATCCTTTGTATTATTTTAGTCTCTATTTTGCTTAGTTCACTCAGATTCTTATTATTTCTTTTCTTACAACAATTTTGGATGTGGTTTGTTACTGCTTTTCTAGTTCTTTAGGTCCATCATTAGATTGCTTATTTGAATTATTTCTACTTTTTTTGATGTAGACATTTATTGCTATAAACTTCCTCTTAGCATTGCTTTTGCTCTATCCCATAGCTTTTGGTAGCTTGTGTTTTGATTCTCATTTATTTCAGTAAATTATTTGATATTCTCCTTAATTTCTTCCTTGATCCGTTGGTCATTCAAGAGCATGTTTGTGCAGTTTCCAAGGTTTCTGTTATTAATTTCTAGTTTTATTCCATTGTGGTATGAGAAGATGCTTGATATAATTTCTATTTAATTTTTTTTGATATTTGTTTTGTGTGTTAATGTATTGTCTAGCCTAGAAAATGTTCCACGTGCCGAAGAGAAGAATGTATATTCTATAGCTGTTGGACGAAATGTTCTGTAAACGTCTGTTAGGTCCATTTGGTCTAATGTGCAGTATAAATCCAGTGTTTCTTTGTTGATTTTCCATCTAGATGATCTGTCTAATGTTGCGAGTGGGGTGTTGAAATCCCAAACTATTGTCATTTTGGAGTCAGTCTTTCCCTTTAGATCTAATCATATGTGCTTTATATATCTGCATGCTCCAGTGTTGGGTGCATATATGTTTAGAATTGCTATATCCTCTTTCTGACTTGATCCCCTCATCATTATACAATGATATAGTAATTCTTTATCTCTTTTTACCGTTTTTGACTTAAAGTCTGTTTTATCTGATATAAGTACAGCTACTCCTGCTTACTTTTGGTTTCTGTTTGCATGACATACCTTTTTCTATCCCTTTATTTAGAGTCTGTATGTCTTTACAGGTGAGATTAGGTTCTTATAGGCAGCATATACTTGAGTTTTTTAAAATTCATTTGGATAGTCTGTATCTTTTAAGTGGAAAGTTTAATCAGTTTATATTCAAGGTTATTATTGATATGTGAGGGCTTATTCCTATCACCATAGTAATTGATTTCTGGTCATTTTGTATATCCTCTGTTCCTTTCTTTTTTCTCTTATTGCTTATTATTTTAGTTTGGTGGTTTTCTGTAGTGGTAACATTTGAGTCTTTTCCTTATCTATTTGCTCTACCAGTGGGTTTGATATTTTTGTGTGTTTTCACGATGGTAGATATTGTTCTTTCACTTCTGGGTGTAGAACTTCCTTAAGCATTTCTGGTAGGACCAATCTAGCGCCGATGAATTCCCTGAGCTTTTGCTTATCTGGGAACAACTTTATGTCTTCTTCATTTATGAAAGACAACTTTGCTGAGTATAGTACCTTTGGATGGCAGTTGTTTTTCTTTCAGCACTTTGGATATATCATCCTATTCTCTCCTGGTCTGTAGGTTTCTGCTGAGAAATTTGCTGTTAGTCTGATGGAGTTTCCTTTATAAGTGACTAGATGCTTTTCTTCTGCTGTTTTTAGAATTCTCTGTTTGTCTTTGACTTTTGACAGTTTGACCACAATGTGCTACGGAGAAGACTTTTCTGAATTGTATCTATTTGGTGATCTCTGAGTCTCCTGTATCTGTCTGTCTAAATCTCTTGCTAGACTTGGGAAGTTTTCATCTATTATTTTGTGAAATAAGTTTTCTAAACTTTTGGTCTTCTTTTTGCCTTCTAGGGTACAGAAATTGGAATATTTGGTTGCTTTATGGTCTCCCATATGTCATGTAGTCTTTGCTCATTCTTTTAAAATTCGTTTTCTTTTTTTTTTTGTCTGACTGGGTTATTTCAAAAGACTTATTTTCACATCTTAAACTTCTTTTTTTTTTCTTGATCTAGTCTAGTCTATTGTAGAAGCTTTTGAATGTATTTTGTAATTCATCCAATGAATTCTTCAGTTTTAAAATTTATGGTTGGTTCTTTTGTATGAGATCTATCTCTTTGGTGAATTTTTCATTCATACCCTGAATTGTTTTTCTGACTTTTTTGTATTATTTTTCAATATTCTCTTGCATCTCACTGAGCTTCTTTAATATCAATATTTTGATTTTTTTCTGGGATTTTGTAAATTTCTTTTTTATTGGAATCTGTTGCTGGAGAGTTATTGTGTTCCTTTAGAGATGTCGTATTTCCTTGCTTTTTTATGTTCCTTGTGTCCTTACATTGATATTTGTGCATCAGTGTAGCAGTCACCTCTTTCAATTTTTTGAATTTGCTTTCATAATGGAGTGCTTTTTCCCTGAAGATGTATGTATGGTGTTGATTGGGTAGGGCGCTTTGGCTTTGATTCTTGGCGTGTGTAGTAGTGTAGTCTGTGTATGATTTCTTAAGCTAGAGTTAGTGGTGCCTGTGATTTACTTGGTGGCCTAGGGTTCAGTTGTTAGTGGAGGTTGTGGTGAATTTTTAATGGAGACTGGGATACCAGGTGGGCCAGTCTTCCAGTCCTTGTGGTACAGTGGTGGGCTGAGTATGCTTATTCTTTGGCCCCAGAGTGGTATACATTGGCACTGGTGTTATTGTGTCCAGGCAGACCAATTCTTGGGCCTCCAGGTGGCTTTCAAGAGTGCCAGGAGTGGCAGCCATGGGCACTATGGGTGGGCAAATTCTTGGGCTCCTGGGCTGCAGATGTGGCATAGGTGATGTCAGTAGTAGTGGCAGGATACCCTCTGTGTCTCACATTCGTGTTGGCAGTATATGCAACAGGCTGTGCTTGCCAGTGCCCAGGCCTGCAAATGGCATATATGGGTGGGTATCAGCTGTGGTGGTAGCAGCAGGTTGGGTGAGCCCAACCTCAGGCCCCCAGGAGGAATGCTCAGGTGCCTATGATGGTGGAGTGGGATGGTGGATTGGGCTCTATGCCTCAGATAGTGTGCTTGCATACTAGGGGTATGGAGTCCAGCTGGGAGGACCTGCCTTTAGCCCTCCCCACTGGTGTGTATTCAGGCACTGGATGTGGTAGGCAGGGGCAGGGCAGTCCGCAGGTCACTGGTGAAATGCTTAGGTAGGGGCAGCAGTGACTATGCTGTAGGCCTGCTACTAGGAGGGTGGGGTTGCTTTCACTGTGAGCAGCCACAGGCAGGTAGCCAGGGGTGTATGCTTTGCTATTGCTTCGGCCCCTTTGCAGCAGCCCACAGCAACACCAGCTGCAAGCAGTGTGAAAGTGCATGGCCACCCCTTTGCTAGGGGTTGGGTTGAAGTTGCCTCTGGCAGCTCAGCCATCATCCTGGCAGTGGCAGCAGTTGGCAGTGGTAGCAGCATGGTGTGGGGTGGCTTTTGTAATGGCTGCCCCTCTGCTGGTGGGGTCGGGTCACTGCCAGTGACTTGTCTTTTGGCACTTATGGTGGCAGCAGCCAGCTGTGGCAGTAGCTATGGGTAGGTTACCCTTCAGGGGAAGTAGCTGCTGGTGGGGAATGTCACTGGGGCTCTGGGGATATGCAGATGCAGGGGCTATTTTTCCCCAGGACAAGATACAGACTGGTAGGAAATGGGATCTCAAAATAGTGTTGTGCTCTAGCTGCTTTGGACTTAGGAGGTGTATAGGACTCAGTGTGAGCTTCCTTTCTGGAACAATGCTGTTGTGCAGTCTCCAGACAGCTCCCTATGTTGGTCTTAGGTCCTGTGAGGGTCAAGGGGCTCTCCTGTGGGTATAATTGCAGGAGTCCACAGTGGGAATGTGGACCACTTATCTGTTTCCCACATTGAGGAGTCTCTCCAGGCTCCCAGCCAATCTTGGCTGAGCAGGCTGCTCCTCTCCTTCCTTGCCTTAGGTATGTCCTTTCACTCCTCTGTTGAATTTCAGTGTTCTCTCTTAGATATCTATTCAAAATGTGATTATCTACTTACTATGTTGGCTCTTCCTTGTGGAAGAGGTGGTGAGTACCCAATGTATCCAGTCAGCCATCTTGAAGCTGAGCCTGCTAAGGATCTTAAAGGGTGCCTCCTGGATGCACCTCTTAAGCACAAAGGCTTTTAGAAAGTATCTTAGAAATGTTTGGAGCCTCAAAGGGAATCTCAGGAGCCTCAAAGGGAACCTGAGTGAGAACTTATCTCAAAGAGATTTGCAATTGTGGCTTTTGTCTAATGGAATGAACTCCAATAAGATTTATATGAAACTCACAAAGTTTTTCAGAGAGTTATAGTGAAATTATCACTAGCTGGTCCTAAAAAGACAGAAAGTGCAAAACAAAAAGAAGCTTGTTGCTTTAAAGGGAAGAAATCTGAGGGTCTTGGGAGACTGAATGTATTTTGCATGTGGGAGGAATAAAAATAACTTGTGGGCACAGGGCAGACTCCTGTGGTTTTAAAAAAATGACCCCACGATTTTTTGATACTTTCCCCATTAGAGGTATGTATGGCCTTATGTCCTCTCCTCTTGAATCTCTGCACTGTGGAATGCATATGAATTGCCCCTGCCAAGCCCTGCTCAAATGGCAGATTTGTAGACAAAATAAATGATTGTTGTCTTAAGCGACTGATATGGTTTGGCTGTGTCCCTACCCAAATCTCATCTTGAACTGTAGCTTCCATAATCCCCACCAGTCATGGGAGGGACCCAGTGGGAGGTAATTGAATTATGGGGGCAGGTTTTTCCCATGCTGTTCTCATGACAGTGAATAAGTCTCAGGAGATCTGATGGTTTTATAAAGGGCAGTTCCCCTACACACGCTGTCTTGCGTGCCACCATGTAAGACATGACTTTGCTCCTCCTTTGCCTTCCACCATGATTGTGAAGCCTCCCCACCCATGTGGAACTGTGAGCCCATTAAACCTCTTTTTATTTATAAATTACTCAGTCTCGAATATGTCTTTATTAGCAGCATGAGAACAGACTAATACAGCAACTAAATTTGGGGGTGCTTGGTTATGTAGAAATAGACAACTGAAATGCCCCATTTTATAAATGAGAAAATTGAGACACAGAGAAATTAAATAACTTGTCCAAGGCCACATAGCTAGCAAGTGACAAACTCATGTGCTTCATTGTCTAAGCTTTTACTCTCTATGCTACAGGACTTCTCTTGTGCCAATGCCATCTTCTCCAAATGATCTTCCAATTATTCTTTGCTTTCCTCTGAAGACTGCCTGAGGAGAAAAGTGCACTTCTGCATGTATACATTGACATCCTGGTTTACCTACTATTTGTGAACCTGAGCTCTGGATCCAGTCTCAGCTTTGGCAAAATTCAGCTTTTGAGCAAGCAAAGCTGAAATCCAGACCTCGGAGCTGGGTGGATCAACTCCATCATCAGCACATGCAAGGCTGCACAGTAAGGCTGGCAGCCAGCACCTTCTCTGGCTCATAGGTTGGTGGAGTCTTCAAACAAAAAATCCTTACTGCTATAATATGTATTCATGTATCTCCTTTCTGTTTCTTGAGGTTTATAATTTGTGTTAGTTTTTTTCTTACATTTTTAGTGTCTTTTTATTCTACCTATTTCATTTTCTAACCTCTTCACTCTCACTCCTGAATCCTAAATTAATCACCTTTATTTTTCTCATTTTCTTCCGGAAGCCTCTTCTCTGGTTTCTCCTTTTAAAGCCTCTGGAGTTCTCTCTACATTCATTTGGCAGATGTTACTGGCTAAGTTATTCATTCATGTTAACTGGCCCAGCTGTGTAGGCCTCTTCTTGTTTTGATGTGAATTGGACAGTTTGAATAAATATGTTTTAATTTTGTCATTAAAGAGATTGTATACAATTTGTTTGAAAAGGATGAAATATGGGTGCCTTGTTCTTTTAAAGTACCTAAATGATTTTTTTGTGCACATAGCTTAGTCTTTTGGATTTATGTGTCAATCAATTGACCTCCTTATCTATATTCATCCATCCATCCATCCATCCATCCATCCATCCATCCATCTTCCACTTATTCTTCTATCATGTCTTTTTGGCTATCTAATCTTACCTTCCCTATCTTTAATTGAAAACAACATTGTGGGAATTTAACCCCACCGCCTTGCTACAATTCTCTTTCTCATGTGTACTTTCTATGTACATATTTCAAATGTGCTGTTGCTTTCCCTGTAACAGTTAGAACATCATTATGTCCCTTTAATTTTAACACAAATTGCTTGTTTTCATTGTTGTCATTTTTGAGAATAAAACATTTAGTCTTGGCCTGTTAAACAGAATTGCCAAAAAATATTTGTAGATCTAGTCTTTTTCTCTGAAATAGGCTTAAAAAAATCTACTTCTGTTGATGAATTGAAGCTCTTCTATTTTCTGGAATTTAAATGATTACAAATGATACCCTGTGAGTTCATCCTGATTTCATTAATAACCAGAGTTCTTACCTCGGTATCTGTCTGGGGAGCTGCTCTCATCAATGTCGAGTGAATCCACACCACAAATCTTACCCTGAAAGCCTTCCTGCTGTCCTCCCTTCACTGACGTGGCTTAGCTTTTCTTATCTTCTGCTGAAGCCTTAATGGAAGACAAAATCGACAGGCTAGCGTGTTCTGCTTGGCTTCTTTTCCTGCCCCCTCCTTCTTTGTTCCTTCTCTTCTTTATCCTGCCTGAGTTGTCAGCTTTATTCAGTCTCTCCTGTTTAGACTTCCCATCTGCTGCTGGCAGTGGGTACTGTCTCGGTTTCTGCGGAAATCAGGAGAAAAAGCAATATTTAGTCCATCTCAACTTTCACAGTTATTTTCTTTCTACTATTAGCTTTGAAGTTCCTACTTTCCTACCCTGAGTGTTGACATCTTTTGTTTGGAGCATATTTGTACTACAGCTTTCTCTCTCCCCCTCTAAGTTAGCTCATATTAACCACAGCATCCAGTCTCATTAGCTTATCTATTGTAAATTATTTTCAACTCCCTACTCTAAACAAAATGGGAGGCCAGTTCATACTTCCTGACTTATATATGTTACAACCTGTATAATAAACTTACTCTATGCAGATACCCATTTCTAACTCTTTCCAGTGAAGTGGCCTATTTAGGACCATTTAAAACTATATTAGAGTCCTATTCGCTTTGCCTTGAGATGGTTGCAGTCACCTTATTTTTTAGTACATGCAACTAGCTTTCCTTGTTTTCTCTTTCAGAATCTCGGAAGTATATTTTTTTTAAAAAGAAAAGTATTTTGAAATTATAACACAAAGCTAACTCCATGTCAAAAATATTTGAATAAAAATTCTATTAGAATAAACATATTTGGATTCTGTAAGACTATAATATATAATAGTTGGATCAAGGAGGGTGAATACATTTTGTGGATGTTATCATGTGGAAGATTATGTTTTACTTTTTTATTCATGGTAAAATTTTAAGGGGAAATAACAACAAATATTTTTCTTTCCCATTTATTTCTAGTAAAAGTTATGTAGCTTTTTTTGTTCCTGATGGAATTCTGTAATGACTAAGTCACTGAAACACTTGCATCTCTCTTAGGAGGGACGTGTGGAATTTTTTCACAAAAGAAAGAGCATGTTGTTATAAATGCTTCATGTAACCAGTTTAATACATCACTGAGTAAGAGACACACAGAAAACAATTCCTCTTATTTGGTCCTGGGAGACTGGGCATATGCCTCAGTGTAAAGGTGGGAGGCTTGTGAGTGCTTATTTCCTGGAAGTTGAGAAGCGTCTTTAGTCTACTGTGTTGACAGCAAAGCCAGGATCAACAGATTGTTTTATTAATTTGTTGTAGGTTGAGTTGCTTTTGCCTCTGGGCATTCCTGTGTTCAACTGGGGCTTTTGCCAAAAAAGCCAGAACGCCCTTAATCTCCTCTTTCCTCATGAAACTCACAGCTTTGGTTCGTCACAGATCTTGCAGATCTTGGCGGTGCTCTCCTACTCCCCAGTTTTGTCTCAGCACCATATGGCTTTTGACAAAGTCAGGCCACAGCTTCAACCTAAACAGCTTAACATTATCGAAAGCCCAGCCCACTGAGGAAATAACAGTTCTCGTTTATTTCTGTAAGTCATATGGCTGGGAGTGGGAAGAGGGTAGGGAAGTCAGTGTGGTGAGGGATGGGGAACATGTGAAAGATGCAAAGAAAATAGGTGGATGTGGGAGTGGGAAGGGGGCAGTTCTAACAGATAAGATGTAGTGGATTCTGAGCAATATTTTCCAAGTCCAAGAAAAATACATTGCTCATATTCATTTTTTCCCCCTAAGGATAATGAACTTTCACCTGGATTTAAAAAGGAGGAGCCAAAGTCTGGTTTCAATTAACATGTTTTACAATATATGGGGGTGTTTTCCATATTGCTTCCGTAGCTTGCAATGGATGCTTAGGACATAACGATGTCTTACATACTCGGCTGTGGGAATGTGATGTCAGAATCCTCAGGGCTGGGGTGTGGGTGGTGGTGTTTGCCTACACTGAGGTTCTGTGTTCCAGACCTCACTCAACTGCATGCTATTTTTGGCTTGCAACCTCCTACCAGGCAAGCCTGATGAATGTCTAACTTCAAGGGAAAAAGAGAAGAGCAAAATGTAAGGAGCTGAATATCTCCCCCCGCCCACATCAAATTTCACTCCACCCTGTAAGACCTGGAGAACCAGAAGCAAGTTTCAAACCTTTCCACTAAGATCCACAGCAAACTGTGACTCCTGAATGAAGATGATTCTAATGGTGGCAAGAAACCAAGAAGGCCAGATGCTTCATTTTCTGGTCTTCTAAGAAGAGACAAATGATGTATCCATCCAGTGTATAATTTCATGAACTAGCAGAACACTCGGCCTTGTGTAAACACTCGGTTCCAAAACCCAGAAGCAAATAAACCCAGTAGAGAAAACCAGCTTTATTTTTTAAATCCTCCGATGAATTTGAGGTTGGGAAAGGAAAACACACCATAAGAGTGACTGCTATTGTTCTGGATCATGATTTATCTTCAGTCAGCTTGTGAAAATTAACTAGGCTACTTTCCTGAAGAGCTGAGGAGTGGATCTGAGTTATATAAGCTGCTCATCTAACAGCATAGAAACTGATACACAAAGGAGTTAGCTTTCTTGAGGTCACCTTTAAAAGCTCAGACCTCAAGAAATCTGCACGTCATTCAGCTCAGGCCATGCCTTCTCCCTGCTGGGAAACCTGCTGTGGTTCACTTCCCTCTTGGACTTCGTTGGCCAGACGGTATGTAGCCCTAACCCAGTTTTCTAATCGTACTTCCCACTTTTAACTTTTTCTTTGCTCTCCAAGTTCTTTATATCTAGGCCCCATTGGTTTACTTGCTCTTCTCCCAAGATACCAGGGATTCTTTGGATGCTGAATATTGCTCATATTTTCCTTCTGGAGTTGGAATGTCCTACCCGCCTATCTCAAACATGTGGACACTGACCTTCCCTTTAGGAACCAGATCAAATGTCATGATGTCCACAGAGCTTACTCTAGTTGGCCTATTTAGTCTAATGTGTAGCACAATGGGTAAGGGAACAGCCTTGGGTTAGGTAGGCCCAGGTTAAGGTTGTTTTTCCTTTCCTGATTATATGATCCTGGCAAGGTACTTGAGCTCTGAGTTTTTCAGCCCCTCCTCTGTAAAAAGAATGATGAATGTAGAACCAATAAATAGGATTAATAAAATTGGGATCAACTCAACAAATATTATTTCATGAATTTAAATTTCAGGGATAAAAAGAAATTTCAAATCATCAAAGAAGATATTTATACATCTATATCTATTAATATCTATCTAAGTATGTATTTTGGCCTATTCCAGAGAAAAAATACTAGACCCAGTAAAATAGTTTGTATCAAGTCCATTCTTCCATTTGTTTGTATATTGATTTAACAACCATTTGTTGAGTAGCTAATGTATGCCATGTATATGTTAACATGTATAGTTTATTCTTTCATAAGGTTTAGTTTGGCAAAGAGTGCCAAATATTATGAAAGACCTGGGCCCAGTGGCTCACATCTGTAATCTCAGCACTTTGAGAGTCTGAGGTGGGAGAATTGCTTGAGGCCAGGAGTTCGAGATCAGCCTGGTCAACATACCTAGACTCCTGTCTTTACAAAAAATAAAATTAGCTGAGTGCAGTGGCATGAGCCTGTAGTCCCAGTTATTCAGGAGGTTAAGGCACAAGGATAACTTAGGTCCAGGAGTTTGAAGTTGCAGTGAGCTATGATTGTACCATGCACCCCACAGCCTGGGAAACAAGAGTAAAGCCCTGTCTCAAAAGAAAACATTATGAAAGAGAAGTGTAGGATGTTTAGGAATAACAAAAGGGTGAGCTGAACTATCTTGGGTTCAGGTTTTGGAAGTAGCCTCCCCTTGGGCCTTTCTGCTTCCGGTTTTATCCATTTTATTAATTAATTAATTATTATTATTATTATTATTATTATTATTATTTTGAGACAGGATCTCACTCTGTCAACCAGGATGGAGTGCAGTGGTGCGACCATGGCTCACTGCAGCTTTGACTTCCCAGGCTCAAGCAATCCTCTCATCTCAGCCTCCTGAGTAGCTGGGACTACATGTATGCCTCACCATGCCTTGCTAATTCTTTTAGTTTGTTGTAAAGATGGGGTCTCGCTGTGTTGACCAGGCTAATCTCAAACTCCTGGGCTCAAGTGTTCCTTTCACCTTGACCTCCCAAAGTGCTGGGATTACAGGCGTGAGCCATCACACCCAAACATCTCTTTTATTATTATTATTATTTTAGAATTGCATCAAAACCAGAGTGATTATTCTCAATCTACTTATGACAGTTCTCTCCTTCAAATTCTTCCATGATTCCCTGATACTTATGCAAAGCTGTCTTTGAATGAGACACGACACAGATGTCTCTTCTGGTCTTCTCAGTCAAGTCATCTTTTCTGTTCTTCTCCTGTGCAAACCCCTCTGGAGAGAATAAATGTCTGCTCTTGGGGGTCTGGAGGTGTAGCTCTAAGCATACCACTGTAAGTTCTAGATTTCATTGAAATCCCTTACAAAGTTATCCAAATATTGCAACCGTGCCACAATATCTGAGTTTATTATACAAACGTTGCAATCCACACCACAGTATCTGAGTTTATTTTAATAGAAAAATAAGAGTGTATATTGTCATGCCTGTTGTTAAGTAAACTGTGCTTCTAAGGCTGGAAGAACCTTTTGACATATTTTCTCCCAAGGCTCCAGGTTGAGAGAAGGGAAGGCTTTACAGGATAAAGTTTAAACTCATAAGCATGAGATATGAAAGGCTTCATGCCTTGATCTCTGCTGATACTTCCCAGCATCTTCTGTCTCTTCTTCCCTTCCTCTCATTACCAACCTAAGTACAGCCTGCCTGACTTAGTTGTATGCTGCCCTGCCTTGCTCCTCTTCAAGGTTTCTCATTGATTATTATGCTGCCTTGAATGTCCTTCGTCTTCTTGACAAATTCCAACTAACCCTACAAGACTCAGACTCCCAGAGGAGAGACTATTTTAGCTTTGCCCAGCATCCTTGGGTAGAGTTAAAAACTTCCTTCTTCATGATCCTATTGCTCACTGCTTTATGTCTATGGTATCACACTTTTATCTTTGATGTAGCCACCTTCTCTATTGAATAGGAAGCCTTTGGAAGCTAGGGACTCTTCATGTCCCAAGTTTCTAGTCTGTGACTGAATACAAAGGAGTAATTCTAACAGCTGGCATTTTGAGCCCTTAGGTTCCAGACACTGTTTTATGTAAGTTATTAGTAAGTAAATTAAATAAATACATCATCTAATTGTCACAGAAATCTTCTAATATATTATGCCCATTTTATACATGAGAAAACTGAGGCACAGAGAGGTTAAGTAACTTGTGTAAGGTCACATAATAAGAGCTGAAGCCAGGATTTGAACCCATGAAATCTGACTCCAGCGACCATCCCCTTAAAAATATACTCTACTGTATGCAATAATTATCTGATGAATGAATGAGAACAAGTTATACAACTTGTGATTCACTCTAGAAATATCAAGTGGACTATTTTCACCCAGAAATAGAGTCTGAAATTGAATTATGAAGGAAGGTATATTCACATGTGGCCACTTCTTATCTGTTATCTCTATACATGACCCAGAAAATCAGCTCCATCCAATGGTAAGCCAGTGATGACTGCTGACAAGGAAAGGCCTTGGCAGGAAAATGGGGGTGAGCTGCTCTGGCCCTGCAGGGCTCCAGGGACAGCAGCCTGAGCTAATTTACACAGGCTTGGAGGACCTCTGAGATGCTGAGGAAGGTACTTTCTCCCAAGAGCCTGAAGTAGCCTCTAAAGAGATCTGCTAAACTCTGTGGTTCTCCCATAAACCTGGGCTGGCCTTAGCTCATAGGACTTCTGAAGACACACCTGTACTTTTGGTTCTAATTCACCTTGACCCACGTAAGCCCACTGGCATGAGATGAATGATCAGAGACTGGCTGGCCCTGCCTGGGGTCCTCTTCCTTGACTCCTAGGACTGGGCAGCCCCTGGGGGAGAGTGTGACAGGGTGGTGTCTACCCGGTCCCACATCCACCCCCTTTGAAAAATGGTGGAACATTTCATTAGTAATCACAAGGGCTCATTTTGGCTGAGTAGGGTAATTGTGGTTACTGATGTTAACAGAGCAAAGCAATGATGCAGACTACCAAGGGGTATTTATAGTGGACTCTGGAACATATAAGATTTTTATTTAAAAAAAGATACCCTGGATCACTGTCTGTGAGAGGGTAAATTGATTTAAATTTTCCAGAAAACATTTTGATTATATGTATCAAATACCTTAAAAACTTTGATACCCGGCCGGGCGTGGTGGCTCACGCCTGTAATCCCAGCACTTTGGGAGGCCGAGATGGGTGGATCACGAGGTCAGGAGATCGAGACCATCCTGGCTACATGGTGAAACCCCGTCTCTACTAAAAATACAAAAAATTAGCCGGTCGTGGTGGTGGGTGCCTATAGTCCCAGCTACTTGGAAGGCTGAGGCAAGAGAATGGCGTGAACCTGGGAGGCAGAGCTTGCAGTGAGCGGAGATCGCACCACCACACTCCAGCCTGGGCGACAGAGTGTGACTCTGTCTCAAAAAACAAACAAACAAACAAAAAAACAACTTTGATAATACCCTAGGCTGGGCGCCATGGCTCACGCCTGTAATCCCAACACTTTGGGAGGCTGAGGTGGGCAGATCACTTGAGGTCAGGAGTTTGAGACCAGCCTGGCCAACATGGTGAAACCCTGTCTCTACTAAAAATATAAAAATTAACCGGACATGGTGGTGCATTCCTGTAATCCCAGCTACTAGGGAGGCTGAGGCAGGTGAATTGCTTCATCCCAGGAGGCGGAGGTTGCAGTGAGCCAAGATTGTGCCATTGCACTCCAGCCTGGGCAACAGAGCAAGACTCTGTCTTAAAAAAAACAAAAAAGTTAATATTCTTTGATCCAGCAATTCGACTTTTAGGAATATATCTTATATAAATAAAAAGCATGTGAAGATTTATATTCAATGATGGCCTCCAAAGTGTTATTTATAAGAGCAACTAAATATTTAACAATGGAGAATTTGGTTAAAGAAATTATGGTTTAATCTTACATGATAGACCATACCATTACTAAAACAATATCAAAGTTGAATATTATTGACATGAAAAAGTGTTTATATTAGATTTATAAAAACAGTAGATGTATATAATGCATTTTTCTTAAAAATTCTGGAAGGATGAGGTGGGATTATAAGTGATTTAAATCTTTTTTTAGTTTATCTGTATTTTCCAATTTCCTAACATAGCCAGGTATCATTTTTTGTTATAATATTTTAAATTTCAAAGCTAAAAAGATAAAATATGGACATCAATAGGCTCTGTTCTGTGTACTCGGTGATCAGCCACCCTGGCACAGCTTACTCTGGCTGTTGCTTGGGCACATTAAGGTGTCTGTCATTAGCAGGGAGATGAATGTGGCAGCCCTGGGCTGGAAACTCTTCATGGGATCATGAACAGCCACTTGTTTTGCTCTCTAGGGTATGAAATGAGGCATCGGAAGCCCATAGAAATTACTCAAAGCTTGGCTTGCAAAGCGTTGCAACCGTGCCGCATACATTTGTATCAAGCAGTTTTCTTTTTTGAATATTAATTTTATTTCATCTTGAAATAAAACTACTCTTCTAAAACTGTCCAGGGCTGGTCTGTATCAGTTTAAAGAGTTGAACAACGTGCATTTCGATTCTTCGGTGTCATCAGTTACAAAAGCAATTCTAAAATCTGCATTGTGAAGCCAGTAGAGGAAAACAAGCACCAGCATGTGGCAAGTCAGGAAAAGAGGCAAGAGCTCAGGAACTCAGGCAAAATGAATAGGATGGTAGCATCCAGAGACTCCTCAAACTGCCAAAGGCCAACAGTGCAACGTCTTTATAAAGCAAAAGTTTCCCAGTCTGGAATAAAAGGTGTTTTTTTTTTTTTTTTTTTTTTTTTTTTTTGCCAATCAGCAAAGATTTCCCAAGCACCCATCATGTGCCAAACACTGCACTGGATCTTACAAAGTAATGAGATTATGATTGTGACCTCAGTCGGGGAGGTTGGGGGAGGGTTACTACTGTGCTTCAAGGCTTCTGAAAATTGGGTTTACATAAAGGTGGCATTAGGCTTTGGCCTTAGTAAAGGCGGGGTTTTTCTGCCTTTGTGTCATATGATTTTGGAAAAGTTACTGAACCTCTCTAAACCTCAGAATGAAGACAGTAGCGACATTTACTTAACCTGTGGTGTATCTAGGGGGAACGAATGAGACACCATGCAAATTGTATTTTAAATGGCGTTTAGTATGTGCTAAAAGTATGGGCTATAATTATAATTATTTTATTATAAATTTTCATTGTGTGAGCCATGATTTGTCTGATGAGAGCTCTGTATCAACAACACAGCGAGTCACATGTAAGAGGCTCCCTAGCTGATGGCTATTAGCCAAAGGCACCAGTTTCTACTGTGGTGTGCTCCGTCTTCTGCCCACCAAGTTTCCGAATTAGCCAATAAGTGCTTACCTCATGAAGCGCAAATACAAGATCATATTTTTATTTTGGACACAGAACTGAGAAGGATCTTGGTTGTGAAATACCAGAAATGTTATTTAGATTTATCATGTAATGTTTGAACAGGGAGGAAATGGGCACAGCCCCTGGGAATGGGAGACAAAGTGCTATCCATGGCATCTGAGGACCGTATAATTTTGAAAATATACTTCCTTTTTATTATTCTTTGTAAGTCTACCACAGCATGAGGCATGCAAGCAATTTGCTTGCTGGTGAATTAGAATGTTCCCTGAGGAACATTTGGATTCCAGCTCATATAAAACTTTTAAAAGATATGCATTCATTATTTAAACAGGATGGTAAATGTAGGTGCTCTGTTTTTGCAACAGGTGTAATGTAGGACATCATGACATTGAGTGCCTCCAAAATCAGGCGTGAGACGGATACCTAAGCTGAGCCAGGTCCTTTGGGTTTCCTTCAGGAAACAGGATTAAATGATTTTGGCTGCATTACTTTGTTTCCACCTGAAAAGCATTTGTGAATTCAGACAAATAGAAAAGTAGTCCTTTAGCAAGCTGGCCACAGGTGCAAAGGTACTCTCATCTGTAATTTAAACAGGAATCCAGGGCTTGGTGAGAGTCCAGGTGGCTTGCTGGCAGAGGGGTAAGGTGGAAAAAAATACCCACACTCTCAGTGTTTCAGCGTCAGACCGAAGACTGACTGCCAGATGTGAGAAGACAGCTGAGGTCCTACTCCCCTCCTAATCCCAACTGGAAAATATCTCTGCCCTGAGCCCTTTTGTACCACATAGGAACATATCATGCCTCACACATATACTTTACATAGCAATGTCCAGAAAAAAGAACATTTAAAATATTGTCCCCAAGACATGCTGTAATTCTTGAAGTTAAATGTTAAGTGGTGCAATTAAGTTAAAGAACTCAAGTTTCTGTCGAAGAACCGAGTTAGGGAAGCTTGGTTGAAAGTATCTTACCACCATTAAAAGTGCTAGGTTTGTATAAGCATTTTTGTAGAATTTCCTGTACAAACCTTATTGGCTGTCACTTAAAAGAGATAGTGTGAATGATCCTTTCTGAGCCTGACCAGCTTCCTTGTCATTTTAGCAATTGGCTATGGGATGAATGCAGGGGCCAGTTGCCACAGCAACGACATCTTCAGTCAAGGTGATGAGAGAAATCATTTCTCTCTGAATGCTAATAGGTTGTCACTTTAGTCTTAAACTGGCTGTTTCCCACTGTTTTCCTGATTGCCATGAAGCCAGAGAGATTATTTACAGATTAAGGGCTGCTATTTGATCTGATCATCTCTGTCCTAATTTATGCTGGATCTTTCAGGAGAAAGAAAAAAAGATTTGAAGCAAAATGTTAAGGATTATGTTTTCAGAAATTTGAGGTTTGTGACTTTTTCTCCAGAGAAGTAAGACTTTTCCGTAGTACTGAGAAGGTCATTTTTCAAGCAGAGACCATCCAGTGTTGAAAGTGGTCCAGCCACTGCCTGTAAATTACCTGCCCTGTAAAGGCTGGCCCTTTGCCAGTGCTGAGCTTGGGGCTGGATGTAAGGGTGGTTCTCTCACTAAAAGGCAGTGTGAGGTTGTGAAGATGATCATCCGAAGAGGAAATCTGCACATGAGACTTTTTAAATCCTGGAAGTTACTTGAAACAAAGGATTTTAGTTTTTCTCATCCTTTACTCCAAAACACAAGATTCAAGACCTATTCACTCACGGAAGTAAAGGATTGTTGAGTAAATTACGCTTGTGTGATAGGATAAGGAGATAATTGCTTTGTGGGCCGTCACCCTTTCATTCCTGAAGAGAGTAGAAATTATTATTGGGAAGGCATGGGACAAATTATACATAATGTCCAATTCTCTGGATTAATTGAGATTGAGCCCTAGGTCTGCCACATACTAGTGTGATTTTGACTAAATTACATAACCTCTTTAAGCATCAGTGTTTTTTATGAAAAAAATATGGAAAATAACTCTTTTATGTTAAAAGGGGTTGAGGAAGTTAAATGAGAAAATGCATGGGAAGTAGTACTTAGCACAGTGTCTGGCATGTAATGGGTGCAAAAACTTATCCATTAATATTATTATTTTCTTGACATGAAAAAATCTTGATGGCCTGAAGCCTTGGATAAAAGTACTGTCTAAGGTACAGAATTATAAAAGGGGTTTGTTTACAGTCTCTATTCCAAATACCAGGGTCCATCAGAATAAACCAGGGCCTGATGAGCCTGTTTGTTCTGACCTGTGAGTGGCTTAAAAAGTATGATCTAGATTGATGCAAATATATTTTTAAAGGAAAAATTTATCTTTAAATACGAAGCAGCCACTAAAATAATACTGGAAAAAAATTTATGACATGGGAAAATGTCCATGATATACTGTAAAATAAAAAAGTAAGTTACAAGTCAGTAAGTACAATATCATTCCATTTTAGGATGGTATAGAAGAAAAACATATGTACATATACACACACATACATACACAAATGTACACAAACATGAGTATATACTCACTGAAAGAATATGCTTGAAAATATTGAGTAGATATCTCTGGGTCTTCAGATCATGAGTGTTTTTTTTTTTATTTTCATCTTTTATTTACTGTATTTTCCACAATGAACATGTACTATGTTTGGAGTTTGTTTGTTTTTTTTCAGATAGTGTCTCACTCTGTCACCCAGGCTGGAGTGCAATGGCGCAATCTCCACTCAATGCAACCTCTGCCTCCTGGGGTCAAACGATTCTCCTGCCTCAGCCTCCAGAGTAGTTGGGATTACAGGCGCCTGCCACCACACCCGGCTAATTTTTGTATTTTTAGTAGAGATGGAGTTTCTCCATGTTGGCCAGGCTGGTCTCGAACTCCTGGCCTCCACTGCTCAGCCCACCTCTGCCTCCCAAAGTGTTGGGGTTACAAGCATGAGCCACTGCGCCCGGCCTATGTTTGGAGTTTTAAAAAATAGTCACCTTAAGGCCGGGCGCGATTGCTCACGCCTGTAATCCCAGCACTTTGGGAGGCCGAGGCAGGTGGCTGAGGTCAGGAGTTCGAGACAAGCCTGGCCAACATGGAGAAACCCCGTCCTCTACTAAAAATACAAAATTAGCTGGGCATGGTGGTGGACACCTATAATCCCAGCTACTCAGGAGGCTGAGGCAGGAGAATCATTTGAACCCGGGAGGTGGAGGTTGCGGCGAGCCAAGATCACGCCATTGCACTCTAGCCTGGGCAAGAAGAGCAAAACTCCATCTCAAAAAAAAAAAAAAAAAAAAAAAGTCACCTTAAAAACAAAATTGCAATTGACCCTGAAATGTGAATTATCTGGTAGCTTCTTGTCTTTCTTATTATTAAATCATGCCTGTGGCTGGAGAAAAGAAACAGAAACCTCTGTGGGGCTTGTGCACTAGTCTGATGCCCCATTAGAATAACCTCTTGTTTTCTGAGAACACTGGAATCAGCTTCTGCACTTGGGCTTAAGGGGTAGGAAGACTGAGTCACAGGTGTGACCTTGTCATCCTGAGGTCCCTCTCAAACGTGTCCCTTTTGGGACAGGGCCCCTGATGAGCCCATGTGTGCTGCTGTCCAGTCATGGCTCCTACTGACTCTCATCACGGCTCTGAGTGACCAGTTCTGAGCCCAGAAAACTCTCTCTCCTTGGATCTGAAGCCAGTAAGAATAGAGCTGCTAAGGCATCTGGAAAGGGGTATCTTTTCCTCCCATCCTTAGGGCATAGGCGATTTTCAGTAGAGACCAGATGAGCTCCTTTAAGGGGAAGTTACGCCATTAGATTCAGAGGCACACTTGGATATAACTAGAGGTTACCTTTCCAAAGTGGCACTTTGGGCTTCCTGTGCTGAAATCCAATTACTATTTTCTGTGGTCACCTATATCTCTTCACCATGGAGTGCTGTGAAACTGCAGCCTGGGACTTGGAGGAAAAGTCTGTGTTGCCTTTGTGAAGGTGAGCAACCTGGAGTTAAGAACTCAGAAGTCTGCCAATGACACTGAGCTATTGTTATCATGTTAGAGAAAATAACCTGAGCTACTGCCCCTAGCTTACAAATGTTTTCCCGTGATTATCAATTACTATAGTTTTTATAATTTATCATATTGAGAAAACACAACCTCAGAAATAAAATTTAATGAGTAGACCCAGTGAAATATTGCTGTTGAACCATTTTAAAATTTAAGAAAAAAAATCCATTCAAGAAGCAAATTTTGTTGCAGTAGTAGACATTTCACAGGACCATGCAAGAAGCAGTTTATTCTCTAAGATCAGAAAATGCATTATCCTATAATCTTTGGCATATCTCATGTGTTATATGCAGTAACAAATTAAGTGAAAAGTAGCTCTTGCCCAAGAGAGCTGCAACTGATGCTTTGGTGAACTGCCAGTTTCTTGCAGCTATGGGAGGACCTTAAGATGATGAAATGTGTATTGTCTATCACTGGGTTGGGAACATTGTCAGGATCCTACTGGAAACCCATATACTGGGAAGTGCAAGAGTGAAAACTGTGCTTTAAGAAATTACTTGAGTAAGTGTATGTTCCTGGGAATCTTGGAGGCAAGATGACATCAGGGACTCAGTAAAGAATTGCTGGTGGGATGGACAGAGGGATGGAGTGAGAGGGGGCAGGAGAGTTAATGGGTTGTGCTCAACATGCTCTTACAGAAAATTGACCATGGAGGTGGATCATTGAGAAGTTTATGATTGGGTAACACGTATTCATCACAAAAAAGAAGACTGGAGGAAGAGCTGGTCTGGTTGGAAAGTAAGGAGAGGACAGTTTTGCATTAGGTTGCTGATTTGTGATCACAGTGAGACAACCAGCCAAAGATCTCTAGCAGGCAAATTTAAAAGGTAGGTCTAGAACCATCAGAGATACTGGCTGCAAAGAAAGAACTAGGCATCATCCACATAGAAAAGTTCAACAATGGACAGATTTGAAAATATTATGCAAAAGAGTTTAAAAAATCAAGAGAAGAGCACTGAAGGAAAAACTTTTGGAGCAAGAGGGAGAAGGAGAGCTGGCAAAACACGTCTAACTTTTGCTACTGACATGATTCTTCCAATAGTTTCCTGGGTTTAAAATCTTAAGACAGTTTTTACTCTTTATTCTTCTTAGATTTCCATATTTAATTGATCAAGTCCCATTGATTATATCTCTAGGTGACCCTTATATTAATCTTTCGTCTCCATTAACAGGACAACTACCCCAGTTCTCACTTATGAAGAAAATTAAACTGAAACATAGGCCTCGAGTTTATGTGTTCTTGAACATTGCACCAGGTGGGATGTATTTCTGTGTTTTTTGGTTTATTCATCTTCAACACCATCTCTAGAATTGACTTCTAAAATAGCTTTTATGGTGTCGCTGTCTCAACATCTTTCAGTAATTATTCTTCACCTACAAGGTAAAATCCAAGGTATTGGCATCTCCTTTAAGGCCATTCCCTACACAATTTGATCGTGGTTTACCTTTCAATGGTATTCTTTACCATTCTCCCACTAGAATATGACAACTACACCACACAACTTACCAAATATACTATGCTTTTGTGCCTTTGCTTGTGCTGCACTGTCTGCCTGCAATGCCATCTCCCTAATCATTTGCTACATCTGACATGCTCTTCACTCTTCAAGACTCAGGGCAGTGTCACTTCCTTTAGGCAGCTTTTCTTGATCTCCATTCCTGTCCTTTGATGGAGATAATTTCCCCCTTTTCTATGTTCTCATTTCATTCATTCTACTGGGTATAATTAATTAAATATATAATAGTCTTCTTTCCAAGACTGAAAAACTTGAGGGAAAGAACCATGTTTTTGATGTCCTCGTTGCCTGGCAAACTGCCTGATTCATAATTGGAGTTCAGGAAATGTTTTGTATATTAAAAGAAAGCAAAGAATGAACTGTTAGAAATATAGGAGGAAAAAACCAGGTTAGTGTCAGTGCAGATAAGAGAATAAAGTTTTATGAAGTGGAGGTGAGCTACAGGATCAAGTGAATTCCAAGGAGGGAAGTTTCTTGAGTGATGATAGTCTCCACTTTCTTGCCACCCACTCACCTCTTAACCTCCTGTAGCCTGATTGTGTTTTTATATGTTAACTATAACTGGAAGGTCACCATTGATGTCCTAACCATAAAATCCAACGATTCTTCTTCCTCTTTATGCTGTCCTGGCATGCTCCATGCTGGCCTTAGACATGCAGCCATGGCTAAGGTTGAGCAAAAGTGCAGTGGTCATAAATGTCCCTGGAACTGAGGAAGTTGAGTAGGTTGGTCAGTATGTTATAAAGGTCATTTTCCTGGATACTGATGATGGTAGCAGAAGTTTGAGTTGGGGAGATACATTACTACCAGTGGTAACGTCATAGAGGAAGGTAAGAATAGAGCATTGGAAGTAAGCATGTGGGAGCAATGAGAATTGATGACCAGTGGTGGTAAAGGTGAGAAGGGGAGGCTGTCCAATGGTGGGAGAAGCACAGTCATTGGAGAAGGAGCTGTGGGAAGCATGATGTGCTCACCCAAGGAAGTGGTTTGACTGAAGGGGGTCAGGTTTCTGTCATGGGGAGGAGCAAAGGGAAACATGGATTGAGATCATTATAGGAATTTCACAGGGTAACATGAAAGGGCTAGTGGGGGAAAGGGGCAGGGAGGAAATGGAGTTGGAGTAGAGCCTGGATGGGGACAAGGTTGTGGGGCAACAAACCTAGGGGCAGGGTTTTCTCCTAAAGTGGGAAGGAGAGTTCAGTGGTCCCTGGAGGCAGATTTTTATGGGCCTGTTTTTTAAAAATGGTGATTGTTTAACTTCCTTTGACTATCATTTCATAAAAGCTTAGACATTTGAGCATAATCTCAGAATACAGAACAGTTCTTTGAATTGTATATACTTATTATATAATTATATATTTTAAATTATGTATAGTTATCAGAAAGTAATTATATTGTTCTTATTATTTTCAGTTTGCTATATAATACTGAAATGTTTGTCTATTTACTACCATTTACCAGCAGTGTGACCTTGGATAATTATGTAACCATTCTGTGACTTGGTTTCCTCTTCTATAAAATGGGCATAATAATAGTATCGATAACACAAGGTTGTTGTGAGGACTAAGTGAATTAATATTATGAAGAATACTTAGACAGTGCTTGGCACATAGTAAACTATTATTCATGAACCAGCATTTGGGGCCAGATGGGTAGGATAATTGAGATAAGGGGAATATGGCACTGGGCAATAGACTGAAATCACATGTTAGTCATAAGAAAAGGGAAAGGCAGAATTTTGCTACTGGAGGGTATTTTAGGATTAACTATCTCTAGGTTTTCAGTGGAATGTCACAAACTTGGCTCCATATGAGATTGGCTGGGCTCAGTGTGCTCTTCGATCATATTAATTAAATGAAAGATCGAGGCATCCTTATTTCCCCACTACAGGTGGCTCTCCGTTCTCTGTAGCCTTTGCTGTTTTCTCCTCCAGGAGATCTCCTGTATCCTGCCTTGGATGATAACTTCCATGAGAACATGGACCTCCACCTGTATAAGATTTGTGAGCCCCACAGCACCTAACACAGGGCCTTACATACTCACTGGCCGTTATTTTTTAAATGAATGAATAAAATACCACCTAGGCCAATAGGGCTCTCAGTCCTTCTTATGTTCTCATTTATTGACTAGGTTTTCCAGTACTTAATAAGAGGACTTAAAAGCAGTGGCTTATTTAATTTTGCATTTAGAAAAAGAAAGTTTATCTTTACTGACATCAATGGGAAATGGTAGATTTCCAGATCGTTAAAGACTACCATCCTTTAAGTGCTAAGACTTTTCTTATTTTAGCTACTATATAATATAATGTACATATACAATATAATACATATACATGTAATATAGATACATATACATATAAAATACATTATGTATAATTTAAAGATTATATATATTTATCTTTATTAAATGTATGTCCTTGGCTACTTAGAATACATAAAAAAGAATTCATTTTGATATACTGATAATTCAAGATAATTATTATCAATATCAGTGACTTGACTTCCTTTAAAGGCTATTGAGGTGTGTAAAATTGCCTCTATGCTAAATGAGTTCTTCTGTCTGATTTTCATAAGAAGGGGAGAAAATGAAGGTTGTTGAGTTCAGAAGATGCCATCAGGATGACCATTGTTAGTGCTTCCTATAATACATGTAGTTTCTCTGGAAGCCTTTTGCCCTCCCAGTGTGCTGTATCTAACTGCACAGGAGACTGAGAAATGTAGCCTTTATTCTGGGTATCCATGTGTTCCCACAAACGTTCGGGGTTTTTATTAGTCATTTATTTATTTGAAAAACTTTTACTTAGGACCTACTGTATGTCAAACACTCTTTTAGGTATTTGGGATGTATTTATGAACAAAGCAGGCAAAGATTCTTGGTCTCTTACATTCTTAGCAGGAAGAGACAAACAATAAACAATACATTCATAAATTTTATAGTATGTTAGAAAGGGATAAGTGCTATAGAAAAAGGTAGAACAAAAAAGAGGGTTGGGAATGCAAGGACAGGGGTCAGGACACAGGAGTAAACAGGTGGTCAGGGTAGAATTCATTGATAAGGTTTGAAAACCTTAAAGGAGCTGAGGGAGGGAGTTAACCATGCGGACATCTGATAAGAAATCCCTGAGGGACAAGTACAGATAGAGGAAAGAGCAGCAAGTGCTGAGTCCTGGGGTGTCCCTCCAGTAAGAGGTGTGGGAGAAATGAAAGAACCTGCCAAGGACACTAAGAAGGTGACCAATGGGAAAATCAAGAGAAGAGGATGACAAAAACGTGTGTAATTTTTTTTTGTTACAACTGAGAAACTATCTATCCATACACTTTCAGAAGTGAGTGAATAAATTCAATAGAGCCCAAGGGCCTCTCCTATGGCTAAATTAGTAGATGTAATAACAACAGTAATAATAAAAATAACTATAAAATTAACAGCAAACATTTATTGAGCACTGTTTACTATGTGCTTTGTATTTGTACCTTCATTAACAGGGGAGGAAACTGAAGCATAGAGAGGAGATGGAACATGCCCATAGTGCAGGTGCTTTTGGCTGGCCATCTAATTTGGTGCTCAGAGGAGACTGGCTTTGTAGCCTTGAATCCCTCAATTATACCCTGAATAAATGAGATGACAGGGCGTGACTCTCAATTAGATGAGGTACTTCTATGCAGTGTTTTTCCTTTTTTTGCCTATTAACTCAAGTAATAGACTCACATGCTGAGTGACTAGCTTTTATCTTCAAGTGACTCTAGGAGTTTTTTTTTTAACATGCCAGTTAATTACTGTGAAAATTTCACCTAAGTTAGTCCCCAATTAGGATATATTCAACTCATTCCTATGATGATCTCTTTTTAGATTTATCTTAGTGCCTTTGAAACAGCTGATAAATGTTCTTCCATTTGCTGGCAGTTACTAATATTCACCCTAAAATTTTTCTTTTCTACACACTCCCTCCCAGCTATCCCTTGGCATTGCCTATGACAATGCCACTTGGTGTAATTACCATTTCTATTACTACCTCTAACTCCAAAGATGACAGTTCTTGAGAAGTGGAATCTGGGAGTTCTTGAAGTGCCTAACACATTTCTCACACTTTTTTTTTTTTTTTGAGACAGGGTCTCACTCTATCACTGAGGCTGGAGAGCGGTGGTGTACACCACCTACTGCAGATTTGACGCCCTGGGCTCAAGTGATCCTCCTGCCTCAGCCCCCCACGTAGCTGGGACCACAAGCACGTGCCACCACGCAGCTAATTTTTGTATTTTTTAGTAGAGATGGGGTTTAGCCACGTTGCCCAGGCTGGTCTTGAACTCCTGGGCTCAAGCGATCTGCCTGCCTCAGCTGGGATTACTGGTGGGAGCCACCGAGGCTGGATCCATTTCTCATACTTGTATTCTTTCTTGGCCATTTTAATTTAGAAGGTAGTAGGGCCAACCTAACACTTGGGGCTTTAGAGGTTTGCTGCAGACAAAATATGCACAATTGAAGAGATTTTTGGAGTGAAAGAGATGGTTTCATTAAAAATATTATAATGATAGAGTAGAGGTTGTCTTTTCATTGTTCTGCAGAAAAAGGCTTCTCATGTGTCCTGATATATGTAACATTCTGATTAAACGCCTTGAGGAAAAATTTGGCATGTGCTGTATTAACAAAGGCAAACTCCACTTACATCTGCCAACAGCTGAAAGGCAGATTCTTGTGGTAAGATCTCTGAACTATAAACAATGCCATAATAACACTTGTAATTTGCGATGTCATCAGCTAAAATAAGAGACAATTATTACAAATCATATTGCTAATATTTTGAGAAACTGAGATCTAATGTTGCTAAATCAAATTCCTGTGAATTCCACAGGGCGCTCAGCGCATTATAAGATTACCCTGTGCTCTAAGCATGTCCTCATTAAGGCTGCTGGCTACTGTGTTTTTATTGCTCCCCTGGGAGGTTTGTTGAGTTAATGCTGCCAGTAAGAAGTCGTGTTTTCCTAGCCTCCCTGGTATACAGGCCTCCCAAATAGGTCTGCAGCCAATGATGTGCTAGATTAGGTTATGATGATTTGTCTTGCCATCTCTGTGAAAAGTGAAGGCAATCAGAAGTCAGTGTGAAGTACGGTCTAGCCATGTAAATATCTAAATAATCTCATCACAAAAAGGAATGCTATAGTAGGTCCAGGATGAAAGTATTGAAAGATAAGTAAATCAGTAGCATTAACATTTTAGATTGGTGCTCATAGAGTTTGTGCTTTTGTCATCACTATCACTATTGTTTAATTACAGTTAGAAAGGGCTACTGAGCACTTACTGTGAGCTACGCACTGGGCAAAATGCTTCATGTGCATTATCTGATGATCCTTACCAAACCTTATTAATCTAGGTGCTATTTTCAGCCCCATTTTACAGAGAAGATAACTGAGGTTCCTGGTTTACAGACTATGTTTATAGCCATGTGGTAAAGAAGAGGCTGAGCTGGCGTTTGAACCTAGATCTTCTTGTCTCATGAGCCTTCATTATTAACCATTATGCTATGCTGCCAACTTTATAAAGAACTTATAAATATGGCAAGGAAAACACCAACTTAGAATTACAAAATCTTTGTTTATTGGCTTTTGTCTAGCAGGTTGTAAGGGTTAAAAAGTAAAGAATAGAGTTTTAAAGTATTAGAAGATGACAACCTTCTAGTAATAATTTTATTTATCCAGTGTAAGACATATTTTTTCTAATTTCATTAAAAATTACAAGACAGGTATCATTATTCACCAATAAGCAAACAGAGAACCAGAGATTTAAACTGCTTAAGGTCATCCAAGTAGTAAAGAGTAGAGCCAAGATTTGAGGCCCCATCTACCTAATTCCAAACCTTGAATGCTTTCAGCTTCCTCTGACAACCTCCACTGTGTGTGTGTGTGTGTGTGTGTGTGTGTGTGTGTGTGTGTGTGTGTGTGTTGAGGGGTGGTGGGATGTGGGTGCATTATTTGTGTCTCTGAGAATAGTGAGTTATGTGTGAGTTTTCTAGAAATACCCTACTAGTCTTATAATAAAAAGTTTACTATAAAAATTCTTGGATTTGGAATAAGCCTTAAAGGTTACCTTCTAAGACCAGCAACTCATTTGATGCTTGAGTGTGTCCCACAGTCACCCTATCAAGTGAGTCTCCAGTTTTTTGTTTTTTGCATATCCCAAATGTTGAAAAATTTATTGCCAAATCAGTCCTTCCGTATTCTGACATCTTTTACTACAGAGTGTCTAGCTTGGGCTCCCTCTTTCTCCCCTCTCTTGGTCCTGGTTTCAAATCTTTGAAATGTACAGAACAAGTCTGATGAATCTTCCGCAAGGAAACCATGTAAATATTTAAAGATGGCTATTTTGGTCCACCTTGAATCTTTTCTAGTCCTCGGGACCTCCCATATTCTTCAGCCATTCTTCTTGTGAAATAGATTTGGTTCTTTCTTGATGCCATTTAATCTGTGTTTTGGCTGTAGGAAAACACAGATGTTTCAAGGGATCTGTTCACCTTCTTAGAACATGATGCTTAGGATTAATCACTTTTCTCTCTGTGTGGTCTTACCAGAATAGACCAGCAGAGCATGTCCGTAACTTTGTTCTTTCTGGATACCACATTAGCATCTTTCGTGACCTCTCTCTAAGCTTTTTCTCTTATGATGCTGTGAAGTTATACTGCCTCTAGCTGACGGATGTGCAATTGCTTTTGAACCTACCTAACAGACTTTTATCCTTATTCAGTTTTATCATGTTATATTTGCCTTTAACCCTAATTCTGTCATTCAATGTATTTATCAACTCTTCTAAGTAGTCAGTATTCAGTGCAGGAGACAGAGACCTCTCTAGGGATTTTCACCATGAAGAAATTTCACACATACTATTCTTAACAAATCATTGGAAGTGCTGGAAGAATAGATTTTAAGTTGAGCCTTCAGAAATAACTCTCAGAACATTACAGAATTTTCCCAACAGAGGAGTTACTACCTCCAAGGCCACTTCTGAAGTTGTGCATTCAAGAACACAAAGTCTTACGTGTGATCTAGGAATGAAAATGCTACCACCACTGTTGCTGTCACACCTTTTGACACCTAGAAAGATATCGAAGAGACACTGAAACACTGCTGCAGGAGAGCCTCGCATCTCCACAGCCTCTCCATGAAAAGTGGAACACAGAAATATCAAAAAGGGCAGAAAAGTGGGATCTGCTTCACTTCCACCTTCCACATTCTTCATGAGAGGTGCTAATTAGGCAATCTGTATCCAGAATCTTAGTTACAAGAGTTGTTTGCTTTTTCTGTTTTTAAAAGTTCTCCATAATCTTCAGCCAGAAGGAAGGCAAAATGGAGATTGAGCAGCCCAACCCCCAGTATCTATCACATTTCCCAATTGTATGTGATCTACAAATTTACTATACTTTGCTTCAG
The DNA here is from genome assembly GCF_028858775.2 of Pan troglodytes. Classification (NCBI taxonomy): domain Eukaryota; kingdom Metazoa; phylum Chordata; class Mammalia; order Primates; family Hominidae; genus Pan; species Pan troglodytes. The sequence continues at coordinate 56,881,111 of NC_072413.2, forward strand.
GTGAATGAGTATACTGTGTATGTGATATGTATGTGTATAAGAGATAGAAAGAATATAAACAGAGACACTCAAGTCATTGATAAAAATCTTTTTGGCATGCTACTAGAATTTTCTGAATTTTTGTATGAGTGATATCCATGGGTGTCCATGGGAATACAAAGGTTGAATTTGTTCAGCTGTATCTTCTGATATTATGCCTTGCATAATTCAAGAGCTTTCAAGAGGAGCTTCACAGTCTTGAGTGGAGATTCTTGGGTTGTTGGCTTCTCCCGCTCTAGACTGGAGGGCCTTTCCGAGGGAGGAGTTGAAGTCTCCTCTGGATGTTGAATAACTTTATGTGTGCTGTCACTACTGTGTGTCACAGGGCCACAACTTCAGGGGGCATGAGTTACAGTGCATTTGATATTGTGTTCTAGAGAGCTACATTCACCCAGAATACCATGTAAATTGTATTCTTTGAAGCTGGGCAAACTGGTGTCTGATTAGGCCATTGGATAATGATAGCTTGTGGTTGAGCTTGGTCAATTTCATACTATCTAAGGAAATTAGACCTGCATACAACAGTGACATTGGTCTATAACATTTCCTCCACCTACCAGTTTAGTGACCCTGTTAAAAAAAAGAGATGAAGTTAATCGAATAAGGTTCTTGCTGGATTCTCATCACTTCTGCTTTCTGTTATAGTTACTCCAAAACATCCCTGTAACATGTTTATTGCCCCCAAATTAATGTCAAGTTCTCCAAGATCAGTTGTAGAACTCCACTTTCCCTCTTTGAAAACTAGGTCTCCATTGATTTATCATCAGTTTCTTGCCCATTTCCTTCTCTTCACATGTGGTAAGTACTGTTGAAATCCCTCTCATACTGCTTCAGCTCTCACCATTCTTAGCAAGCCTATAGAGTTCTATCACAAGCACCTATAAATCTCTACCAGAGTTTTTTTTTAAGGCTCAAATGATGAGGAAGGTTGGAATGGCGGAGAGTCAATGACCCAGAAGGAACTTTTGGCTACTGACTGATAGAGTTGGAGGTGATGTCCCAGCTTCCTTGTGCCATGGATGGGACCACTCCTAGACATTTTTACACTGTCTCACAGAGTTCTCTCGGCAGGATGGAGCCCCAGCTGTCTGCAGAGGTCACCTGGTCAGTAACTCTCCCTATATTGTCTTCTTTCTCTTTTCTCTCTCTTTTCCTCACTTTCTTACCCATGCTTGCTGACATCACCTCCTAAATAAAATGCTTGTATGCAAATCCTTTGCATCTACTTCTGGGGAACCCATCCTCATGCATTTTGTACTTCAGAAACCCCATCTTGGCTGTGATGATTATTCCCAATCATCCAGAAACCCTGGGGAAACTTCACTGGAATTAGAGGCTTCCTTACAATGTCCCTGCTATGGCCTTCTACTCTATCCAATCTGTGTTATCCTTTTCCATCTGAAGGTCATCTTTCTTAAAGAAAAGAAAAGTAAGATAGATGTTCATCAGCTTGTCTTGTTAACACTCAGCTGTAACTATTCTACAATTGGCTGCTCAAAAACAAGTTTATTGCTTCATTGCCCATGCTCGAGTATAACTAAAGTTTCCATGGATCATCTTCAGTGTTTTCCTTAAGTTTCAGTTCAGTTAATACCAAAGTTAACCTACTTTTTTTGTCATTGTTCATAGAAGTCCATGTCATCCTCTTATAATTGCTTTTGGTAACATCTCTCTTAACATATTATCTTTGTTTTTTAACATGCTTTTCAGATGAGTTCATCGGAGAGTTCCCTATGGTTTAAAAGAGAAGGAAAGGTCTAGAGAGTAGATAGTAGTTATTGAGAATTATTAATCATCATTACACTTTGAAGCCAGCTTATTGCTTCAGGAGTAAAAAATAAGTGTTGCTCCAAAAGGTTAACTTCTCCCCTCTCCTCCTCCTTCCATCAGTACCCCCCAATGCTTTGAGTTATATGGACTAATCCCATTTGGCCAGAGAGAGGTATGGATTCAAGAATTCCCTCAATTCTGTGAGAAGAATGTGGAAGAACGTTATTATGAAGATTTGTACGTAGAGGCAAATTTCAACACCCTTTAGATAACACATTCATTTCTCTCCATCAACTAAAGTTATCTAGCTGAGTCGGATTATCCTCTGCTGCATTCTGTAGGTACTAATTTTCACATTATTTTGATGCTTTTTGTCTCCTATCAGAGCCCTTATGGCTCTGTACTGCAACTGTATTTGGTTTGCTTGTCTCATCCCTTGAGTTGCGAGATCTTGGAAACTTCAGCACAGTTGTGTGCCCACTGCCCAGTGTAGGGTCAGGGACATGGTGGGTTCTCAGTGCACATTTGTTGGACAAAGCAGAGCATGCCTGGCACGTGCTACTCAGGAAAGATAGCCTTTGTGCAGCATAGGTAACTGACTTTGGGAAGCAGAATTTTCCATGCAAAATCTTGAGCTTGCTACTGGTTACTGAGAAACCGACTCAGTGACTGGCATCTTGCCATACTTTGTAATCCTCTGGAAATTACATTTTGAGAACACAACCTCCCCTTTGTGACAGGCAATTAAATAACACATGACTGACTGAATATAAATTATACAGGTATTTTGATTAAAAAAATGTTTCGAGCACTTTCAATTTCAAAATATTTTTGATATTCATGACACATTAGTGTTAGTTTATAAAGGTGTCTGTTCTTCCTGTCAAGTTCTATTTGTGAATCAGGACATGAGTAATAGTGCTCAAATGCTGGTCATGTAGAATCTTATCTCTACCTTCTTGCTAAGGCAGGGCTGTGAGTGGCAGGGTGGAAACCATGGTATTATCATCAAAAAAAGTCTTCATTTGAAGTCAATGAAAAAATAGCGGCCCAAGAATTTGGGTCAAAACTCTTCTACTTGGAGAAAATACATACTTCTCTTTGAGAGTTCTTTAATGGAATGTAAGCTAATGGTGAAAGTGAAATTGAGGGTTTTATTAGCATAACCAGGGTCTTCTGTTGTCCCATTCATATCCCTTGCCCATCTGCTTCAACACCATTGCACAATGAATCTGTTGCATTTTGTGAGATTTTACTCTTCTTTAGTGGTATTTTGGGAAATTAGAATTGGCTCTTTCATATAGTAAAGCTCAGAAACCTTCATCCTCCCTGAATGATACCTGTTTATCACACTGCTTTTGGAAGGAGATGAAAGAGTTGTGGACTTAGCAAAATGTAGAGTCATTAAGGATTTTCCAGACATATTTAAGCATGCTAATATTCTAAGAATGATATTTTAGCAGAAACATCTAATGTTTTGCCACTAGGTTATTTACAATACTAGATGAAGTTCAAGGAGTCTTTGGCTTTGCTTTTCATTTCCCTACAAATTATTTTCCAGCCTCTGTGGATTTTCTGAATTTTGTCTCCTAGAATTGACCACAAGAGAAGACTCCCTTTCAAACTCTTCGTTCTCTGGTTCAGAGGTTTGATGTAATGGTTGTCTCATCGTACATGGCCAGCCACAGGATATACTTCATCCATTTCAGAGCTGTACTGTGAGTTCCAGAATAATCAATCTTTGAATCTTTGAACCAGGGTCTTCTGTTGTCCCATATATGTGAACATTCTAAGAGTACAATTATATCCAGACACATTTTTAAAACTTTGATTTTTGTTTAGATTACACCAATAGACAAAAGGCTAGAAAATATGATCAAGAAAATGTGCTAATCTTTTGGAAGTCAATGGAGTTCAATGGCAGCAGAACTATTGATTAAAAGTCCAGTTCTAGATCCTTGAGGATAAATCATGCTCCTATAAAGACACATGCACACACATATGTTTATTACGGCACTATTCACAATAGCAAAGACTTGGAATCAACCCAAAATGTCCATCAATGATAGACTGAATTAAGAAAATGTGGCACATATATGCCATGGAATACTGTGCAGCCATAAAAAAGGATGCGTTCATGTCTTTTGCAGGGACATGGATGAACCTGGAAACCATCGTTCTCAGCAAACTATCACAAGGATAGAAAACCAAACACCACATGTTCTCGCTCACAGGTGGAAACTGAACAATGAGAACACTTGGACACAGGGCAGGGAACATCACACACCAGGGCCTATCAGGGTCTGGGGGGTCTGGGGGAGGGATAGCATTAGGAGATATACCTAATGTAATTGATGAGTTAATGGATGCAGCAAACCAACATGGCACATATATACCTATGTAACAAACCTGCACGTTGTGCACATGTACCCTAGAACTTAAAGTATAATAATAAAAAATAATAATTAAAAAAGTCCAGAGTCAAGTGTTGACACTTTGTAATTCAACAAATTACATTGATTTATTACATTTATTACACTAATCCTAGTTGCAGAGGTAGACAGATAAGTAAACAGAATAAATCACATTAGTGTTCTGAAGACTGTGATAGATATAAGGTTCGTGAATACATGAAACAGGGACAGCCAGCCCAATTGTTGGTTTTAACAATAAACCCTTTTATTGAGTGTTTATTATGTGTCAAGCATGAAAGTACTTTATATACATTATATTTAATTTAGCTACAGCTTTATGCACTCATTTATTTCATAGACAATAAACTTAGTATGGTCACCGATGTTGCCACCAAATTTGAGCACCACTTTTGCTGGCCAACTCTTATTTGCCATTTATCATGAAGCACGATCATGGCAATAGCTCTCTGACATACGAGTTGGTTAGAATTAGAACCATACTTTGTAAAATTCATTTCCTCTGACCAGACAAAAAAGGAGGACTGATTACAATAGGACTGCTAAGCTAATTACTTAGTGGCAAGCTGTAATTCCAAAACCACAAAAGAAGAAGGCAAAAGACATTCTAATAAAAATATGCTTCAGCAAGGCCTTAGGTCATATGGTATGAACATTTGCAGGATTTGTTTTGTTTTGTTTTGCAGCCTAAGTTCCATGCTATAATCAGAAATATGTGGCACATTTTGAACAAAGGAAATATATACCCAACAAAGTGTTAAAACGGAGCTGCCAACCAGACAAACCCTAGAAATATGTAGCCACTTACAGGCAGAACACAACTACATGTGTTCCCAATGTGGAAGGCATTCTGGAAGTGTATGCATCCACATTTCTACATGAGGTTAGTTTCACTGTCAATGTATCAAAAATGAGAGATGATAATGTGCAAATTATAACCCTTCAATACAGGAATGCATTGTCTTAATTTTTGTTGTAGACATTAAAAGTGAACAAAAACGGCTGGGCATGGTGGCTCGTGCTTGTAATCCCAGCACTTTGGGAGGCTGAGGTGGGTGGATCACGAGGTCAGGAGATCGAGACCATCCTGGCTAACACAGTGAAACCCCATCTCTACTAAAAATACAAAAATTTAGCCGGGTATGGTGGTGGGCACCTGTAGTCCCAGCTACTTGGGAGGCTGAGGCAGGAGAATGGCGTGAACCCGGGAGGCAGAGCTTGCAGTGAGCCAAGATTGTGCCACTGCACTCCAGCCTGGGTGACAGAACGAGACTCTGTCTCAAAAAAAAAAAAAAAAAAAAAAAAAAAAAAAAAAGAAAGAAAAAGAACAAAAACTAAACTTCCGATAAAATCTTTGCATTTCAAAGGTATAGTTTTGACAACCATCCGGGGATTCTAAAGATGTTTTATTTTTTTCCAAATCTCCAGTGGCCACCCACCTTTTCTAAGATTCTATTCCTCCTGACAGCTTGGAATTGCTTTGGGGCCAATATATTTTATTCATTACTGATATCCTTCAAAACACACCTTTACTTCACAAGTAGAAACATATTGACAACCTAATAATTGGGTTGATAACTTGTTAGGTGGAAACCCAATTCCTGAGAAAGAGAAAGCAACACTGATTCTTCCTTTTCTCAAGCAAACACCACAACACAAAACTGAGCAAATCTACCAGTGGGCAAGAGCCTAGGGTTGATAAAAATGGAGGTTCCCATCTTTATTTTTCTTCTCTCCCTCCTGTTTCTCCAGGGCAGCCTGCCTCCTCCCCTCACCCCCCAGCTTTAGTTGCTGGTGCCCAGATCATATCGTGGAATTGTACAGGTGTAAGTTAAAAATAAACTTAGAGAAAATTATTCTCTTTTGATTCCCTACCCAATCCACATTCTTCCCTGTCCCCTCTATGTCATTCCTGGCAGGTGGACATGAAGCTCCAGGTGAGAGGCAAGCATCCGTGTTCAAATTACCATTCCCAGTTTGAATGACTTTGTTTGCAGGATCTTACTTCTGCTTAACTAAATTTGTACCCCACCCTCTATGCACTTCAAATCCCTTTAAAATTTGTTGATCCTTAGTTACCTCCCTGGAGCTCCTTCTATTTATACACAATAACTGGTTTCCAAATATTGAAAATCAACTCTTGTAGCCCCTCTAGTTTTTGTTTACTTACTTGCTTCATTCCCCACGGGCTGAACACTCCAGTTCCCTGGACTTTTCTCATATGATATGTACTCGAGCTCTTTATGCCCAGATTTTTGGGGGGTGATTTACTATCTTAGCAGGCTATCAAATCTCTGGCTTTGCTCCCCAGCATAGGACTATGCACCTCCTCACACTGTCCGCCTGCAGCCATGCCTGATCTATGTCTCAGGTTGACTTTATATTTCAGTAGCCCTCTTAGGTTGCAACTTTTCTTCCTAAAAACTCATGCTGAGCTCCTCTGAGGACCCAGGTGTATGACTTGATGTCTCTGCCACTCTCCTTTTTTTGTGCATCAGTCTAGGCTGTCAGATTTAATTTTGGTTTTTATTTTTCATCTGGAAGCAATTGGTCAGTGTGCCTTTTATATCTTTATTCATTCCCATACAATTGCTGAACAAGACTGAGTTAAGCACAGAATTCAGTAAAAAGCATTGGCTAAGAGAGCAGTCTCAGGAGTTTGGCAGATTTGGGTTAACCTCTCAAAGTTCCCATTTCCTCACCTTTAAAATGCTGGCACTAGTTCTGCCCTCATGAAGTGGTTGTGTGGATTAAATTAGATAAATTGTCTAGCACAGTATCTGGTCTACAATAAGGACTCATAAAATGTTAGCTGTGCTTAGTATTTCAGTATCATGAATGACCTTTTTATAAATGCTGATGTCCTGATAAACATCTTCTCTGGCCCCTGTTGTATTGAGAAGAGGTAAAGAGCAAGGTGTCCTGGGTCTCCAGGGATGCTAGAGAAATAAGTAGAGGTTGAGTGCAGGGAGTCTGAAGCTCCAGCATGGCTGCTCACTGAGTGACCCAGGCAAGCCATTTAATCTCCCAGGGTCTCAGAGCCCTCGTTTGTAAAATGGGGATGATAGCCTTGACCCCTATAGGGCTGAAAAATTGAGTTACCTTTCCTCAGCCATCATAAGGGTCATGGCCAATACACCTATAACGAAAGGTAGGTTAACAAGAGAAAACCCATAACAAATTGATTTAATCAAAGTTTTGTGTGATATGGAGCTTCAGAAATGAAAACCCAAAGACCCAGGGAAAATTGTCCATTCCTATGCTTAGGTTCAGTAAAGTATGGACAGCTGTGTAGAAATGTGATAGGAAAAAAGAATATGATCTATTGATAATAGACTGAGAGGGAAATCCAGCAAGGCCTGTCTGTTTAGAGCCTTTCCGGCCTCTCTCTGCGGCATTCCTTTCCTCTGGGTGTGGGTCAGGACACCTGTCACATGAGAGTCTTCAAGGCAGAAGGGAGAAGATCACAGAGTGACCCTTCTAGGTTTTACTGGCTTGCTTTGGGAAGAGGAATTCTAGTGTCTAAGATCTACCTTGGGGGAGAGAAATTTTGGTTTCTATGAATTGCTTTGGGGACAGAAAAAGGGGCAGGAGACAGGAAGATGGGAGAAGGTCAGAGAGACCTTGCTTCTGAGGCCCCTCCAATGTCTTTCAGTTCAAAGTACTCAGCATGCCAAGGCTCCATACATTTAGGGTGTAATATTCTGAGCCCTGACACTTCATGGGGCACTGGGAAGATTTAATGAGGTAGTATATGTAGAACAGCACCTGACACAATAGAAATAATAGTGTTTATTATGGTTGTTGTTGTAAAGGCCTCCATATGTTATGTTCACATTTCAGGATTCCTACTAACTGCTTGTTTTCTAGACAAATCTATTCTGGTATGTTAAGGTATTACGCAAACTAGACCTTCAAACAGTCCACATTTTGGGAAAGATCTAGCGAGAGAAAATCAACCAAAGATAACTTTGAGTATCAATATGATACTCAAACATGTTATTGATGTCTGGGTGGTGATATGTCAATGACAGTGGCTATCAACTGTTTTTTATCTATTAAATCTGAATCTAAATGAGAATGTAGGAGAAGGTGAGACTGTATATAGCTTTCGTTTTTAGAAAAAGTATACTTTCCTATATTTCCCAAATTTTCTGTAATGAGCACATATTCATGTTAAAATGAGTAAAAAATATTGTTTTAAAAATAAAAGAAATAATATAAATCTAGCTCTTTCCATCCTCCCTACCCCTTGCAACCCCACTAATGTATTGAGTCCCTGCCATGTGCCTTGCTTGTTTCTTCTCTGCTTTAATGGGAAAATGTGTATTCAAAGTTACGTACAAATTCTATTAAGTTAAAAGGATTGGAATGTGACTCCCTTTTATGCCATTTGGAATTGTAGATTGCTTCATTGAGAACCCTGGTTATCAGTATGTAATCCTGATAAGAAATTTTGAAGTACTTAAACGGTTAGTTTCTAAATCAATATCACACTTTCATCTTCATTCGCAGGCATCGCCTATGCAGGCAATCAAAGGATGTTAATGGATAAATGTTTCAGGCAGAATAATGGCCCTCAAAGATGTTGACACCAGAATCTTCAGAACCTGTGCATATGTTACCTAACATGACAAAAGGGACTTTGCTGATGTGATTAAGGTCAAGAACTTTGAGAAGGGAAGATTATCCTGGATTATACAGGTAGGCGCAATCTAATGACGTAAGTCCTTAAAAGCAAAGAATATTTCTCAGCTACAGAGAATCAGAGAGGTGGCAGTGTGGACTCTACTGTCACTGACTTTGAAGACAGAGGAATGGAGTCATAAGCCAAGGAATGAAGGCAGCTTCTAGAAGTTGGAAAAGACAAGGAAATGGATTCTTCTCTAGATCTGACAGAAAGGAATGCAACCCTGATGACACTGGTTTTAGTCTAGTGAGACCTGTGTCCAATTTCTGACCTACAAAACTGTGAGATAATAAATGTGCCTTGCTAAGCTATGAGGTTTGTAGTAATTTATTGTACCAGCAATAGAAAACTAACACAATAAGTAAAAACTGCTAACACCTTAGAGTATGCTTATATTTCTCAATGAGATGAGGCTTAAGCAAGCAGTGTTAACAGTAACATCTAAAGCCCAGTTGTTCATTGTTAAGGATGTTAGAAAAGGAGAGACCCAGATCTGAAGTTTACTGACTGTTACAAGAGGAAAGCAGAAAAACAACCCTTATTGGTAGGATCCTTGGACAAGATAACCAAGAGGAACTGGTACAAACATGAACAAAGAGACCTGGGAAAGCTCAATCTTTGTCCTGAACTTTTACCAAGGGAAAATGACTTGACAGTGGTGAAGTAGAGATTTAATTTAAAGTCCTGAATAGAAGTGTTATTCCAGTTTGCCTTTCGATTCTCACATGTCCTTACGATGGGAACTATAGCTGTGTTATATCATAGGTTTATGTATATATACATGTGAAATAAAGCATTTTTAAAAGTAATACTATCACAGTTGTTAACTTTATTATTAGAAAGATATAAATTTGATGTATTTTGTAGGCTAATGGTGCTAGTGATTTTTTTTCACGAAAAGAAATTTCATAATTGGATTGCATAGAAACTGTGAATTCATGGCATTGGGACCAGAAAAGAGGAAAGAAAGGTGTGAATAAAAAAGGAGTGGAGATAGAGTGGACAGTGGAGCCACAAAATATTCTATGAAATGTCCTTTAGCTGGAAAAAGATTATATTATATAAACTGCTGAAAACACAAGTGTCCAGGCTTTTGCTGTTGATGACATCTCTTCCAGGTGGAGAGCAAGTAGCTAGCTAAAGAATCAAGAATCACCCCCAAACCCAATGGAAGATGAATTTAACTGTGGTTTGAGAGCATGACTTAGAAATCTTTAGAAAGAGTTTTTAATCATTATAAAAATAATACACTTCCATAGCAATAAAAATTCATATAAGGCTGAAGGTATAAAAAGCCTTCCTGCTGCCCACTACCTACTCCCCATTGACCCTTCCAAGTTCAAGGAGAACTTCTTTTGTTTGTGTGTCTTTATCTTTTGGCAGCTAGCTGACCAATGTCACAAGCAGACATTTACCTTTATTATCTGCCTATTTTGGATTGAGGAATTTAGTTCACTAAGAGAAATCCTACCCCACCCTCAATTTTGTTTTTACTTGTCTTTTTATTTTCAGATATTCTATTGGTAACTTTAATAATTTCAGATGATATAGTTAAACATACATATCTTGATTTATTATATGTAGCCAACACTTTAAAGGAGATTCCGTGAGAAAATTAGTGTTCTTATAGTGTTGTCTGCCCTCAGTCTCTACCTACTTTTTTCCATTTTTTTATTTTGTTTTGCACAAGTACATTCTCACCTTTTAAAGATTATTTGCTTTTTAAAGAAAGATCAATGGGAAGGAATCTTGAATATTATGTCTGAAAGTCTGTATTTTACTTTTATAGTCAATTAGAATTTTTCTGCATATAGAACTCTAGATTCAAAATAATTCTCCTGAACTTTGGAAGCCTTCGTTCTTCTTTTTCTAAAATCCGTGGTTGCTGATAAGAAATAGCATGTCAACCTGATTCTCTCTTTTTTGTAAGTAACTTGGGTTTTATTTGTCAAAATTTGGGAGATCTTCTCTTCAATCTTCATGTTTTAAAGTTTTTTATGTCCTTTTTCTTTCATTCTGTTCAGTACTATATAACCTTTTAGCCTGAAGACTGGTCTTTTGGGAAATCTTTCTTTTATTGTTTCTCAGATAATTCCCCCCTCCATTTTTATTGTCCTTCTCTTCAGGAACTCCTATTAGAACACAGTTGACTGCCCTGATGGGTTTCCTTCTTTCTTCCTTTAAAATTCTTTTTCTTGATTTCCATCGTTCTTTCATTTCAACTTTGTTCCTTCCCCATTCCCCTGAATTATTTCTGAATCCCTTAGAGTTAATTTTTCTGTTGGCTCCTCTTTTATTTTTCTCTTGTACTCTTAATTTTCCTCACATTTCTGATAATCCTTTCTTGTTTAGTCATATTTTTAAGTGAAGGATTAGGTTGGTTAGTATAGGGAGCTGATGTGCATGTCTTTCATCTTCATATAGATCTTTTTCACTAATAGATCGCCTCCTGAATGTGAAGACCAATTATAAGCTTTGTGTTTTGGATGCAATATATATTCAATGACAGCCTTCACGTTAGACTGCACGATTAAGGAAGATCAGGCAGGCTGGGGCTCCCAGGGCCCAGGTGAGCAGGGTCCTACTCTGGAATACCATCCCCATAATAGATGCCTGAGCTCCATCCATGTTGACAGCCCAATTTACTTAGAGCTCTGTATTCTGACTTCAAATGGCAACAACTCTGCATGAGCAGGGCTGGGGCTTAGCCAACACCAGTTATCCCTTATTTACTCAGGTCTTTAGACAATTACCCCTGTCTTGGGTCTCCTTCCCTAGGTACTCTTCATAGCTGACTTAGAACTGGGAGCCCTTCAGAAATTCTCTCTGAAGATGGCACTCACATCCACTTCAGCCTTTTCTTCACCCTTGCTGATTTGTGCCTATCTCTGGATTATCCATCATTTGGTTTCCAATTGTCTTTTGTTTTCCAAAAATTTATCTAGATCTTTTCTTACTTCATGCCCATACTTCCTTTTATGGGCTGAATTGTGTCCCCTTAAATTCATATGTTGAAGCCCTAGCCCCCAGTACCTCAGAATGTGGCTGTGTTTAAAGAGAAGATCTTTAAAGAGGTAATTAAGGCTAAATGAGGTCATTAGGGTGTACCCTAAGCTCATATGACCAGTGTCCTATAAGAGGGTGAGATTAGGACATAGAAGTGTTTAAAGCAAAGACTGTTTAAAGCAAAGACACAGGGGAGAAGATAGTTATCTATAAACCAAGGAGAGAGGCCTCAGAAGGAAACAACCCTACTGATACCTTGATCTTGAACTTCTAGGCTTTAGAATTATAAGCAAATAAATTTCTGTTATTTAAGCCACCCAGCCTGTGGTATAATACTTCGTCATAGCAAACTAACATGCTTGCCATACTTGGGACTTTTTATATATAAATTTCTTATACTTTACAATAATTCAGTGTGATTTTGGGAGAGGAAGTTAGTACACATGTTCTGTCTTTGATCTTGAACTGGAAGCCCAGAGTAACTTTTGAGTTACTATCTCTGTCTTAGTCCATTCAGGCTGCTATAACAGAATACCATAGCCTGGGTGGCTTATAAACAACAGAAATTTCTCACAGTTCTTGAGGCTAGCAAGTCCAAAATCAAGGCACCAGTAAATTTGGTGTCAGTTCCTGGTGAAGGCCTGCTTCCCAGTTCACAGATGGCTATATTTTCACTGTCTTCTCACGTGGCAGAAGGGCAAGAGAGCTCTCTGGGGTCTTTTTCATGAGGGTACTAATTCCATTCATGAGGGCTCTGCCCTCATGACCTAATCACTTCCCAAAGGCCCCACCTCCAAATACCATCACATTGGAAATTAGGTTTCAACACATGAATTTTAGGGAGCACCAATATGCAGTGCATAGCAATTCCTGTGAATGACTGAGTATAGGAAGGTAGATTAGAAGGCCTGGGCTTTGTTTCATTCTCATGGAAAAACACAACCGTGGGTCTCATTTCTTGAATCTTTCCTATGTGCCAGGCCCTGTGCTGTGCTAAAGTCTTTACAAATATCACCTCATTTAATCATCCAAACACCAAACACCATAGAGGGAGGGTACTTGATGTGGTTTGGCTGTGCCCCCACCCAAATCTCACCTTGAATTGTAATAATCCCCATGTGTCAAGGGCACGACCAGGTGGAGATAATTGAATCATTGGGGCCATTTCCCCCATTCTGTTCTCATAGTAGTAAATAAGTCTCATGAGATCCGATGGTTTTATATATGGAAGTTACCCTGCACAAGCTCTTTTGCCTGCCACCATGTAAGATGTGACCTTGCTCCTCATTAGCCTTCCACCATAATTGTGAGGCCACCCCAGCCATGTGGAACTGTGAGCCAGTTAAACCTCTTTCCTTTATAAATTGCCCAGTCTTGGGTATGTCTTTATTGGCAGCATGAGAACAGACTAATACAGTACTCTTATTACCTCTACTTTGCATGTGAGATAACTGAGCCACAGAAAGGATGAGTAATGCTGACCAATTGGCTGGGTATTTGGATGATTCAGGAAATTCACCCCACATGCATTTTATCAGATTTTAGTAAAACTTTAAATTTTGAAATCTTTGTCTTTCTTAACAGTCATTTAAAGGAAGAATTATTTAACTGATATTTGAGGCAGTCTGTCATTGACATCATCCGTACTGCTAAATTAATTGCTAACCTTCCACTGGCTTTAACATTTGGCTTCCTCACTGGGAGCATGAATTGGACAGATTTTCACAGTGCTGCTTTTGATTGACAGCACTGGCTTAATGGTGGGTATAAGTGGAAGGAACTAAGAAATTCTACCTTATCTTTTATTAACTTTAACAATGTCCCATGTGTGAGTATAGCACAATCCCTACTCGGCAGGGAGATGGAACGTACACAGATAACTCTGGAAAGAGAGAGATCCAGTTTGGTTTCTTTTCAGTCTGTTTTATGGTCCTAAAACTACTACAAAAAATAATTAAAGCTTTACTCTACTTTCACAGTTCCTGGACCTTCAGCTTCATTGACTTTTGTCTCTGTTTGTTTCTAATTTTTCGATCCATTGGACATATTCTATCTTCAGTAATAGTTTCACCTTTGAAATTTTAAGAGTCAATTGAAACTCTTCCACTGAATCTTTTCCCCCGCCTTTCGACTCATGAAATCCTCTGGCCTTGTGAGGTATCACAGCTGTGACGTATCACAACTCTATCTCAGTTGAGCAATTTTCCTGTGGCTTCTCTTCATTCCCATTGCAGTCTGATTCACTTGTGTCATTCTCATAATTTTCTCATATGCTCCCTTAGTTCTTTTCCACCCAAATTATTGTTCCATTCTATGCATCCACAACTCATGCAATCTTTATGATTTTCTTTTTGCATTTGTATACCCATGAATTTTGTTCCTTTAACAGCTATTTATTATCTACTCTGCACCAATCATCGGATGTAGTGGTGAAAAGATGGACAAAATTTCTACTCTCAGCTTACATTTTGGTGATGGGAGATGGACAATCAACCCAGGTCAATGACAGATGCTGGAGCAGAACACATAGACATACAGGTGGGGGCCACTGCTTATCTAGGGTTTCCAGTTTCACTGAGGCCCTCAGCGATACTCATCTATTTATATTGTCTTTGATCTGCATTTTCTCCTGTTCCTTTCAGCAAATACTCTTTACTACTCATGCCCATTATCTTGTCCCATCATGTTTAATAATAGCAGATAATCTTTGCTCATACTTCTCTGGTAAAAAGAGGTTATCAGTCATGGACTCCATTAATTTCACAACTCCTCTCCCTCCAGAGGCAATCATTTATATCACCACTTTTCACTCCCTCTTTCTCCCTTCCTGGTCAAGGTGAACCTCTCCACCTAGCTAATTAATCTCATTTATTCTGGTCACAGGACTTTTCATTATCTTTTTTTTTCTAATATATCCATTATTTTCAATCCTCCCCATTAGCTTCTTCCTGCTAGCCTAGAAACATAATTTCTCATGTTCATCCTTTAGTAATAATGGCTATCATTTATAGAACATTGCTCCATGCCACATACCTAGCTCTCATCTAATTTCACCCTCACAACAACCCAGCAAGGCAAGTATTACTATCTCTATTTAACTGAATTGGAAACAGACACAGAAGGAATAGCTACCTTTCCCAAGTTCACATGGCTTTTTAAGTGGTAGAACTGAGGTTCAAATTGAAGTTTGTTTGACCCTAAGCCTGAATTCTTACTATACCTGAATTCTCTGCATTTTGAAAGAACAGCTCTTTCTAGTTGCTGTGTGAGA
This sequence comes from Pan troglodytes, assembly GCF_028858775.2. Taxonomy (NCBI): domain Eukaryota; kingdom Metazoa; phylum Chordata; class Mammalia; order Primates; family Hominidae; genus Pan; species Pan troglodytes. The sequence continues at coordinate 56,896,319 of NC_072413.2, forward strand.
TCTCTCCTTTTCTTTCAGAGGCAAGTTTCTTAAAATTGTGTCTCCATTCCCAACCCTCTTTAATCAGGTTTTGCCCCACAATTCTGTGGTGCTTAGGTCACCATTGGCCTCCCAATTCCTAAATCCAAGGGACACTTTAAGTCTCAATCTTATGTGAACTCTATGTACCACATGGATTTGCTGTCCCTCAGAATTCTTGCCTTCCCTTTGGCTTCCATAATATTGTTCTATGCTGGTTCTCTTATGTGATAACCATGGCCTCTAAGTCTCCTGTCTCTCATCATTCTTTAGGTATTAACATTCTCTGAGGTTCTTTTCTCAGTGTTCTCTCTCTTCCTCTTTCTTCATTTTTCTCTTTTTGATATTCAGAAGTCTTCCTGAATAATCTTCATTCCCATTTTTCACTCTTAAACTATATCTTTAGCTCTGACACCAATTAAAATAAAGACTGAAAAATATTCGCTAAAATGAGCACTCTAGAGGTCTTTGTTGACCTCAGCTACTTCTCTATTGGTGCAGTGGTGGGACAGAGCCATGAAGGGCAGGCTGAGGAGTGGGAAGGAAGTCAGGAAAAGGAAACAGTAAGGGTAAACAACTATTGACAAACATGGCTATGAAAGGAGGCTAAAGCGTGTGATCCTTAGGCAGAAGGGCCACCTCCTTCATCAGAAGGAAGGAAGATTATGCAGATGCAGGTATACTTGCTGAGAAGGAGGGAGATCCTGCCTATGAGGCAAGGTGGGAGAGTAGGTAAGTGGGGGATATTGCTGCCTTTGGAAAACGCATTCTGCCACATGGTGTTGGGGAACAAAAAGCACACCAACCCTAGGTGATTGGTGTACGAGAGAATAAAGCACCTCCATTTGAGATATTTAGGTGGGAGTAGGTATCCTCAGGAAGTGCCAGCTTTTAGTTAATGCAGGGAAATGGAGGAAACCCTTTAATGCAAGGGGAAGTTGAGGTTGAAGGGAGCAATCTGATAGTAGAGTGGTGACTTGAGAGCTTAAGTGAGTGATGTGGTTTGGCTCTGTGTCCCCACCTAAATCTTATCTGGAATTATAGTCCCAATAATCCCCATGTGTTGAGGGAGAGACCTGGTAGGAGGTGATTGGATCATATGGGTGGTGTCCCCCATGCTGTTCTCATGATAGTGAGTGAGTTCTCACAAGATCTTATGGTTTTATAAGTATCTGACAGTTCCTTTTTCACACACTTTCTCTATCACCTGCCACCACATAAGATGTGCCTGCTTCCCCTTCTGCCATGGTTATAAGTTTCCTGAGGCCTCCCCAGCCATGAGGAACTGTGAGTTGATTAAACCTCTTTGCTTTATAAATTACTCAGTCTTGCATATGTCTTTATAGCAGAGTGTGAACAAACTAATACAGTAAATTGGTACCAGGAGTTGGGCACTGCTATAAAGATACACAAAAATGTGGAAGTGATTTTGCAACTGGTTAACAGGCAGAGGTTGGAACAGTTTGGAAGGCTCATAAGAAGACAGGAAGATGTGGGAAAGTTTGCAACTTCCCAGAGACTTGTTGAATGGCTTTGACCAAAATGCTTATAATGATATGAACAATGAAGCCCAGGCTGAGGGGGTCTCAGATGGAGATGTGAGGAACTTCTTGAAAATTAGAGTAAAGGTCCCTCTTACTATGCTTTAGCAAAGAGACTGGCAGCATTTGGCACCTGTCCTAGAGATAATGTGGAACTTTGAAATTGAGAGAGATGATCTGAAATTGGAACTTATGTTTAAAAGGGAAGCAGAGGCTGGGCACGGTGGCTCACGCCTGTAATCCCAGCACTTTGGGAGGCCAAGGCAGGCAGATCACGAAGTCAGGAGATCGAGACCATCCTGACCAACATGGTGAAACCCTGTCTCTACTAAAATACAAAAAAAAAGTAGCCGGGCATGGTGGTATGTGGCTGTAGTCCCAGCTACTTGGGAGGTTGAGGCAGGGGAATCGCTTGAACCTGGGAGGCAGATGTTGCAGTGAGCCGAGATCACACCACTACACTCCAGCCTGGTTAAAGAGTGAGACTCTGTCTCCAAAAAAAAAAAAAAAAAAAAAAAGAAAGAAAGAAAAAAAGAAAAAACAAAAAGGGAAGCAGAGCGTAAATGTTTAGAAAATTCGCAGCCTGACGATGAGATAGAAAAAAAGACCGTTTTCTGGAAAGATATTCAAGCTGGCTGCAGAAATTTGCATAAGTAACAAGGAGCCAAATGTTAATTACCAAGACAATGGGGAAAACTTCTCCAGGTCATGTCAGAGATCTTGGTAGCAGCCCCTCCCATCACAGACCCTAAGGCCTAGGCAGAAAAAATCGTTTCATGGGCTGAGCCCTGGGCCCTGGGCTGTGTGCAGCCTCAGGACTTGGTGCCCTGTGTCCCAGCCACTCCAGCTCCAGCCATGGCTAATAGAGGCCAAGCTACAGCTCAGACCACCACTTCAGAGGGTACAGCTCAGACCACTACTTCAGAGAGTGCAAGCCCCAAGCCTTGGCAGCTTCTACATGATGTTGGGCCTGTGGGTGCACAGAAGTCAAGAATTGTGGTTTGGGAACCTCCACCTAGATTTCAGAGGATGTATGGAAAGGCCTGAATGTCCAGGTAGAAGTCTGCTGCAGGTGTGGAGTCCTCATAGAGAACCTCTGCTAGGGCAGTGTGAAAAGGAAATGTGGGGTTAGAGCCCCCACACAGAGTTCCCACTGGGATACTGCCTAGTGGAACTACAAGAAGAGGGCCACTGTCCTCCAGACCCCAGAATGGTAGATCCACTGATAGCTTGCACCGTACACCTAGAATAGCCGCAGGCACCCAGCCTGTGAAGGAGCTGCTTAAGGCCATAGGAACCCATCCCTTGCATCAGTGTGCCCTGGATGTGAGACATGGAGTCAAAGGAGATCATTTTAGAGGTTTAATGACTGCCCTGCTGGATTTTGGACTTGCATGGGGCCTGTAGACCCTTTGTTTTTGCCAATTTCTCCCATTTGGAATAGGTGTATTTACCCAATGCCTATACGCCCATTGTATCTTGGAAAGAACTAACTCGTTTTTTATTTTACAGGCTCATAGGCAGAAGAGACTTGCCTTGTCTCAGATGAGACTTTAGACTGTGGACTTCTGAGCTAATGCTGAAATGAATTAAGACTTTGGGGGACTGTTAGGAAGGCATGATTGGTTTGAAATGTGAGAAGACATGAGATTGGGGAGGGGTCAGTGGTGGAATGATATGGTTTGGCTCTGTCCCCACCCAAATCTCATCTTGAATTGTAATCCCTGTAATCCCCATGCGTCAAGGGAGAGACCTGGTGGAAGGTGATTGGATCATGACGGTGGTGTCCCTCATGCTGTTCTCATGACAGTGAGTGAGTTCTCATGAGATCTTTATGGTTTTATAAGTGTCTGACTGTTCCTCCTTCACACACATTCTCTCTCTCTTACCTGCTGCCATGTAAGACATGCCTGCTTCCTTTTCCACCATGATTATAAGTTTCCTGAGGCCCCCCAGCCATGTGGAACTGTGAGTCAAACCTCTTCTCTTTATAAATTACCTAGTCTCAGGTATGTCTTTATAGGAGTGTGAAAACAGACTAATACAGTGAGGAAAAGGTTAAGTTATTGAGCTGGTACAAGGAAGAAAAGAGTATTAGGGTGACAGTAATGCTTACAGAATAGATTAAAGGAGCAGGAGGTGGACACTTTGGGATTTGAGAACAGGGATGAAAGGTATGTCTGCATCTAGTCCTGATAGTCTCCTGTTGGAAGGTGCGCACTGAACCCAAAGAGTAGGTATCCTGGCTCCGTGAACTCAGGGTAACTTCAACCTGGCCTCAGAGGTTTAAGGGCACATGGCTTGGAGAATAAAGGAGCCTGCAAGACTAGGTGTCTTGGAACATCAGTCTGGTCTTTCTGTGCTCTGGTGAGTGAAGCCTCCCCCAGTGGAGGGAAGCTTTTGAGGTGAGGACCATGCATTACTTACTTTTTTATCTAGCATCTAGAGTGTTAAGTGTATCCAGTCACTTAAAAATAGTTGAATAATTTAAAGAATTAATGACAACACATCTATTCAAGCCCCAGTTTGCTAAAGCCAAAACTTCCACTGATAGCATGCTACCTTTCAATTCCTTATTCCTGGGACCTATAACCAGAGAGCTAAAGGGACATTTCCTCTTAGATGATGTGTAAACAGCACAAAGTGTTGAAAAAAACCTGACAGTTTCTCAGGGAGTTTTATCAAAATAAACATTCAAATCAGATATTTCAGGCCAAATTACATGACTCAATGTAATTACTAGAAATCTACTCCATTCCATGCTGCCTAAGGCATATGGCTTGTCTTCAAAATGTAAAAAGCCACAAACCTTTAGGATGAATGCTATACTGCAGAATTTGTGACAATGTGCTTGATTAGCAGCTGCTACCAATTAGGCAGATATCTGTGAAAACGATAACTCTCTTAGGGCCAACTCATGCACAAAAGACATACTTAACAATGTAAGGCCATAGGAGCAGATTGGCATGGTCTAAAAATATACTTGTGAGATTTTGTTTAGGAGAAAAAAAAATGTTGCCTTGGTATCTGTTGCAACTCCCATCCCATTGCCTACAGCACACATAGAATCTTTTAATAAATATATTTAACTCTTTATATACCTGTCAAAATTCAATTGCTGCAAAATAATATTTTCTCATGAATTCAAATTTTGGGCATATCCTGCTATAAGGAAACACAAATCTCTCAATTCTGAGAATATAAAGCCCCCAAATAAAGGAGTGATTATTCACATTACCAAAAGGATGTGCTTTTACAAAAGACACACAAAGATAGTTTTCCTTAAATAGTGAGTTCTTGCTGGATATTTAAAATACAACTTGAATCTCAACAAATGTTTAAAAATTGAAATTATGTCAACTATCTTCTCAGACCAACAATGGAATAAAGCTAGAACTTAACACCAAGAAGAACTTTGAAAACTGTACAAATACATAGAAATTAAACAATATGCTCCTGAAAAACCATTGGGTCAATGAAGAAATTAAGACAGAAAATTTAAAATTTTGGAAACAAACAAACAAACAAAAAAAGGAAACACAGCATACTACAACCTGTTTGATATAGCAACACCAGTGCTAAGAGGGAAATTTATAGCATTAAGTGCCTACATCAAAAAAGAAAGATGACAAATTAAATTCCAATGATATAATTCAAGGAACTAGAAAAGCAAGAACATAGCAAACCTCAAACTAGACGAAGAAAAAAATGACAAAGATCAGAGCAGACCTAAGTGAAACAGAGAGAAAAAAAACCCAAAACAAAAAAAAGGAATCAACAAAACAAAAAGTTGGTTTTTTGAAAAGATAAAATAAAATGGATAAACTGCTAGCTAGACTAAGCAAGAAGAGAGATAAGCCAAATAAACAAAATTAGAAATGTGAAAGGAGATATTACAACCGATATTACAGAAATACAAAAGATCATCAGAGACCCTTAAAACAACTATACACCCACAAACTAGAAAACCTAGAGGAAATGGATAAATTCCTGTAAATATACAACCTCCCAAAATTGAACCAGGAAGAAATAGAAAACCTGAACAGACCAATAATGAGTAACAAGATTGAATCAGTAATTTAAAATTTTCCAACAAAGGAAAGCCCAGGACCAGATGGATTCACAGCTGAATTCTACTAAGCATATAAGGAAACAGTAACACTAATTCTCCTGAAACTGTCCCAAAACATTGAAGAGAGAAAATTCTCCCAAACTCATTCTATGAGGACTGTATCACCCTGATACCAAGCCGGACAAAGACGCACAAAAAAAGAAAACCACAGACCAATATCCCTGAAGAATATGGGCCAGATAGACTCAATAAAATACTACCAAACCAAACCCAAGAGTACATCAAAAAGATAATACACCTTGATCAAGTGGGTTTTTACCAGGGATTGCAAGGATGGTTCAACATATACAAATCAATAAACATGATACATCACATCAACAGAATTAAGGATAAAACCATATAATCATCTCAGTAGACACAGAAAAAGCATGTGGTATAATTCAGCACCCCTTCATGATAAAAACTCAACAAATGAAGCATAGAAGGAACATACCTCAAATTAATAAAGGCCATATACAACAAACCCACAGCCAACATCATACTAATGAGGAAAAGTTGGAAGCATTTCCTTTAACTGGAATAAGACAAGAATGCCTACTTTCACCACTTCTATTCAATATAATATTGAAAGTCCTAGCCAGAGCAGTCAGGCAAGAGAAAGAAATAAAAGGCATTCAAATTGGAGAAGAAATCAAATTATCCCTGTTTGCCGATGACATAATCCTATATCTGGAAAAAAAAAACCTAAAGACTCCACCAAAAAATCATCATACAAAAATCAGTAACATTCCTATGTACCAATAAAAATCTAGCTGAGCATGAAATAAAGAAGGCAATCCTATTTATAATAGCTACAAAAATGGCTAGGAATAAATATAACCACGGAGGAGAAATATCTCTACAAGAAAAACTACAAATCACTGATGAAAGAAATTGTAGATGACACAAACAAATAGAAAGACATTCTATACTCATAGATCAGAAGAATTAATATTGTTAAAATAACCACATTGCCAAAAGCATCTATACAGTGCATTGCTTATCAAAATATCAATGTCATTTTTCACAGAATTAGAAAAAATATCCTCAAATTCATGTAAAACCAGAAAAGAGCCCAAATAGCCAAAGCAATCCTAAGCCAAAAGAACAATGCTGGCATCACATTATCTGACTTCAAATTATATTACAAGGGTATAGTAACCAAAATAGTGTGGTACTGGTAAAAAAAAAAAAGACACATAGATCAATGGAACAGAATAAGGAATCCAGAAATAAAGCCACATATTTATAACCAACTGGAAGCTGACAAGAACATACAATGGGGAAAGGACACCCTCTTCACTAAATGGTGCTGGGAAAATTGGATTGCCATATGCAGAAGAATGAAACTGGACCCCTATCTCTCACCGTATACAAAAAGTAAGATGAATTAAAGACTTAAAAATAAGACCGCAAACTGTAAAAATACTAGAAGAATACCTAAGGAATGATCTTCCAAACACTGGTCTAAACAATGTATTTATGACTAAGACCTCAAAAGCAAAGGCAACAGAAACAAAAATAGACAAACAGGACTTAATTAAAAAGCTTCTGCCAGCAAAAGAAATAATCAAGAGAATGAACAGACGACCTGCAGAATGGGAGAAAATATTTGCAAACTATTCATCTCACAGGGGACTAATACCCAGAATAGACAAGGAATTCAGACCACTCAACAAAAAAACCTCAATAATCTCATTAAAAAGTGGGCAAAGGAATGAATAGACATTTCTCAACAGAAGACATACAAATGGCCAAGAGGTATATGAAAAAAATTCTCAACATCACTAATCATCAGAGAAATGCAAATTAAAACCACAAGGGATATCATCTTACCTGAGACAGAATAGCTATTATTAAAAAGACAGAAAATAACAGGCATTGGTGAGAATGAGGAGAATAGGAATGCTTATACACTGTTGCTGGAATGTAAATAAGTAAAACCTCTGTGGAAAACAGTATGGAGATTTCTCAAAGAACTAAAAATAGAGCTACCATTAAACCGAGCAGTTCCACTGCTGAGTATCTACAGCCAAAGGAAAAATCAATTTATCAAAAAGATACCTGTACTTGAATGTTTATTGCAGCACTAGCAAAGATATAGACTCAACCTAAGTGCCATCAATGGTTGAATGGATACAGAAAATATGGTATATTTTCACAATGGAACAACTATTCAGACACAAAAAAGAATGAAATTATGTCTCTTGCAGCAACATGGATGGAACTGAAGGTCATTATCTTAAGTGAGACAAGCCAGACACAGACAGTCAAATATTGCATGATCTTACTCATAAACGGGCACTTAAAAATGTATGTGAATGGTTGTAGAGAGTGGAATGATAGATACTGGAGACTTGGAAGGGTGAGGGGGTGGAGGAGGGTGGATGATGAGAAATTACCTAATGGGTATCATGTACATTACTAGGGTGATGGATACCTTAAAGCCCTGATTTGACTACTAGTCAATGTAACAAAATTGCACTTGTATTTCATAAATTTATACAAACAAAAAAATAGGCTGGCTCACACCTGTAATCCCAGCACTTTGGGAGGCAGAGGTGGGCAGATCGCTTGAGCCCAGGAGTTCAAGACCAGCCTGGGCAACAAAGCGAGACCCCATCTCTACAAAAAATACAAAAATTAGCCTAACGTAGTGGCCTGCACCTGTAGTCCCAGCTACTCAGGAGGCTGAGGTGGGATAATGACTTGAGCCTGCAAGGCAGAGGTTGCAGTGAGCCGAGATTGCTCCACTGCACTGCAGCCTGGGTGACAGAGTCAGACCCTGCCTCAAAATAATAAAAATAATAACTTGATTTATAGAATTTAAATAAGTATAACCATAAAATTCTTCAGGGGACACATTAGTATGAAGTGAAATATACATGCATATTTCAGTAACAGCCATATTATTTTGTTGACAAGCCTACACTAGTTAAATTTATTGAATTCACTTAGATTTTTTTCGTGCTTTTTCAGGACCCAAAATAGTTTTGGTTTGTTTAAAATCTTCCAGCTTTGAGATTGATAACTCTTAGAAATCCCTCTATTCAACTGCAGTAGCAACTGATCTTCTAAATGTAGTTCAATGCTGGAGGATGCGATTTAGCCCAGATAAATCCAGTTTGCCAACCTTAACAACTAGATTTGCTCATCTTATTCAATAACTGCTCAGTTATTTTTGACAACACACTCAGCTTTTCTGAATTCAATTTTTTTCTTTTAAAGAAGGAGTAATAACTATTTGCCAGTTACTTGCCTCACAGGGGTGTCAAGCACCTGTGAGATCACAAGTTCTCATGGGCCATTACAGCTAGTAATCAGCAGCTTTGTTCTTTAGGTTTTTGGAGTGAGAAACTGAGACCCAGACAATTTGGGGGAAGAGTTTCATGGCCTTTGAAGGTGTTGACACAGGAGATAGTCTTTAAGATGCCTAAGAAATGGAGGAATGGTCATAACATTGTCAAAGAACATGTTATAATAATCTTTTAAAAGCTCCTGTAAAGTAGCATAACCATATTGGTGTTTCATTTGTGATATTGAGCAACAGTACTTCTTGCTCAAGGATAATATTATATGACCTTTTGGACTGAAAGGGTAAGGTGACATTTGGTTTTTGATAAATATTATGATTTCTGAGTCTGCCTCAATATTCTCCAATGTTTTAGTTCCCTTCCATTGCAGAATTCAAATGCACCTTTAAAAAGTGGCTGAATCTGATTTACTATAAGTCTACAATATGTCCTTGTGTGTAGCTGAATTGCCCTCTGTGAGATGGAAGGCCAGTAGCTTAACCACAGTTCCTTTTAATATTTTAATACTTCCCTTAACAAGGCCTTGTAGCCAAGAACCTACATTTTACTTTTAGTTTAAAGGTCTCAGAAAACTTTGGAAAAGTCAGGAATCAAAATATAGAAGATAAAACCCATCAAACAGCAACAAATCATAATGCTATTCTAAGACCTACTTCCAACAAAAGGCTCTTTGTTCTTTGCCTAGGTCAATGTTTATTTCTTTCTGAACTTTCCTGGAGGATCATCTGCCATACTCCAGCAGAAAGATGGATTTGAAAAAATAACGTAAGTTCGATGCTGTGCTCCTTACCTTGGTGAGAAGGGCGGGAGGGTCAAGAGAATGTCTTTCTAGTCAGCCAATGATTGGTCCCACCTGGCTTATTTGCTTCCTGGTCTTTCCTACTGTCAGAATCCAGGCAGCTGCTGGTGACTGTGATGAGGAGGTGGGCAAGCAAATGGGTTAAGTCTTCTTTCGGCCAAGTAAATGCATACTCAGGCCCCCAAAGAATGTTCCCTCAGTTTTTTGCCTGAGGTTCTAGTGACATAATCCAACCAGTACAGATAGACCCTCTCTTGCTGACTTCTCTGTATGTGTTGTCCACAGGTTTTGTCTATGAGACTTTGCTCATAGACTCTCTAGATGTCTCAGGTGCTCCACTTGGCATCAGTCAGCATCCCCCTTTATCCTTTCCCACATTTCTTGTTTGCCTCCTCAGCTTAGGCCCTTGGCCTTGTGGTCATTTCTCTTCTTTTGAATTTTCTTGATCCTCATCTGTGGAGCTTCTGGCAGGGGTGGTCATTCTCTCCTGAGGCATGACAATGCTAAAAGAAAGCTCAAGGACTAAGGTTGTGATGGAACAGGAAAGAGTAGACTCTTTCAGGGAAAAACAGATTGCTTGCGAATAAGGGATAGTTCTTTTTTAGCTTATATTCTTACCTTATTATGCCAAAAGAGGGTCTGGCTCTGCTCAGACTCGAGATTCATAACAAAACTTCCCATTCAATTACTTTATGATTGGGTTGCCCAGTATTTAGGAGAAGAAGGAGAGGCGAGAAAACTTTAATTAACCCCCATAACAATATTTTTTATTTATTTTGTTGAGATGGGATCTCACTCTGGAGAGGGAGATTACTCCAGAGGCTGAAGTGTAGCGGTGCAATCTTGGTTCATTGCAACCTCTACCTCCTGGGCTCAAGTGATCCTGCCTCCTCAGGTTTGCACCACCACACTTGGTTAATTTTTTGTATTTTTGGTAGAGATGGGTTTCACCATGTTGCCCGGGCTGGTCTTGAACTCCTGAGCTCAAGTGATCTGCCCACCTTGGCCTCCCAAAGTGCTGGGATTAGAGGCATGAGCCACCACGCCTGGCCTAACCTCATAACGATAACTTATTTTGTACAGCACTTTACAAATTACTAAGTTCCACCCTAAATACAATAGATCTGAAATTGCTTTCATGTGTTTCACCGCGTATTGCACTCTCAAAAAACTTGTGACATAGGCAAGAGAGCTTATGAATCTTCTCTGTACAAGCTCAGGTGCTTGTTTCCCCAACATTGCATAGTTAGAAAATGGCAAAGCTGGAGTTGGAACTCATACCTTTTAACTCTGTCCAGTGTTCTTTCCAATTTTTGAGTAATTATAACCTAGATATTTATTAGTCATAAGCTTCCCTTGTTCGGGGAGGCTGGTATGGAAGTCTTAGGGACCAGAAATCAGATGCACTTTTTTTTTTTCCCTTCAGCTCTCCCTGCTTCTTCAAATTTCTTTTTCCAGATATCAAGTTGGTGTGCTTATTAGTTTCCATCATTTTTTTTCCTTCTTTCCACTTTGTGTTTAGGCCTTCACTTTCTCTTACCAGGCCTATCATCATGCATCCAAACTGGTGCCCAATAGTGCCTTAAGCATGATTTTCCCCCAAAGTAACTTCGATTATAAAAGTCCCTGACTTTAAATTCTTCAATGGCTCTCTTTCACTTAGAGCAGTATCTCCAGGCCCCTGAAGTGACATTCTTGTGAGAATAATGAGGTGATGCTCAAGTTGTCTAGGTGTTTCCTTGAATTTTGTGTTTCAAATATCAATTTTTAAAAATCTACAAAAATAATATGTGTATTCTGGATCATTTAATTGACTGTCTTATCACTATCATTCAATTTCACTGTGTTATAGATCTTTGTGATCCTGTTGGTGCCAAATTATACATCTTTAAATGTCATAAGTTAATGAAAAATGTACACAAGTGGACATAATTTGTAATGATGAATTTGACCCACGTGAAGGTCAAATGCTGTGACAGCAACCTTTTTAAAGAACGGTTTTCAAACTACCTATTAGTAGCCTAATAGAGACAAGTCTGAGGAGAATTTAGTTACTACATGTCACATCACAGTCCAGGCATGCCTAATTAAATTACAAACACGAGCAACAACCACAAAACCAGAGCCTTTGCATTTTGTAATACAGTCAGGTGCTGCATAATGATGTTTCAGTCAACAATGGACTGCACATATGACAGTGGTTTCATAAAATTATAATGGAGTTGAAAAATTCCTGTCATTTAGTGACGTCGTATACCTTCCACGGGACAAGATGTGCAGGTAGGAGACAGTGATATTGATGATCCAGACCCTATGTAGACCTAGGCTAATGTGTGTGCTTATGTCTTAGTTTTTCACAAAAAAATTAAATAGTAAAAATAACAAATTAAAAAACAACAATGCTTATAGAGTAATGATCTATAGAAAGAAAATCTTTTCATACAGCTGTACAGTGTATTTGTGTTTTAAGCTGTGTTATTACAAGTCGAAAAGTTAAAAAAATAAAAAGTTCATAAAGTAAAAATCTTACAGTAAACAAATGTTAATTTGTTATTGAAGAAAGAAAAAAGTCTTTAAATAAATTTAGTGTAGCCTAAGTGTACAGTGTTTATAAAGACTACAGTAGTACAATAACATCCTAGGCCTTCACATTCACTCACCATTCACTGACTCACCCAGAGCACCTTCCAGTCCTGCAAGCTCCATTTGTGGTGAGTGCCCTATACAGGTGTACCATTGTTTATCTTTTATACTGTATTTTTACAGTACCTTTTTCTATGTTTAGATATGTTTAGACACAAAAAGACTTACCACTGTGTTATAATTGCCTGTAGTATTCAGTACAGTAACATGCTATACAGGTTTGTAGCTTAGGAGCAATAGGCTGTCCCATAGAGCCTAGGTGTGTAGGAAGCTACACCATCTAGGTTTGTGTAAGTACTCTCTATGATGTTTGCACAATGACTAAATAGCCTAACAAAACAGTTCTGAGAGCATATCCCTGTCGTAAAGTGATGCATGGCTTTGTTTTTCTCTTGGTGAGTGGTGTTTTCATTTCACCAAAACATTTAACACAATAAACAAATATTAATTTGAACTTTATTGGTTTTATACATTTCTTATAAAATTCTTAGACTCATATAACATTGTTTAGATCCACACAAAATCTATAAGCAAAAAGAGTTTAGCCTCGTTTTGAATTTCTCATGTAAGTTCTCCTATTTTTCAAAAGTATTTATTGTCCCTCCTTACTGGGTCTTTCTTTTGTGGAAAAATTATACTTCCCACCCTGCTGACTTTAGCTTTTTGGCTGTGCCGCTTGATTTGCCAAATAAAAGTGAGTGGGAGTGATATGTGTTATTTTCAAGTGGAAGCTTTCATAGCCACTGAGTGTTCTGCCCTCTCCCTTTTTCCTTCCTGTCATAAGCCTGGTAATATCCCAGAAAGGGATTTCTCCATCAGCCTAGATCCCAGAATGAAGATTAGGTAGAATCAAAGAGCCAAGAGCGTCAGCCAACGATGAAGGGTACCTAACATGACTGGGAAATGCCTAAATATGCAAATGTAAAATATGTGGGTATATGTAAATGTACCATATGTGTATATATGTACATACGTGTGTGAGTATATGTGCACATATGTCCCTGTATACATGTGTATGTATCTATAGGTACCTATATTTCATGATTTAACACTAGGGGTCAGGGATAGTTGTTTTCCTTTAGCAGGGGCTTTGTAAATCACTTAAGAAACCCTGGCCTACAGAAAACATCTATATTGTTTAGCTTCATACGTCTTTTTGAGATCTGCTGTAGCCTATCTCTCCAATGTCATCTTCTTTACCCTATTTTTCTATCATTCTCCCTGATCTTAATTGTATTCTGTTCATGGAAGCATTTCTACCTTTGTTCATTCTTTTTCTTATCAGAGGAACTTGGGAAAATAAAAATAGTCTGATGAATTTTGTGATGATAACTAAGGTGAGGCGAGCCTGCTTAAGTTCCAGAGGATGGCAGAGCTGGTTTCCGCTGCCGTCTGCACGAATGAGGGTTGCTAACAAGTGGTAACCATGGAGTGTGTGAGTTTCTCCACCTTCCCTAGCCCGAACTGGCCTCACACAGAGCTGCCAGCAAGTAATGAAGTCCCCAGACAAGTGCACCAGCTTCTGAACAATGGAGAGTTCGACCGTATTAAATTAACAAGCCCCTTATAAAATGTCTTTGGGTGAACTCTGTCTTTGAGTTCCCACAAACTGCACAAACAGGAGGTTCTGAGTTGTTGCATCGGAAGCCTGCCGCTCTGTTTCCAAATCATCCTTTTCTTAGATAGCTCAGGGACTGTGGTTAGGCAAATTAATCCTAGGAGAAGTTAAGCAATTGTGATCTTAGAGAAGAGATTCTGTGCCCTCAAGGCCCTGGCAACCACACACATCAAAATCTCGCATTTAATTTATATCAAGCATGGAATTAATAAGAGTTGGTGGTAATAAAGTGTCAGGGCAAGAAATGTAAAATAGATATCATAAAATATTTATGTAATAAAAAATAATCCCCTTCACTAATATAACCCACATCTTTTCTCTTGATAGCACCTAGTAATGAAAGCATTTAAATCCCTGTAAGGGATTACTATACTCTATATGATACATGTAAAGATCCAAACATAGTCCACTTATCAAAAGCACAATATCCTGAAGTAAATGATAGAGAGGGCAAAATGTGCAGCTGGATACTTCTCAATTTCTAATGACAAATTCAGCATATATTCAATAAATTGTCTTTTCCAGAACATTTCTGAAATTTTTAAATGAATGCAGTGGGCAGAAAATTGAAATGTAATTGAGTGACATCTTCTAATCATATATGCAGGGTGGAAACGGGAAATATAAACAGGAAAGTCAGCTCCATGATTTCTTTTTTATCACTCATGTTAAATGGCTCTCTGTGTTGTTTTAGCCACCAAACAAAGCCATCAAGGTTTTCTATGAAGGTAAGCTGGTTTTATCTTGGAAGGATGAGTTATAAATGACAGTATTGTATATGCAATTGTGAGTTTCCTATCTTTCTGCTCGCATATTATTTCATTTCAATTAAAAAAAAATCTCCTCTAGAGAAGCTGTAATAAAATCAACACTGAATAAAAGGAATGTGATTAGAGAATGCAGGGTTTTAAACCATTTAATTTCGAGAGTTTGGAGTCCCTCACTTTGTGTGTGTGTGTTTTGCAGTCTCCCATCATGACCTGGACTAAAGGGGGCTGCTAACGTATTTGGCATTCCCGAGTGAGCACCTTTGGTGACACCTTCAAATGCTCAGTATATCTATATGAAAAACACTCTTGCTTTATTTGCATGATTTTTTCCATTGTAAGTTGTCTTAATAGAGTTTTCTGTGATAGGAATATGGAAATAGACATGTTATGATTCAAAAGCTGTCATCTTTTGTGGTCTAAGTTTTTGTTGACTGCATTTTCTTTCAGGAAATTACACTTAAGCCATCTTTCATAATTCCCTTGGAGTCTGTGCTGCTTGACCACATTATAACAAGATGCTTTTGATCCTTTGATAATTAAATGCTCTATTGAATGGTGAGAGAGACGGATCTGCCTTGTATTAAATTCTCCTCTAAGGAGAAAGGAGGTTAATGACACCTCCAGATAGTAATAGGTGTATTACTATAAGATAATGAGCAAATTGCCACAGGCTGGGCCTGGTATCTTTATACCATGAATATAACATAGCATTTTATCTTTCTACCATGAATGAGTAAAGCACATCATGGTTCAAATTTTGCTTTCAGAAAGAATGCAGGCATCTGTAATTCTGTGAGCCAACTGTATTAAGTAGTTAATTTGTAGCTATTAGCTCCATTTGCCATATAGATTTCACTGTAAAAATAGTATTCTATGAAAGCCTAAATTCAAGCCTATAGACATCTACCTGATTGCTGGGACCAGAACTGGCACACCTTCTCAAAAGCTGCAGCCTCTTAGAGGTCCTTGGAGGAGGACAGTGTGATGGTCAGTTTCACGTATAAACTTGGCAGGTTGTAGTCTCCAGTTATTTAGTCAAACACTAATCTAGGTGCTGCTGTGAATTTGTAAATGTGGTTAACATCTAAACTCAGTTGACTTTAAGTAAAGAAGATTACCCTCAATAATAGCGGTGGGGCCGCATCCAATCAGTTGAAAGCTTTAAGAGCAAAAACTGGTTTCCCAGAGAAGAAATTCTGCCTCAAGACTGTAACATCAAGTCCTGCCTGAGTTTTCGGCCTGCCCTACAAATTTGGACTTGTCAGCTCCCACAATCATGTGAGCCAATTCTTTAAAAAAAAAAAAATGTGTGTGTGTGTGTATATATATACACACATATATATTGAAAATAAAACATTTATATATCTATATATTTAAAATAAAACACACATGTTTTAAGTATATCTGTGTGTGTGTGTGTGTGTGTGTGTGTGTGTGTGCGCTATTGGTTGTATTTCTCTGGAGAACCCTGACTGATACATATGGTAAAAGAAAGATAAAGGCAGGTGACTTGCAAATCCCAGAAGAGCTTATTGGGCCCTTGATGCAAGCAGCTATCATGGACATGGACTTAGCCAAACCCAGCAGCCAGGAGTAAATTTTGATGAGAATTTATACAGGAAAGTACCCTCCTCACTGCAGCATGTTTAACAAGCCCCTTCCAATTCAAACCATCTCTTTGCACATTTTATCCATCCCATTATAAACAGCGAGCAATATGTTAAAAATGGAAGCAACATGCTCTCAAATACAATCTTTGTTATCAGTTTGAAGATGCTAGTGTCTAGTGTTCTAATCCACGACAGACATATGAACCAGTGGCCATACAATATGGAAAAAGATCATTAAATGTTAAGTGCTTCCAAATTCTTGACATCAGAGGTGCTTCTTAAAATCACAGTGTTCTCTTCAATAGCTAACTTTTTTATCTCTTATCTCTGCACAGCTGAATGTCTTGAGAAACTTGCCTACAACTCATGGCCTTCATTTCCATGGTTGCTGCCCACTTTGTTACCCAGTGCGATATGGTCTTAGTCCTACAGACACTGTTTTTGTTAACCTGACCGATAACCTTCCTGTTGTTAAATCTGAAGTGTACTTAGTCTTTCTTTTACTTAATGTAGAAGTTTGATCAATTCACAAATATTGGCCCCACGCTTATGCTACAAATCTCTTCGTCTTCTGCAACCAGTTCTCTCTGTTTGCATCCTGTTCATCTGCTGGCATTCCTTCAGGCTCCTTACGCCAACATAGTCTGTCCTGTATTGAACAGTGTCCTCCAAGGGGAATGTTGAAGTCCTCAGCCCTGGTAGCTGTGATGTGATCTCACATGGGAATTGGGTCTTAGTAGATGTAATCGAATTAAGATGAGGTTATTAGGGTGGATCCTAATCTGACCGGTGGTCTTACAAGAAAAGGAAAGCACCATGTAAAGATTCACACAGAGACAAGATAGCCGTGTGACAACGGAGAGAGAAGTTGGAGTGATGCATCTTCAAATCCAGGAACGCTAAGGATTGATGGCAAATACCAGAAGCTAGAAGAGGAAGAGGCAAGGAAGGATTCTCCTCTACAGATTTTAGAGAGAACGTGGCCCTGACAACTGCTCGATTTCAGACTTCTAGCCTCCAGAACTACGAGATAATAAATTTTTGTTTTATTAAGCCACCTAGTTTGTGGTACTTTGTCACAGCAGCCCTAGGAAATTAAGAACAGGTCCCACAGGATGGCCTGAAAATCAAAGTGCTTTTAGTATGTTCTCTATTGGAAGTTGCTTCCTCCAGCTAATAACATCTAGACTCATGTGTGAGCGTTTCTCGTAGTGGAAACAGGAAAGGCATGCTTACGATGAGCTGACACATGCACAGACTATGACTGACTCACGTCAAACTTGGAAGTGCAGCCATTCAGGCCTGTGGTAGTGGGGGTTTACATTACCTATCTGTCGGGACTGTTCTATTCATGGCTTTGCCCCGAATGGCACACATCAGTCTGCCTCTTGTTTGCTTATGGTATCTGGGGATTTGACAATGACAAAAGGCCAATATAGTCTCAGGAAAGATTCTCACTGCTATATTCTACTGTTGAGGCTTTCTAGCTCAGTCACTTTCTGCAGCTGAATTTCAGTCCATAATACATTCAGTAAGAAACATGTCCTTAGGCAACTCTATTCTCAATGGAATTGTCTGATGAAGTGGGCTCTGTTAACTACTCAGGAGGCTTCATATGCTTTGATTACTGCTCATGAGATTTCTATTTCTTCAAGGAGCTTAATGAGGTTTTTTTCTGGGGGGCAAAAATCATAAATTTCCATTTTTTAGTAGCTCTGGTGGTAGGAGTACAAATCATACATCCCTTTCATGGCCCATGAAACAATGTTTCTCATTTTTTTTCTCTTGTGAGGTAGCAATGCAGATGTCATCTGGTCCATTACATCTAAGAAATATTGAGAAAAGCATAATTAAATATAAATATTAATTACCTTTTTAAAGCCATATACTTTAAAACATGTAATTTCTTAAGTTTGCAAAGTATGTGATGTTGAATGTGCCTGAAGTAGGAATCAATTTCAATGGCCAAATGAAGGATTTTATAGCTTTAAAATATCTGCATTCATTTACTTTTAAAATTATAGAGGAAGGACAAAGTCTTTTTAGTAAATTCTTACTTATTAAAATGATTTTTTCTCTACCTAAGTCTTCCTTGATTTATGTATTATTTTTGCTTCTTTCATTTAAAACTACTTTTATAACTTAAATGATTTGAACTGAATTCATGGTTGACAGCCAAGTGTTTTGATAACTTTCCCCCTTAGTTTGATGGCAAATACATCATTGTGTGCTCGGCTGCTTGTCAGAGCACCAACAGTGGCATCCATTTCTCTGTGGAGGCCAGGAATATAAAAAAATATGCAGTCGGAAGCATTCTAAATGTAATGGCAAATTTAGCTGATAGAACGTGCAGAATACTAATGAGCAGTCTGCTGGGCCTGCTGTGCACTCGCGCATCACAGACTGAGAATAATGACCTTGCTCAAGACTTAAGCAGAGAGTCATTGCAGTTAGCAACAAATAGATGCCTCTGATTACACTCCAGCCACCTAACCTCTCCTGGGACCTTGACATTAGCTGTACACATGAAAACTACTACCTCAATTCAGGTCATGTATTTGCTCACTGCTGGGGGTGGGGCACAGACTAGGGGAAAGGTGGGGGAACAACCTTTAAATTCCACAACAGTCAAGCCTTAAAATGTCTTACCATGTTTACAGACAGATTCTTGAAGTTAATTTGAAAAGTTAAATAAAACACCTATTCACTACTTTCCCTTGCTGTTTACAACCTTTAAAAATTAAAAAAATAAATAAATAAAGCATCTCTTAAGAAACATCTGCTTTCTATAAAAATCAAAAAGGACTTCTTTAAACAAAAAGAAGGGAAAGTATGAATAGAATTGGTAAATAACTTCCTCAAGATCTTTTTCCCCCTGTGGGTATGATGCAGAAACAGAAAAGCTTTATTATTGATGGTAATCTAACTTTGCTAAGCACTTTCCTGATTCTCATTCAACAAAGCTCGAAGTTGCTATCATTTATGTACTATTTTAGAGATGAGGAAAGTGATGTGGTAAAGCTCAGTTTGTTTAAATAGCTAGTGAGGAGCAGAACTAGGATTTGCACACAAGACAACACAACTTCAGCACCTGAGTCTTAACTGCTTTATTTCATTGCTTTTCTAGTTTTTCAAATGGCTTTCACTATTAAAATAAAGTTACAATTTCCTATTGGAAATCCAATTAAATGTACAAAAAATTCTCATGATTCAGCATGACAGATCCACTATCTTATGGCCGGTGAGACTATAAACAAAGGATCAAAAGTTGATTTAAATTAAAAAAAAATTTAAGTCAGACAGTTATTTTGGAAGGTTGTACTTTAAACAGATTTTCTTGGATATATCATCCCGCTGCTGGATAGGATGTAGAAGAACGTGAAAGACTCTACTGCCACTGAGATAAGAAGAAATCACTGGAAAAACAAACAAACAAATCACTTTCTAGAACCATAACACTTCTACATGAAACATAGGACAATATTTTTATGGCCCTTCAAAGGCAAGGATTTTGACAGGACAAAAAGCACCAACCATAAAAGAAAAAAAAATGATAAAACAACTTAATCAAAAAGTAAAGGTTCTGAATTTCAAAAGAAATCATTAATAAAATGAAAAGATAAGCCACAGATTGGGAGAAAATGTTCATAATATATGTATTTGACAAAGGACTTCTATCTAGGATATGTAGGAAACTCCTACAGCTCAATAATAAAAAGACAAACAACCCCAGCCCAATGTCAAAAGACTTGGACACTTAACAAAAGAAGATATATGTTAGACAATAAGCACAGAAAAAGGTGCTTAGCATCACTGTTAGTGTATATAAAGATATGAAAAAATTAAAACCACAATAAGATACCATTTTACCTACTCTAATGGGTAAAATGAAAAAGACTGAAATACCATATATTCAAGAGTGCAAAGGAACTGGCACTGTCATACATTGCTGGCAGAAATGTAAACTGATAAGCCATTTTGTAAAACTGGTCTTTCCTTACAAAGTTAAATTTACACCTACTTTATGACATATCAGTTTCACTCCTAGTTTTTTTATCCAAGGAAAATTACATATGTCCAAAAAATGCTTGTGCAAGAATGTTTGTAGCAGCTTTATTTATAATTCAAACCAGAAACAACCCATTAACTCAGAATGGATAAACAAACTGTGGTATAGGCATACCATTGAATACTTTAGAAAACTGTACATCAATAAAAAGGAATCAGCTATTACTACGTGGAAGGACATTAATAAATCTTTCAAAACGTTATGTTGATTCTGTTGGTAGAAATCCAATCCGTGGCTGTGTGGAGTGGGTGAGGACTGGCTTCAAGGGAGCAAGAGGAAATTTTCTGGGGTTATGGAAATGATCTATATCTTGAATATTGTGGTGATTACAGAGGTGCTACTTATACACTTTTAAAAATATATTAGACTATACAATTCTGGAAGTCCTAGACAGAGCAATCAGGCAAGAGAAAGAAATAAAAGGCATCCAAATAGGAAACAAAGAAGTCAAGCTACCTCTCTTCACTGACAGCATGATTCTACACCTAGAAAACCCTAACGACTCCACCAAAAGGCTCCTGGAACTGATAAACAACTTCAGTAAAGTTTCAGGATACAAAATTCAATATACACAAATCAATAGCAAACAAACTCCAATAGCATTTAAGCTGAGAGCAAAATCAAGAATGCAAAACCATTTACAATAGCCTCCCCGCCGCCCTCCCCTGCCACACACACACACACACACACACACACACACACACACACACACACCTCCTAGGAATACATCTAACCAAGGGGGTGAAAATATCTCTACACGGAGAACTACAAAACACTGTTGAAAGAAATCACAGACGATACAAACAAATGGAAAAACATCCCATGCTTATGGATTGGAAGAATCAATATCATTAAAATGCCCAAAAGCAATCTACAGATTCAACACTATTCCTATCAAACTACCAACATCATTTTTCACAGAATTAGAAAACACCATTCTAAAATGAATATGGAACCAAAAAAGAACCTGAATGGCCAAAGCAATCCTAAGCCAAAAAAACATAACAAAGCCAGAGGCATCACATTACCTGACTTCAAGATATTCTATAAGGCTACTAAAATAGCATGGTACTGGCACGAACACAGAAGAATGGAACAGAACAGAGACCCAGAAAATAAAGCCACACACCTACAGCCATATGATCTTCAACAAAGTCAACAAAAATAAGCAATGGGGAAAGGACCATCAATAAATGGTGCTGGGGTAGCTGTCTATCCGTATGCAGAAGAATGAAACTGAATCTCTATCTCTCACCATATACAAACATTAACTCAAGATGAATTAAAGGCTTAAATGTAAAACCTCAAACTATAGGAATTCTAGAAGGAAACTTAGGAAACACCATTCTGGACATTCGTCTTGGGAAAGAATTTATGACTAAGTTCTCAAAAGCAATTGCAACAAAAACAAAAGCAAAAGAAACTATCAACAGAGTAAACAGACAACCTACAGAATTGGAGAAAATATTTGCAAACTATGGATTCAACAAAGGTCTAGTATCCAAAAACTATAAGAAACTTAAATAATTGAACAAGCAAAAAACAAATAATCCCATTAAAAAGTGGGGAAAAAAACATGAACAGAGACTTCTCAAAAGAAGACATACAAGCAGCCAATAAACATGTGAAAAAATTTTCTTCATCATGAATCATCAGAGACATGCAAATCAAAACCACAATGAGATACCATCTCACACCACTCAGAATGGCTATTATTAAAAAGTCAAAAAACAACAGATGCTGGCAAGGCTACAGAGAAAAAGGAATGCTTATTGCTGTTGGTGGGAATGTGAAGTAGTTCAGCCACTGTAGAAAGCAGTTTGGAGATTTCTCAACGAACTTAAAACAGAACTACCATTCAACCTGGTAATCCCATTACTGCGTATATATTCAAAAGAAAATAAATCATTCTACCAAAAAGATGCATGCATTCATATGTTCATTGCAGCACTATTTACGATAGCAAAGATGTGGAATCAACCTAGGTGCCCATCAATGGTGGATTGAATAAAGAAAATGTGGTACATATACATCATCGAATACTACACAGCCATAATAAAAGAACAAAATCATGTTGTTTGCAGCAATGTGGATGCAGCTAGAGGCCATTATCTTAAGCAAATTAATGCAGGAACAGAAAACAAAATACCACATATTCTCACTTAAGTGGAAGCTAAACATTGGGTACTCATGGACATAAGGATGGCAACAATGGACCCTGGGAACTACAAGAGGGGAGGAAGAGAGAAGGGAAACGGTTGAAAAATTAATTATTGGATACTGTGTTCACCAGCTAGGTGACAGGATCGTTTGTATCCCAAACCTCAGCATCACACAGTATATCCATGTGACAAACCTGCACATGTATTCCCTGAATCTAAAATTAAAGTTGAAATTATATAAATAAATAGATTATCATATAATTGACAATAATAAAATAATACATTTGTTTATTTTGCCATAAAAATAAACTGTACACTTCTATGCATTTTATTATATTAACTCAATAAAGTTGATTAAAACATATTACTTTGAGGGAGGGGCCAAGATGGCTGATTAGAAGCAGCTCCAATCTGCAGCTCCCACCAAGAAGAATGAAATCAGCGGGTGAATCCTGCAACTTCAGCTGAGGTATCCAGGTTCTTTCATTGTGACCCATGGAGAGCAAACAAAAACAGGGTGGAGCGACAATCCGTCTGAGAGATGCATGGGGTATGGGAAACTCTCACCCCCCAGCCAAGGGAGGCAGTGAGTGATTGTGCTACCTTGCCAGAGAAACCATGCTTTTGCCACAGGTCTGTGCAACCCACAGATCAGGAGATCCCCTTGTGAGCCCATGCCACCAGGGCCTTAGGTCCCAAGCACAGGGCTGTGCAGATGCTTGGTGGCTGCTCAGGTTGTGGCCAGTGGCAGCAGGCTGAGCTGCAGACTGCCTAAGATGACTGAATTTCCAGGGAGAAGGGCAGCCACAATCACTGCAGCTCCATTCGGCTGTTTTCCCATGCTGGTGCTGGGGAGACTTGGTGGTTTGGACCAGGAGGAATTCCCCACAGCGCAGCACAGCGGCTGTGGCAGATTGTGGTCAGGCTGCTTCTTTAGGTGGGACCTAGATCCCTCCCCCCTCATTGGGCAGGGCCTCCCTGTGGGAATTTCAGGAATTCCAGCCAGGGGTTTACTGACAGAACTCTAATCTCCCTGGGATGGAGCCCCTGGGGGTAGGGGTGGCCATGGTCTCTGGTTCAACAGACTTAATCTTTACCCCTACTGGCTCTGAGGAGGCCATGAGTCTGGATGAGTGGGAGTCCTCCCAGTGCAGCGCACCCACTTTGCCAAGGGATAACCAGACTGCCTCTTCAAGTGGGTCCCTGGCCCTATGCCTCCTGACTGGGTGAGACCGCCCAACAGGAGCCACCAGACACCTAATACAGGAGGGTTCTGGCCAACATCAGATTGGTACCCCTCTGGGATGGAGCTCCCAGAGGAAGGAGTGGGCAGCTATCTTTGCTGTTCTGCAGGCTCCACTGGTGATACCTCTAGGTGTGGGAGGGACCCAGGTGAATAGGGTCTGGAGTGGACCCCCAGCAAACTGCAGCATTCCTGTGGAAGAGGGGCTGGACTGTTAAAAGAAAAACAGAAAGCAACAACATCAACAAAAGAGACCCCACAAAAACCCCATCCAAAAGTAAGCAGGCTCAAAGATTGAAGGTATGTAAACCCACGAAAAAGAAAAAAATCAACATGAAAACGCTGAAAATTCCAAAAGCCAGAGTGCCTCTTCTCCTCCAGATGATTGCAGCACCTCTCCAGCAAGGGAACAGAACTGGGCTGAGACTGAGACGGATGAATTGACAGAAGTAGGCTTCAGAAGGTGGGTAATAACAAACTTCACTGAGCTAAAGGAGAATGTTCTAACCCAATGCAAAGAAGCTAAGAATCATGAAAACATTACAGGAACCATTAACCAGAATAACCAGTTTAGAGAGGAACATAAACAACCCGATGGAGCTGAAAACCCAACACAAGAACATCACAATGCAATCACAGGTGTCAATAGCGGAATAGACCAAGCAGAGAAGAGAATCTGAGACTATCTTGCTGAAAAAAGACAGGCAGACAAGATTGGAGAAAAAAGAATGAAAAGGAACAAACAAAACTTCCAAGAACTCTGAGATTATTTAAAAAGACCAAACCTATGACTGATTGGGGTACCTGAAAGAAACGGAAAATAGAACCAAGTTGGAACACATACTTCAGGATATCAACCAGGAGAATTTCTCCAACCTACCAAGACAGGCCAACATTCAAATTCAGGAAATCCAGAGAACCCCAATAAGATACTCCATGAGAAGACCAACCTGAAAACACATTATCATGAGATTCTCCAAGGTCGAAATGAAGGAAAAAATGTTAAAGGCACCTAGAGAGAAAGGCCAGGTCACCTACAAAGGGAAGCCCATCAGACTAACAGTGGACATCTCAGCAGAAACCCTACCAGCCAGAAGAGATTGGAGGCCAATATTCAACATTCTTAAAATAATTTTCAACCCAGAATTTTATATCTGCCAAACTAAGCTTCGTAAGTGAAGGAGAAATAAACTCCTTTTCAGACAAGCAAATGCTAAGGAAATTTGTCACCAACAGCCCTGCCTTGACAGAGCTCCTAAAGAAAGCACTGAAAATGGAAAGGAAAAACCATTACCAGCCACTACAAAAACACACTGACATACACAGACCAATGACACTCTGAAGCAACTACATTAACAAGTCTGCAAAATAACCAACCAGCATCATGATGACAGGATCAAATTCACACATAACCTTAAATGTAAGTGGGCTAAATGCCCCAATTAAAAGAATAGGATGGCAAGTTGGATAAAAAGTCAAGACTCATGGTGTGCTATGTTCAGGAGACCCATCTCACATGGAAAGACACACATAGGCTCAAAATAAAGAAATGGAGGAAAATTACCAAGCAAATGGAAAGCAGAAAAAAGCAGGCGTTGCAATCCTAGTTTCTGATAAAATGGACTTTAAACCAACAAAGGTCAAAAAAGACAAGGAAGGACATTACATGGTGGTAAAGGGTTCACTTGAACCATAAGAGCTAAGTAGTCTAAATATACATGCACCCAATACAGGAGCACCCAGATTCATAAAACAAGTTCCTAGAGACCTACAAACAGACTTAGATTCCCACACAATAATAGTGAGAGACTTTAACACTTCAGTGTCAATATTAGGCAGATCATTGAGAGAGAAAAGTAACAAAGAAATTCAGGACATGAACTCAGCTCTGACCAAGTGGACTAGATAGGTATCTATAGAACTCTCCACCCAAA
Source organism: Pan troglodytes (assembly GCF_028858775.2). Lineage (NCBI taxonomy): Eukaryota > Metazoa > Chordata > Mammalia > Primates > Hominidae > Pan > Pan troglodytes. The sequence goes on from NC_072413.2 coordinate 56,922,151, forward strand.
AACAACAGAATATACATTCTTCTTGGTGCCACGTGGCACTTACTCTAAAATTGATCTCATAACCAGAAGTAAAACACTCCTCAGCAAGTGCAAAAGAACTGAAACCATAGCAAACAGTCTCTCAGACCACAGCGCATTTTAAATCAGAATTCAAGACTAAGAAATTCACTCAAAACCACAACTACATGGAAATTGAACAACCTGTTCCTGAATGACTCCTGGGTAAATAATGAAATTAAGGCAGAAATCAACAAATTCTTTGAAACTAATGAGAACAAAGAGATAACATACCAGAATATCTGGGATGCAGCAAAAGCAGTGTTAAGAAGGAAACTTATAAGCACTAAATGCCCACATCAAAAAGCTAAAAAGATCTCAAATTGACATCCCAACATCACAACTAAAAGAACTAGAGAATCAAGAACACACAAACCTCAAAGCTAGCAGAAGACAAGAAATAACCAAGCTCAGAGCAGAATTGAAGGAGATAGAGACATGAAAAACCCTTCAAAAAATCAATGAAACCAGGAGCTGCTTTTTTGAAAATATTAATAAAATAGATAGCCTGCTAACTAGATTAATAAAGAAGAGAGAAGAATCACATAGACACAACAAAAAAATGATTAAGGGGATATCACCACTGACCCCACAGAAATACAAACAATCATCAGAGAATACTATAAAAACCTCTATGCAAATAAACTAGAAAATCTAGTAGGAGAAATGGATAAATTCCTGGACACATACACCCTCTCAAGACTGAACCAAGAGAAAATGGAATACCTGAAATAGACCAATGACAAGTTCTGAAAAAAGACCAGGCCCAAATAGATTTACAGCTGAATTCTTCCAGAGGTACAAAGAGGAGCTGATGCCATTCCTTCTGAAACTATTCCAAACAGTTGAAAAGGAGGGACTCCTCCCTAACTCATTTTATGAGGCCAGCGTCATCCTGATACCAAAACCTTACAGACATACAACAAAAAAAGAAAACTTCAGGTCAATATCCCTGATGAACATCGATACAAAAATCCTCAATAAAATACTGGCAAACCAAATCCAGCAGCACATCAAAAAGCTTATCCACCACGATCAAGTTGGCTTCATTCCTGGGTTGCAAGGCTGGTTCAACATATGCAAATCAATAAATGTAATTCATCACATAAACAGAACTAAAGACAAAAACCATGTGATTATCTCAACAGGCACAGAAAAAGCCTTGATAAATTCAACATCCTTTCATGTTAAAAGCTCTCAATAAACTAGGTACTGAAGGAACATACCTCCAAATAATAACAGCCATTTATGCAAACCCACAGTCACTATCATACTGAATGGGCAAAAGCTGGAAGCATTCCCCTTGAAAACTGGCACAAGTCAAGCATGCCATCTCTCAGTACTCCTATTCAACATAGTATTGGAAGTTCTGGCCAGGGCAATCAGGCAAGAGAAAGAAATAAAGTGTATTCAAATAGGAAGAGAGGAAATCAAATTGTCTCTGCAGATGACGTGATCCTATTTCTAGAAAACCACATTGTCTCAGCCCAAGAGCTTCTTAAGCTGATAAGTAACAGCAAAGTCTCAGGATATAAAATCAATGTGCGAAAATCACAGGCATTCCTATACACTAACAATAGACAAGCAGAGAGCCAAATCATGAATGAACTCTCATTCACAATTGCTACAAAGAGAATAAAATAACTAGGAATACAGTTAACAAGGGAAGTGAAGGACCTCTTCAAGCAGAGCTACAAATCACTGCTCAAGGAAACCAGAGAGGACATAAATGGGAAAACATTCCATGCTCTTGGATAGGAAGAATCAATATCATGAAAATGGCCATACTGCCCAAAGTAATTTATAGATTCAATGCTATTCCCATCAAACTACCATTGATGTTCTTCACAGAATTCGAAAAACTAGTTTAAAATTCATATGGAACCAAAAAATAGCTCATATAGACAAGACAATCCTAAGCAAAAAGAAGAAAGTTGGAGGCATCACGTTACCCAACTTCAAACTGTACTACAAGGCTACTCTAACCAAAACAGCATGGTACTTGTACAAAAACAGACACATAGAACAATGGAACAGCATAGAGAACTCAGAAATAAGACTGCACACATACAACCATCTGATCTTCGACAAACCTGACAAAAACAAGCAATGGAGAATGGATTCCCTATTAATAAATGGTGCTGGGAAAATTGGCTGGCTATAAGCAGAAAATTGAAACTGGACCCCTTCCTTATAGCTTATACAAAAATTAATTCAAGATGGATTAAAGCCTTAAATGTAAAACCCAAAACTATAAAACCCCTAGAATAAAATCTAGGCAATACCATTCAGGACATAGGCATGGGCAAAGATTTCATGATGAAAATGTCAAAAGCAATTGCAACAAAAAGCAAAAATTGACAAATGAGATCTAATTAAACTAAAGAGCTGCACAGCAAAAGAAACTATCTTCAGTGTGAATAGATAACCTACAGAATGGGAGAAAATTCTTGCAATCTATCCATCTGACAAAGGTCTAATATCAAGAATCTACAAGGAACTTAAATTTACAAGAAAAAAACAACCCCATTAAAAAGTGGACAAAGGACATGAACAAACACTTCTCAAAAGAAGACATTTGGCTGGGCACGGTGGCTCATGCCAACACTAATCCCAACACTTTGGGAGGCCAAGGTGGGTGGATCACGAGGTCAGGAGATTGAGACCATCCTGGCTAACATGGTGAAACCCCGTCTCTACTAAAAGCACAAAAAAATTAGCTAGGCGTGGTGGTGGGCGCCTGTAGTCCCAGCTATTCGGGACGCTGAGGCAGGAGAATGGCGTGAACCAGGGAGGCAGAGCTTGCTGTGAGCGGATATCACACCACTGCACTCCAGCCTGGGTGACAGAGCAAGACTCCATCTGAAAAAAAAAAGAAGACATTTATGCAGCCAACAAATGTATGAAAAAAGCTTAACATCACTGATCATTAGAGAAATGGAAATCAAAACCACAATGAAATACCACTTCATGCCAGTCAGAAGGGTGATTATTAAAAAGTCAAGAGGCTAGGCACAGTGGCTCACACCTGTAATCCCAGCACGTTGGGAGGAACTGTTGGGAAAGCATAACTCACTTCAGCATTAGCCCAAAAGTCCACAGCCCAAAGTCTCATCTGAGAGAAGGGAAGTCCCTTCCACCTATGAGCCTGTAAAATCAAAAGCAAGCTACTGATTTCCTAGATACCATGGGGGTACAGGTATTCGGTAAATACAGTCATTCCAAGTGGGAGAAATTGGTCAAAACAAAGTGGTTACAGGGCCCATGCAAGTCCGAAAACCAGCAGGGCAGTCAAAATTTAAAGCTCCAAAATGATCTCCTTTGACTCCAGGTCTCACATCCAGGTCACACTGATGCAAGAGGTGGCATCCCATGGTCTTGGGCAGCTCTGTCCCTGTGGCTTTCCAGGATACAGCTTCCCTCCCAGCTGCTTTCATGGGCTGGCATTGAGTGTCTGCAGCTTTTTGAGGTGAACGGTGAACGGCAAGCTGTTGGAGGATCTAGCATTCTGGAGTCTGGAGGACAGTGGCCCTTTTCTTATAGTTCTACTAGGCCATGGCCCAGTAGGGGCTCTGTGTGGGGGTTCTGACTTCACATTTCCCTTCTGCACTGCCCTAGCAGAGGTTCTCCATGAGCACCCTGCCCCTGCAGCAAACTTCTCCCTGGGTATCCAGGCATTTCCATACATCTTCTGAAATCTATGCAGAGGTTCCCAAACCTTGATTCTTGACTTCTGTGCACTCACAGGCTCAACACCCCATGGAAACTGCCAGAGCTTGGGGCTTACACCCTTTGAAGTCCTGCCCCGAGCTCTACATTGGCTCCTTTCAGCCATGGCTGGAGCAGCTGGGATGCAGGGCACCGAGTCCCTAGGCTGCATGCAGCATGGGGACCGGACCCTGGGCCCAGCCCATGAGACCATTTTCTCCTAGACCTCAGGGCTTGTGATGTGAAGGGCTGCTGTGAAGACCTCTGACATGTCCCGAAGACATTTTCCCCATTGTCTTGGGGATTAACATTCAGCTCCTTGTTACTTATACAAATTTTGGCAGCCGATTTGAATTTCTCCTGAGAAAATGAGTTTTTCTTTTCTATCACATTGTCAGGCTGCAAATTTTCCAAACTTTTATGCTCTGCTTCCCTTATAGAACTGAATGCCTTTAGCAGCACCCAAGTTACCTCTTGAATGCTTTGTTGCTTAGAAATTTCTTTCATTAGATACCCTAAATCATCTCAAGATCAAAGTTCCACAAATCTCTAGGGTGGAGCAAAATGCCACCAGTCTCTTTGCTAAAATATAGCAAGTGTTACCTTTGCTCCAGTTCCCAACAAGTTCCTCATCTCCGTCTGAGGCCGCCTCAGCCTGGACCTTATTGTCCATATTGTTATCAGGCTTTTGGTCAAAGCCATTCAACAAGTCTCTAGGGAGTTCCAAACTGTCCCACATTCTTCTGTCTTCTTCTGAGCCTTCCAAACATTTCCAACCTCTGCTTGTTACCCAGTTCAAAAGTCACTTCCACATTTTTGGGTATCTTTTCAGCAATGCCCCCACTCTACTGGCACCAATTTTCTGTATGAGTTTGTTTTCACACTGCTGATAAAAACATACCAAAGACCAGGAAGAAAAGAGGTTTAATTAGATTTACAGTTCCACATGGCTGGGGAGGCCACCTATGGTGGGAGGGGAAAGGCACTTCTTACATGGGGGCAGCAAGAGAAGATGAGGAAGATGCAAAAGTGGAAACCCCTGATAAAACCATCAGATCTCATGAGACTTATTCACTATCATAAGAACAGTATGGGGGAAACCACCCCCGTGATTCAAATTATCTCTTACAGGGTCCCTCGCATATCACGTAGGAATTATGGAAGTACAATTCAAGATATGATTTGGGTGGGGACACATAGCCAAACCGTATCAGTGAGGAAGAATGAGAGGCTGACTACACAAGTAATTCTTATATCTGCCAAGGGCTTCTTTTCTTGGTTTCTTTTTAAGTTAGTCATCATTTGTGTATAAAAGTACTACTAATTTGGATATGATGATTTTGTATCCTGCAACTTTGCTGAATTCATTTAGTTCTAACAGTTTTTTAATGGAATCTTAGGTGTTTTTCACATATAGGATCATGTCATCTACAAATGAAGATCACTTTATGTCTTCCTTTCTGATTTGGATGCCTTTTATTTATTTTTCTTGTCTGACTGTTTCTGCTAGTATTTTCAGTACTATGTTGAATAAAAATAACAAGAGTACACATGCTTGCCTTATACCAGATCACAGTGGAAAAGCTTTCAGTTTTCCCCCATTGATTATGTTAGCTGTGAGTTTTCCATAAATGGCCTTTATTATATTAAAGATCAATCCTTCTATACCTAAACTCTTCAGAGTTTTTATAAAGAAAGGATGTTGGGCTTTGTTGAATGATTTTTCCACATCAATTGAGATGACTGTGCGGTTTTTATCTTTCATTCTGTTGATGTGATGCATCATATTAATTAATTTACATATGTTAGACTAGTTTTGCATGGCAGGGATAAATCACACTTGTTATAATGTATAATATTTCTGTATGTTGTCGGATTTGGCTTGCTAATATTTTATTGAAAATTTTTGCATCAATATTTATCAGATAAATTGGCCTGTAGTTTTCTTTTCTTGTGATGTCTTTATCCTATGTATTAAGGTGATATTGGCCTTATAAAATAGATTTGAAAGTATTTCCTCTAGCTCTATTTTTTATGGAAGACTTTAAGAAGTATTGGTATTAACTACTTTGAATGTTTGGTAGAATTTAGCTGTGAAGCCATCTGGTCCTGGGCTTTTTTTTTGTTGTTGTTGGGAGATATTTGATTATTTCTTCAATCTCTTTTTTTGATGTTGTTATTAGTTTGTTAAGGCTATTTCTTCCTGACTCAATTTTGGTAGGTTGTATTTGTACTTTCCTAAAGAGGTGTCAATTTTCTTTAGAATATCCAATTTGTTGGCATATAATTGTTCATGGCAATCTTTTATGATCCTTTTTATTTCTGAAGTATCTGTTGTAGTTTCTTCATTTTCATTTTTAAAATTGTATTTACTTGATTCTTCCTTTTTTTCTTAGTTAAACTAGCTAAGATTTTATCATCTTGTTTTAAAAAAAACTCTTAGTTTTATTGAACTATGGTTTTTCTGTTCTCTATTTGATTTATTTCTGTTCTGATTTTAATTATTTCCTTCTACCTGCTAATTTTGGGTTTAGTTTGTTCTTTTACTAGTATCTTGAGGTATAATGTTGGACTATTTATTTGGTATTTTCTTTTATTATATACATTTATTGCTATAAATTTTTCTCTTAGACCTGCTTCTGCTACATCACCTAGGTTTGGGTATGTTGTGTTTTCAATGTCATTTGTCTCAAAACATTTAAAATTTTTCCTTTTGACTTCTTTGAGCCATTGGTTGCTAGGAGCATGTTGCTTAATTTCCACACATTTGTGAATTTTCCAAAATTTCTCCTGTTACTGCTTTCTACTTCCATACCACTGTGGTCTGAAATAGATACTAGATAACATTTTAATCTTCTTAAACTTGTTCATACTAGTTTTGTGGCTTAACATATGGTCTATCCTGAATAATGCTCCATGTATACTGGAGAAAATGTGTGTTCTCCTGTTGTTGGACAGAAAGTTCCATATAAATCTGTTAGAGACATTTGGTCAAAAGTGCAATCTATCCATTGTTTGAAGTGGGATATTGAAGTCCCCTACCATTATTGTATTGTTGTCTATTTCTCCTTTTATTTCCATTATTATTTGCTTTGTATATTTAGGTGCTCCAATGTTGGGTGCATATATATTTACAACTATTATGTCCTCTGGATGAATTGGCTCCTGTAATATTAAATAATGGCACTTTTTGTTTCTTATGACAGTTTTTGACTTGAAGTCTTATTTTATCAGATAGAAATATAGCCACCCCTATTCTCTTGGGGTTACCATTTCTATGGAATATCTTATTTCATCCATTCACTTTCAGCCTTTGTGTATCCTTAATGCTTACTTGGGTCTCTTAGCAAATAGTTAGAACTCATTTTTTTTTAATCCATTCAGCCACTTTATGTTTTTTGATTAGAGAATTTTTTAAAAATATGAGACATTGTCTCACCCTGTCACCCAGGCTGGGGTGCAGTAGTTTGATCATAACTCACTGTAACCTCAAACTCCTTGGCTCAAGTGAACTGTCTGCCTCAGCTTCCTGAGCATCTGGGACTACAAGAACATCCAGCTAATTTCTTAATTTTTAGTAGAGACAGGGTTTTGCTATGTTGCCCAGGTTTAGAGAATTTAATCCATTTACATTCAAAGTGCCTATTGATAGGTAAGAACTTATTACTGCCATATTGTTATTTGTTTTCTGGTTGTTTTATAGCTCTTTTGTTCCTTTCTTCCTCTCTTTTTAACTGCCTTTGGGTTTCAGTAGTTTTCTGTAGTGCTAAACTTTGATTCTTTTTTTAATTGTTTGTATATATGCTGCAGTGTTTTGTTTTGTGTTTACCATGATGCGTACATAAAACATCTTGCATTATACCTATCATCTACTGTTTTAAGCTAATAATTCTGTTGAATACAAAAACTTTAGACTTTTACCCTACCATCCCACAATTCATGTTTTTGATGTCATATTTTACATCTTTTTACACTGTGTATTTCTTAACAACTTATTGTAGCTTTAGTTATTTTTTACCATTTTAACTTTTAGCCTTCATACAAGAAATATGTATGATTACAGTATTGGAGCATTCTGGATTTGCCTATGTATTTACCTCAACCAGTGAGTTTTATATTTTCATATGTATTCATTATAGTAATTATCACCCTTTTGTTTATGCTTGAAGAACTCCCATAAGCATTTCTTTTTAATAAACCAGGCCTAGTGATAATGAATTCTCTTAGCTTTTGCCTGTTCGGGTAAGACTATTTCTCCATTTGCGAAGGACAAATTTGGTGAGCATAGTATTCTTGGCTGACATTAAAAAAAAACTTTTATTTTAGGTTCAGGGGTACAGGTCAAGATTTGTTACATAGGTGAACTTGTTTCACAGGGGTTTGCTGTGCAGATTATTTCATCACCCAATACCCAACAGTTGTTAATATATTTTCTGCTCCTCTCCCTCCACCCACCCTCCATCCTCAAGTAGACTCATGTCAGTTGTTTCCTTCTTTGTGTTCATGAGTTCTCATTTACCCCCCGTTTATAAGTGAGAACATGTGGTATTTCATTTTCTGTTCCTGTGTTAGTTTGCTAAGGATAATACCCTCCAGCTCCAACCCCCATGTTCCTGCAAAAGGCATGACCTTATTCTTTTTTATGGCTGCGTAGTATTCCATGGTGTATATATACCACATTTTCTTTATCCAGTCTGTCACTGATGGGCATTTAGATTGCTTCCATGAGCTGACAGGTTTTTTTTTTTTTTGGTTTGTTTTTGGTTTTGTTTTTTTTCACCAGTTAAATATATCATCCATATTAGTGTGTTCTCATGATGCTAATAAAGACATAGCCAAGACTGGGTAATTTATAAAGGAAAGAGGTTTAATTGACTCACAGTTCCACATGGCTGGAGAGGCCTCACAATCATGGCAGAAGTGAATGAGGAGCAAAGTCATGTCTTACATGGCAATAGGCAAGAGAGAGCTTGTGCAGGGAAACTACCATTTATAAAACCATCAGATCTTGTGAGACTTATTCACTACCATGAGAACATCATGGGAAAGACCCACCCCCATGATTCAACTACGTTCCACCAGGTCCCTCCCAAAACACATAGGAATTACAGGAGCTACAATTCAAGATGAGATTTGGGGGAGGTCATAGCCAAATGATATCATTCCACCCCTGGCCCCTTCCGAATCTCATGTCCTCACATTTCAAAACCAATCTTGCCTTCTCAACAGTCTCATGTCCTCACATTTCAAAACCAATCTTGCCTTCTCAACAGTCCCTCAAATCTTAACTCATTTCAGCATTAACTCAAAAGTCCATAGTCCCACATCTCATCTAAGACAAGGCAAGTCCCTTCTGCCTAGGAGCCTGTAAAATCAAAAGCAAGGTAATAACTTCCTAGATACAATGGGGCCACAGACATTGGGAAAATACACCCATTCCAAATGGGAGAAATTGACCAAAACAAAGGGGCTACAGGCCCTATGCAAGTCCCAAATCCAGCAGGGTAGTCAAATCTTAAATCTCCAAAATGATCTCCTTTGACTCCATGTCTCACATTCAGGTCACACTGATGCAAGAGGTGGCGTCCCATGGTCGTGGGTAGTGCTGTCCCTTTGACTTTGCAGGATACAGCCTCCCTCCTGGCTGTCTTCACAGGCTGCCATTGAGTGTCTGTGGCTTTTCCAGGTGCAAGCTGTCGGTGGATCCACCATTCTGGAATTTGAAGGATGGTGGCCCTCTTCTCACAGCTCCACTAGTTAGTGCCCCAGAGGGGACTCTGTTTGGGGGCTTGTACCCCACAGTTCCCTTCTGCACTGCCCTAGCAGAGGTTCTCCATAAGGGCTGTGTCCCTACAGCACACCACTGCCTGGACATCCAGGCATTTCTCTGAAATCTAAGCAGAGGTTCCCAAACCTCACTTCTTGACTTCTGTGTACCTGCAGACCCAACACCTCTTGTAAGCTGCTAAGGCTTAGGGCTTGCACCCTCTGAAGCAATGATCTGAGCTCTACCTTGGCCCCTTTTAGCTGTGGCTGGGACACAGGGCATCAAGTCCTGAGACTTCACAGGGCAGCAAGGCCCTGGGCCCAGCATACAAAACCATTTTTTCTTCCTGGGCCTCCAGGCCTGTGATGCGAGGGGCTGCTGTGGAGACCTCTGACATGCCCTGGAGACATTTTCCCCATTGTCTTGGCGATTAACATTTAGCTTCTTGTTACCTATGCAAATTTCTGCAGCTGGCTTGAATTTCTCCTCAGAAAATGGGTTTTTCTTTTCTATTGCATTATCCCGCTGCAAATTTTCCAAATTTTTATGCTCTACTTCCCTTTTAAACATAAATTCCAATTCCAAACAATATCTTTGTGAATTCATAAAGCTGAATGCTTTTAACAGTTGTGGTGACCCAAGTCACTTCTTGAATTCTTTGTTGCTTAGAAATTTCTTCCACCAGATGCCCTAGATCAACTTTCTCAAGTTCAAACTTCCACAGATCTCTAGGACAGAAGCAAAATGCCGCCAATATCTTTGCCAAACAAAGCAAGAGTCACCTTTGCTCCAGTTCCCAACAAGTTTCTCATCTCCATCTGACACCATCTCATCTTGAACTTTATCATCCATATGACTATCAGCATTTTGGTCAAAGCCATTCAACAAGTCTCTAGGAAGTTCCAAATTTTCCCACATCTTCCTGTCTTCTTCTGAGCCCTCCAAACTGTTCCAATATCTGCTGTTATCTATTTCCAAAATTGCTTCCACATTTTCAAGTATCTTTACAGTTGCGCCTCACTACTTGGTACCAATTTACTGTTTTAGTCTGTTCTCATGTTGCTAATAAAGACATACCCAAGACTGGGTAATTATAAAGGAAAGAGGTTTAATTGACTCACAGTTCCACATGGCTGAAGAGGCCTCACAATCATGGCAGAAGGTGAATGAGGAGCAAAGTCACATCTTACATGGTGACAGGCAAGAGAGAGCTTGTGCAGGGAAACTCCCATTTATAAAACCATCAGATCTCATGAGACTTATTCACTATCATGAGAACATCATGGGAAAGACCGAGCCCCATGATTCAATTACCTCCCGCCAGCTCACTCCCACAACATGTGGGAATTATAGGAGCTATAATTCAAGATGAGATTTGGGTGGGGTCACAGCCAAACCATATCATCATCCTATTCTCTCCTGGCCTACAAAATTTCTACTGAGAAGTCCAATGATAGTCTAATGGGGATTTCCTTATATATGACTTGATGCTTTTTTCTTGCTCTTGAAAAATTATTTTTGTCTTTGTTGACATTTTGACTATAATGTGCTTCAGAGAGGATCTTTTTGGGTTTAATCTATTTGGGAATTTTTCAGCTTCATAGAGTTGGATGTTCATATTTCTCCCAAGACCTGGGAAGTTTTCAGCAATTATTTTATTAAATACATTTTCTACCCTTTGTCTCTTCTCCCTCTGAAAACTTCCATAGTACAGAATTTGTTCGCTAATGGTATCCCATAAATTCTGTAAACTGTCTTTATATTCTGTCATTTTTCTGTCTTTCATTCTTTAAAAAAATTTTTTTTTGAGGCAGGGTCTTGCTCTGTTGTTCAGGCTAGAGTGCAGTGGCATGATCATGGCTCACTGCAGCCTTGACCTCCCCAGGCTCATGTGATCTTCCCACCTCAGCTTCCTGAGCAGCTGAGACTACAGGCATGTGCCACCATGCCCTGCTAACTTTTGTATTTATTTGTAGAGATGGGGTCTTGCATGTTGCCCAGGCTGGTCTTGAACTTCTGGGCTTAAGCAACTTGCCCACCTTGGCCTCCCAAAGTGCCAGGATTACAGGCATGAGCCACTCTGCCCAGCCCTCTTTTTCATTCTCTTTTTCCTTCTGATTGAGTCGTTTCAATAGAACAGTCTTCAGGTTCAGATTATTTCTTCTTTCCGATCTAGTCTGCTGTTGAAGTTCTCAATTACATATTTTTATTTCATTGATTGAATTCCTTAACTTCAAGAGTTATGTATTTTTTAATATCTCTTTTTGTTGAGTTTCTTATTCAGATTATAAATTGTGTTCCTGATTTCCTTGAATTGTCTATTTGTATTTTCTTATATCTCACTGAGTTTTGTTAAGATTACTATTTTGAATTCCTTTTTAGGCAATTCATTAATTTCCATTGGGTTTGGGGTTAGTTACTGGAGAATTACTGTGTTCCTTTGGTGGTGTCATGTTTCCTTCATTTTTCATGTTCCTTATGTCTTTGTATTGGTGTCTATACATCTTGTGGCACAGTCTCCTCTCCCAAACTTTACAGAGTGGCTTTCATAGGGGATGACTTTCACTTGCAGATGGGCCTGAGGGTGCTGATTGAGCAGGACATGGTGGCTCTGGTTCCATGTGGTATTGTCTCTATACAGCTTCTTCAGTTTATAATCTACATCAGTGATGACTGCAGTTGCTTCAGTATTATAGGCTGAGGAGTCTGTGGCAGTGACAGTGGCTATGTATATTATTAGGACAAGGGCTTTATGAATCCTCCTATTCTCATCTTTCTCACAGAGGGGAGACTTGGGATTGCTCTTGGTTTTGGGTATGACCTTGCTCACAGGAAGCCACAGTGGCAATGGAATTCAGGGTGCTGGTGATTGGAGCAGTTGTGGAGTTGGGTTCCTGGGCCCTGGGTCTTATGAAACTACTCCACCACCTGGGACTTGAGGTACAGGTTTACACTCCAAGGCACAAGTGAATGCAGTTCTCCGACTAAGCTGGGGTATATAGCTCGGGCCTCAGGGGCTGGAATGTAGCTGTTGTTCTGACTCTGGGGGTCGGGGCAAGGCACAGATCTGGTTGGGCTCTAAGAATGAAGGAGTGCTCTCAAAGCCCATCCTGCTCCCGTGGAGCAGGGCACAGCTGCAATTTGGGACCTGGAACCAACAAGGCATGAGGTACCACACAATGATAACTCTGGCCAGTGAGACACAGCAGTAGCCCAGGCTCTATGAGGCTAGGTACAGCACAGCAAGGACCTAGAGATGCCAAGATACCACTGTGGTTTAGGCCTCGGGGAACAGGGAACATTACATCAATGACTACACTCCCACAAAGGCAGAGTGCCTCAGCAGCTTGGGTTGGTGGCAGCTAGTCCAGTTTCAGGTAGACAGGACCTTGTGGCTGCTTGGCTTGGAGTGTGGGGTGGCACAGTTCAGTCAAGGTTCTGGATTCCCTAGGACCCAGAGTGAAACATCTGCTCAGCCCCAGAATGTGGTGCTACATGTGTCAGTGGAGCCTCCGGATCCCTTAAGTTAGGGTGCCATGTCAGCTGTGGTGCAAGGAGGTGCAACTGCTCTGATGTACTTGAGCTTAGAGTCCCCAAGGAGCATTGTGCCACCTCAGTGTGGCATGGGGGTGTGTCTACTCTGGTAGTTCAAGGCTCCGGGTCTCTGGGGGTTGGGGGACCATTTCTGCTTAGCTCTATGGGGAGGGTGCAGTAGTGACTGAGATGGGAGGGATGGAGTGGCTCTGTGGTAGCTTGTTCAGAGGGTAGGACATAGCAGCATCTCTGTTGGTGGATGGTGTGCTATAAGGTGAGCATGATTTAGTGGCAGCTAAGCCTCAGGGACAGAGGGATGCAATGGCTACTCATCTCTGGAGCAGGACACGCTCTAGCAGGGGCTGTGGTTCCAAGAGAGCACAGAGCAGTAACAGCATGGGCCATGTTGGGGGTGGGGGATACTGAGCTCAGTGTTGGCTTCTTCTCTGGGGGTAGCTCAGTGTGTGGACTCTGGGAAGCTTCCACAGCTGGGCTCCGAGCCTGTGGACTGCAGTCATTTCCAGTAGGGAAGATCGTATGTGTCCACAGTGGTGATAGGAGCTGCTGGGGTTGTCTTGTTTACCTTTTCCCCAGAGGGGAAAACAGTCCCTTCTGGTTTTGAGCTAATGTCGAGTTAGGGGATGGGGTGGTGAAGGCAAGGTGTTTTCTTACCATCTCTATGTGGCAATCTTGTGTTTCTTTGCTCAACAGGATTTCTGCTGCTTTTTTTGATGTTCTCCAGTGCTTTCCTTTAGTTATTTTGGTTGAAATGTGGTTGTTTATTTATTGTTTTGGGTTTTTTGTTGGTGAAGAGTGCTAGGAGCTTCTAGTTGGCCATCTTGCTGATGTCACTTCTTAGAGAAGGACTTCTTGATGAATATGAATAAAATTAATATGAATATTAATAAAATACTCTCTAGAAATTTACATTCTCATTAGCATATATTTCATGCTTCTTTTGATAACATTGAATATTATCATTTAAAGATGTTTACTTTTTGGATAGATACAATGCTTATTGGGTTCATTTTAATTCATATGAGTCACTAATAAGATTAAACTTGTTAGTGTATTTATTGGCAATAAGTATATTTTCATATATAAATCACTGATTGAGTTACTTGCTAGTATTGCTATTGGATTTTTATGTGATTGAGCCCAGCAGTATGGTGGAATAATTCTTAGGAAAAGAAATAATCTCTTTGGGAAGCCAAGGAAGGCAGATCACCTGAGGTCAGGAGTTCAAGACCAGCCTGGTCAACATGGTGAAACTCCGTCTCTACTAAAAAAAAAAAATACAAAAATTTGCCGGGCGCAGTGGCTCACACTTGTAATCCCAGCTACTTGGGAGGCTGAGGCAGGAGAATCGCTTCAACCCAGGAGGCGGAGACTGCGGTGAGCCGAGATCGCGCCACTGCACTCTATCCAGCCTGGTTGACAGAAAAAAAAAAAAAAAGAAATAATCTAAAACTAGAAGGGGATAGGTTTCTTTAACTGCACTAGTTTCCTCAGATTTGGGTATTTGCATATAGTTTACTCAAATTTGAGTAGCTGCATAGAGTTTGTACCTTAGGGCTCTCACACAGGTAGCTGATGGAGCTCTGCGGATGGTTTCCTAATGCCTGAGATGGATCAGTAATCATTTAATGAATGAAGGAATGCTCAGGAACAAAAAGGTCAGGCTGCATCTCCAAAGTTTATTGTCTATGACAATAGCTAATATTTGTTGACTGTTTACAGCGCTTATTGAATTATTTATAAAAATTGTCTTATTTAATTTTTCCCAAATGCAAAGAGGTAAGTGTGTCATTATCCTCAGTTGATAGATGGGGAACTGAGGCTAAGGAAAGCTAAATAACTTTCATAAGGTCTTAAAGGTAGTGAGTGGTGGAGCCAGTTCATTCTACCTTCAGCTCAAACTCTTAATCACATAGTGAGGCAGCAGGAGGCTAAACCAGAAGTGAGTGCATGCCATCTCCCATGTGGAGGCACTGCTGACATTTTGCCATCCTGTCTCCTTGGTCAGAAGCTTGATGATCTGGGTGGAAGGGCAGACAATGTTCAGAGTCTGCTAGGTGGAGGCTGTCAGTTTTTGAAAATGGTGCTTTGAAGGGGACTGGGATAATGCAGATTGTGAAGGGAAATGCTTCACTTGTTAGGGTTCTGCCAGGATAATTAATGGTCTCAGTGCTTTAAAGCATTCTTTCTTGTCTTTCAGAGACTCTTGGGATTCTTCCAATCTTGACGACTGTAGTGCACACAGAATCGTGTATTTTAAGGGTTTAGTCAGCCAGGTTGGGGCAACCTCATAAAGCATGTTGGAATGAGGGAAAGGATAATTCCCCTGGAGTCATGTACAAGAACTTCCACAGAAGCAATAGTCTCTTTGATTATTTTTTTTTCCATAGCTGGTGAAAAGAATTCTGTGTTAGAGTTAAGCATGTGGTTGAACTGCTGTTGAAAATATGCTAAGCCACAGTAAATAACTTGGGTTAGATATGTAGAAACAGTCTGTCTGGTTTCTAAGCTCTTTGTAACAGCTAGTTTATCATTATACTGCATGGGGCATATATGTGTTTATGGCAGATCTGAAATATCTTTGTGTGGCAAATGAAGGGTAGCGTATTAAAAAGGAAAGGAGTGTGAACCAGGGATGTAATAAAGAGATCATTCTTGCTTGAAGCAACATACTGAAAGCGGCAAAGAATAAATCTTTCTTTGTAAATACATTTGGAATACTTTAAGCATGTTACTTGTGTCTTTTGAATTCTTCTATACAGCATCTACTTTTTCATCATCTAAAAATGTGTTAGCTCTGCTCAAGTTCTGGATGTGGCTTAGATTTACTGCTAGTGTTTTGAATTGTTTAGTCTCCTAATTCACCTCACCATGTAAAAGCAACTCTCTAAGTTTGTTAAGGGATAATTCACTTGCCACTCTAATGAGCTTGGGAGAAGACTAGTTTTCAATACAAACCTTTCATTTAATTTAAGTATATTTTCCCAAGTCTGTCTATTTTTATGAATGTACTTAATATATCTGTGTCCCTTCTTAGATTTGCTCTAACAAGCTTAAACTGTGCTCATTTAACTGTTCTGTACCCACTATCATCCATTCTGTCCAGAGAAACTCTTAATACATTCTTCTGGCAACTAGTTAATTGGCTCCTACTGACTCACTACTTTCACAGCCTCCCCTTTCCAGTTTAGCTTTTCCCTGCCCTGCTCTGTGTTTGCACTCTGTAAGTATGACACAAGAGGCCCCTATGAGTGTGACACAAGAGGCCTGTCTGTTGGGCAGAGGCCCGTTGAGACAGATTTCTAGGATGTTGTTTTTAAATAGCTAGCAATTATTGAGTGCTGACTACATTCCAGGCACTGGACTAAAATTTACGTGCATTATCTCATTTAATTCTCATAATACCTATGAGGTTGGTGTTGTTAATATAGTTTATTAGATAAGAACACTGAAGATCAGAGAGGAGAAGTGACCTTGCCTAAGGTCACTCTTTGGAAGTGTCATTGGTCAGCGTAATGTTTACCATGAGCCAGAATCTGCAGCTCTTTACTTTGACTCCAAAACCCTGCTCTCTGGGATGGAATCGGGTGGGGAATCCAATGGGGCATGTTGCCCTGTGGCAAACAGGCAATGAAAATCACAGGGGTTGTACTCAGGAGAGAAGCAAAGAGGTTTCCTCAGTCCTAGGCCAATATTCTATGCTGCAAAGATCCTGAGGTAGGATATAGTGATGTGAGTGGGTGTTGCCACTCCTGGATCTGAGAATTCAGAGCAGAGATCAACATTCCGTAATATGCCAAGTCCAGAATAAGTATTTTGGGTACCCAAAGTTTGGGATTCAGAAAGCACCTGACACTAACATGCTATTGGCTTTTGAATTTTGGAGTCCCTCTGAAATGATTGGTTATTTCTTTGGACAAACAGCAAGGACATAAAATTACATTCTGGCATTTCTACATTCACTGGCTAGAGTGACATCTTTTTTGGTTGTAGCTTTTCATATGGGGTAATGAGGTAAAATTAATCTCATGATCTTTAAAACAATGGCATCAGCACTTTGACAAGGTTTAATGTGTCTTCAACCTCCATTTCACAAAGGTATGCTTTTGTCCATGCCCAGGATGTGGTCATGGTTTTCTCTCCCTGAGACAGTTGAAGCCAAAGGTAGAATCTCCAGGAAAGGTGAAAAGTGGGCTGACATTTTTGCTCATTTTCTTCTGTGCACATCTTCCTGAGTTTTCCTTTCACTATTTGAGGTGTCTCTTATTAATCTTTGCCACATTTAATATTATATTTTTATTTCCCCAAGTCACACATATGCTTCATGACAGTAGACTAAACATCTGTTATTCCAAAGCTGAGTGGTTGTTTCTTTTCCTTGAAAGAAAATTTGTATGAAATATTTTAACTTTAGTTAAACATATCTACTTGCTTTCCTATTTCCCAGTCTTTGTATTCACCTGCCTTTTTCTTTAATAGTTTACCTAATTTTCTTCCTCAGTAGCATTTCCCACCATTTGTGCCATTTTACAATTAACACAGATAAAATGAGGATGATATTTAATCAAAACTGTATTGAGTTGATTTTCTCTGGAGCTTCAGGCACAGAGAGACAGGAAAGCAGAAAAATATGTTGAAAACACAGATTTTAGAGGCATGATTCCTGAATCCCACCCTAATGCCAGCATTGCCTCATCCTGCATGTGGAAGATGGCCATTTCACCATTCTGTGCCTTAGTTTCCCAAATTGCAAAATAAAACCTTTCTTATTTCTTAGGGTTGCTGTGAGGATAATGTGATAGCGTATTTGAAAGAGCTCCGAGCACTTAGCAGGAAAGACATTGTAATCTGTTGCCTATTATAATGGGTTATAAAGGGGACTAGCATAAGGAATAATTTGAGACCACAGTGCCATAAAAATAATTGCGTATACTTATTCAACCTGTCTCCTACTCTTCCTTATACATGCCTATTCTATTAGCTCTGTCCTGGAGCGGGTAGAGAGGGTGGAAACCCTCCTAGATTGGTTGGCATGGAAACTAGCCCCAGAGCATGCTGGGAGCATGCAGGCAGTCCTTGGACCCAGCTGTGTGGCAGGTGTAGCAATACCCCTCCCCCACAAAAATCACTGTGGGACTAAGGAATGTCTAATTTGACTAGAACTAGAATAATAGAAATACAATTGAGTTGTAAATATGCTATTATCCCTTCTCTTAAAAAAAAACAGCACAGCACTACAGTAACTCATGGCAAGAGAGACTTTAAATTAGCCTTTCTTGGCACATCACACTCTGCCTTATGAAATTATTCAGTTAAAGAAAGACTGACTGGTGCCTATGTATCGACTGTGATAGATGCTTTTAGGAATGTCTGTGCATCCTATACCCATACCTTTTATCTGGAAACTTTCTCTCCCCACATAATAATGAATCTCAAACAGCCAAGTTAGAGCCACCCGGACTAGACTGGAACTGAACCCAGATTCAAGATAGACCATCAGATTCTCTCTCCCTAGAATTCGAAATTGGAAATGATGGATTTTTTTCAGCCTAGACGATTTGCTTAAACTATACTATGCCCAGGAAGTATGCCAAAGATTAGTCTGGTAAGTTTTACTGTTGTGTGTGCACAAGTTTATAGCCTGTACTAACTTTTGAACTTGTCAGTAGCAAGAATTTAGTTTTATCCATCTGAACCTGCCAGATTGTTATCTTTGACCTTTCAAACAAGAATTGTGAGAGCTGTGAACCATCTTGGGGGTTTAATCATTCCTTCTGGAAAACTGGTGGCTCCAGTTTATACATAAAAGTTGTAAGAGTTGTGAAGAAATGAGGTTTAAGTGAGAGTGGTATTTAGTGTTATATTAGTTAGAATCCTGGCAGAAAACAGTTGGCAGGCTGATTGCATAATTTTAGAATGTAATAAAGAGGTTATTTTCAAAGAGCCTAGTGTAGGGAAACCACAAGGGATAGTGTAATACCCTGTAGCTCATGGGTTTCTGTTACCACTTCTATGCCTGAATGGGGAGGGTTCTGGGAACCAGAACATGAGAAAGCAAGAGCACAGAAGAGAGAGGAAAAGCACAAGAGCTCTGTGGGGACAGGACCTCCCAACAGGAGCATGAAGCCAGTCCATGTAACTCCACAGGCCGGGAACTGAGGGGATAAATACCTCCCCTGACCTCACTTCTTCACATCCTCCTCCCCAATTAATCTTCTATTGTTCCTCATTGGTTGAACCCAACTGGAAGCTAGAAGACAAGAGAACCTATTAATGCAATCCATGCAACTCAGCCTCCTGGTCAATAAAGCAGAGTGGTGAAGGGTATGGGGTGGATCAGAAGGAGGAAGTGGAGATCTGTGGTGTGGTGACCCCCCTTTTCATCCACTCTAAATCAGGCTCTCATCTTTTCCTACATTGGCCAGCACCTCTTGCCAGGTCTGATCATGTGTCTCCCCAACTGCCTCTGTCTTCATCTGGGACTAATTTCCACCCCTGACACTTGCACTCATTGAACTACCTGCAGTTTGTCTTCATGACTCTTTATATTTGTAGGTACCATATGATCTGCCAGGAATGCCTTTTGCAGCCTTTGACCACCTGTCAAACTTTTAATCAGCTTTCACAAACCAAAGTTTGTTTTTCTTTGAAGTTTTCTGGTTTCATCCCAGCAGAGTAGGGCACTTTCTTTACTGTCATCCCAGATCATTCTCCCCCTTCCTATTTTCACACATGTTGCAGAACAATGTTAACACTGGTTTATGTCTCTCCCTCTTCTGCATGTCCTTGGTGTTTTCTGTGTCTGTTGCACTTCATTTGGTGTCTGTAGCACTTAGTAGAGTGCCTGGCAAAGAGTTGATGTTCAGTCAGTGCTCAATAAATAAACAGTATTTTTCTGTTTTCAATCATGCCTGTCTCCTGGCTTCTTCCACATTTCCACATCTTCCAGATTAATCTTTCAAAATTCAATCTCGCTGTGATCCTCTCATTCCTAGATCTCTCTAGTGGCTTCCTTCTGAGTGCAGAATGATGTGTAAGCTCTCCAATCTGTCCACAAAACCCTTCACCATGGGGCCTCTGCCTGTGTTTCAGCCTCATCTTCTACCACTCCTCCCCACTGGCTCTCTTCCTGCATCTCTCATCCCCATTCCAAGTCCTGTGGAACTCCTGAGCATTTCCTAGCAAGCTATACTTTCTCATATTTTGTCACATTTGCATCTGTTCATCCTGCTGTCTGGAATGGCTTCTCCATTTTCTAATACTCTCCAGCAACTCTTGCCTCTCCTCCACCCTCTCCCCCTAGCTCTTCTTCATTGGCTAAGTCCTATTTTTTAAAGACTTAGTTTACATGGCATTTCCTCTGTGAAATTTTCTTAAAAGCTCTTTCTTGCAACACAACAAAGTTAGCTACTTTTTTTAACCTATATGAAATTTATTTCACATTGTGTTGAAATGATTTGCTTATTGATGTGTTGCTATTGTCTTTTTTATTTCCAGAATCGAACACAGAGCCTGACACATACTATATGACTAATAATTGTGTCTTGAATGAATATATGAACAAATGAATCAAACCTGAGTCCTATGGTTCCCTAAACTATACAGAGAACAACTGTCTCCCTCTTTCTCTGGTTATTTCTATTCAACATGTGAAGTCCTGCTTGTCTGGGGCACACAGGTAGATCAAGCCCACGTGGTACATGGCCAATAGGATGTAAATAGAAGTGTAGGAAACTTCAGGGCAGTGTCCTTAAAGGGAAAGCTAGTGGCCTTCTCCATTCTTTTCTCCTTTCTGCTGGCTTTGCTGTGGATATGTGGGATGCAGCTTGAATAGCCATTTTGGAGCATGAGTCAGAAACTGCATGCTGAGAGTGGTCAAACAACAAGCTCGGGGAGCTTAGATCTCTGATGATCGTGAAGCTGCCATATCAGCTATAGATGACCTATGCAGACTTTTAAGTGAGAGAGAAGTAAAATTCTATGTTGTTTAAGCTATGGTTACTTTGAGATTCCTGTCATCTGCAACTAAATCCAATCCTAATTAATATATCTACTAAATCATTTTTATTGGCTAACCCAAAGTCCAAAGTCATGAAAATGGGCACATCATGTCTTTTTCTCTACTTACTATTCTTGCTTTAGTTTTCTTTGTAACTTTTCAAATCAGCTTTTAGGGAGACTTATGAACGGGCCTTTTTAGATAAGCAAGGACATTACTTTTACTTTGTAAACAGACTTATACTGTATTCAGTTTCAGAATTCCATCTTACTGTGACAACTCGCTTTCCATTGACAGTGTCTGTACCTCAGCATCACCGAAATGCTCAACAGAGTTAGGTCTGTGCTACCAAACAGTGTTTCATTTTGCTCCCAGTGGAGGATGCTGCCTTTGTTACCATGGGTGGGACCACTTTACATTTGCATATTTATCTCAGTGATATTTACCATTTGTTCAAGTCAGTACCCACAGCGCCCCCTCCAGTGCCGCTTGACCTGGCTCTTATGACATATGCATCCAATGCCTTGTAGTTTCTTGTTCTTGCTTTTCAGCATTATTTTAATTTCATTGTCTTGGTTCCCTCCTCAACAGTCAGTGGACGAGCAACAGTTCAGGAAAAGGGAATCATTATCCACCCTCTCTGACAGAGCTCAGCTTACTCTGTGAATTGGGATTTTTGTATTAAAAAAGCTGAAGAGATTTTTGATTAGATGGATTTTTCTGGGAATTTTCCATGAGGAGTTGGCAGCGTGTGGTTATGTTCTGCACCTATTAAAAGATGGAGTTGTAAAACTGATGTGTATGTAATCTCTTTTCAGGTTTCCACGGCAACAGTGGCAGCAATTTAGTGAGTTGCTTTTCCATTCTTCCTTCAAGACTTTCAGCCTGTAGAATTGTTTCAGAAAAAGAAAAGCTGCTCTTCCTTTAAAAAATAATATATGCATTTAGATTCATTCTGATGAGACAGTTATGATTCTAGGAATATTCCCAGGATAGGAGTCCAATAAGTAAGCGGTTTTACTATTAACAAGCTGTGTGACTTTGGGCAAGTGAGTTATTCTCTATAAACCTCAATTTCCTCATCTATAAACTACGAACAAAAACAGCATCTACACAACAGGGTTTTGGGAAGACTAAATAAAAAAGATGTAGATGAACTGGTTAGCACAATTCATGGGTTATGGTTGTTATTATCCTGAATCAACATTTAGCCAGTTGTAATATCATGTTAGGTTGTACACCTTCGATATGAACGTAATAGATATGATACTTTAAATATCAGCAGCTGTACACATGCCTTATCAAGTGTGATATTGGCAATTTGTGTTTTCTCTTTTTTTCTAACTGGGAGTTTGTATCTTATATTTAAAGGGAATAATTTGTAAACAACATGTATTGGGCTTTTATGTTTTTTCATCCAGTAAGAAAAGCTTTGTCTTTAATTGGAGTGTTCGCTCTATTTACATTTAATGTAATTATTGATATGATTGGGCATAAGTCCACTTATTTGCTGTTTGTTCCCTTTGTTCTTTCTTTTGTCCTTCTTTCCTGTCTTATATTAGCTTAATAAACTACTAGTTAGTAGATGATTCTTGGAAGATGGTGGAGTAGGAATCACTAGGAATCCTCATCTACACAGTTGCATTAGAATCTGTATCTATTTAGAAACTCTGCATTCTGTGGAAGGCTTGCAACTTTTAGGTGAATGCTTGGAAGATAGTGTACACAGTTACATAGCCATCATCACAATGAGGACATAGAACATTTCTATTACCCTGAAATGTTCTCTCTTGCACATTTGCAGTCAATTCCCTCCTGCCACTCCCAGGTCGTGGTAAGTACTGGCCTGTTTCTGTCACTACAGTCTTTGCCTATTTAATAATATCATAGAGAGTAGGCCATTCATATCCACAGATTCTTCATCTGCAGAGTTGACCAACTGTCCATTGAAAATATTAGAGAAAAAACAATAAAATTGACAATAAAAATAATATAAATGAAAATAATACAGTATAATAGCTATTTACATAGCACTTACATTCTATTAGGTATTATAAGTAATCTAGAGATGATTTAAAGTATATGGGAGGATGTCCATAGGTTATATGAAAATACTAGGCCATTTTATATAAGGGAGTCAAGCATCTATTGATTTTGGTATTTTGGGGGGTCCTGGAAACAATCCTCTATGGATACTGAGGGACAACTATACATGGAATTGAACAGAAAAGAGTCTTTTCTGTTTGGCTTCTTTCATTTACTTAGCATTATGCCTCTGAGATGCATCTATATTCTGGCATGTGTCAGTAGTTAGTTTTATTATATTGCTGAGTAATATGCTGGTATATGTGTGTGCATATACACATACATGTGTATAAACATAGCTCAATTTATCCATTCACCAGTTGATGGATATTTGGTTCCAGTTTGAGGCTATTAGGAATAAAGCTATTGTGAACAATCATGTACAAGTCTTAATGTGGAATATATGTTTTAATTTGGGGGGATAAATACCTAGGAGTGAGATTGTTAGGTTTTATGGCAAGTTTGTTTAAATTGTATAGAAAACCACAAATTGTTTTCCAAAGTTCTTATACTTTTATATTTCCAGTGTAAGTTCTAGTCGCTCCACATCTTTGCACACATTTGATGTTGTCAGTCTATTTCCACTATTGGTATTGGCTTTATTGCTTTTGTATGTTTGTTTCAGTTTTTAAGTAATTGCTTTTATGCTTACAATATGCATCATTAACTTATCACTGTCTACTTTAAAGTAATATACAACTTCACATGTAAAATCTATAAAACATGATGCTTTCCCCCTTCCCATTCTTTGCTTCATTATTGTCATACTTGTTACTTCTGTTACAAATTCCACAATATATTGTTACTATTTTTGCTTTAAACAGTCAATTATGTTTTAAGGAGCTTAAAAATGAAGAAAATGGCTTTTAAATTTGCCCACTCCCATTTTTAGCAATTATAGTGGTTTTCAATCTTTTGTGTAAATCCAGATTTCCATCTCCTATAATTTTTCTTCTCTTTGAAGAACTATCTTTAATATTTTTTATAGCACGAATCTGTTGGTGATAATTCTTTCAGCTATTGTTTGTCTGAAAAAGTCTTTATTTCACCTTTCAGCTCGAAGGTATTTTTACTGAATAAATAATTCTAATTTGGCAGCTCTCTTTCTTTTCCCTCCTCCCCTTCCTAAATGCCATTACTTTAAAGACCTGTCTCTATTCTCTTCTGGCTTGCAGTGTTTCTGAAGAGAAGTCAGCTGTCATTCTTGTCTCTGTTCCTTGGAATATATGCCTTTTTTTCTCTGGGTTTTTTAAAGATTTTAGTTTTATAACTGATTTTCAGAGATTTTATTATAATGTCACTTGAAATAGTACCCTTTACATTTATTTCACTTGGGTCCTGTTGATCTTCTTGGAACTATGGATTTACAGTTCTTATCAAATATAAAACATTTTGGCAATACTTTGTTCGAACATTTTTCTTTTCTGACCCCTCTTCTCCTTCTGGGAATACAGTTACAAGCAGTTATATCGTGTAATATTGTCCTACAGGTCACAGAGTCTTTATTTTTTTCAGTCATTTTCCCTCTCTGTGCTTCATTTTGGATGCTTTCTATTGCTATGCCTTCAGGTTCACTGATCTTTTCCTTTGTAATTAATCTGCTGTTAATCCCAACAGGTTTTTCTCTATCATCTACTTGAACATATGGAACATATTTAAAATAACTGTTTGAATGTCCTTATTTAATGGTTCCATCATGTATGTCATTTCTGGAGCTGGTTTTATTGGCTGATTTTTCTTTTGGTCATGCGTCATCTTTTCCAACTTGTTTACGTGCCTGACAGTTTTGGATTGGATCCTGTGCCTTGTGAGTTTTAGATTTTTGGTTGCTAAATTTTGTTACTTTTCTTTAAATAGTGTTGGATTTTCTTCTGCTGTGTATTTAAATTACGTGAAATCAGCTGGATGCTTTCAAGCCGTGCTTTTGAAATTTTTAGCATAGGTTTAGAGTACCTTAATTTAGCGGATGTTAGCCCCACTATTGAGGCTTCTGAAAGTTTTGTCTGATATCCATCCATCAGGAAGTCTTTCCACTCTGGTTTGTGGAAACAGCAACAATTTCCAGCCTTGTATGAGCTCTGGAAATTGTTCTGCCCACTTCTATGCAGTGATTTGTTTCCTAACCTCAGATAGTTTCCTATCAGTACTCATCAAAAGTCTTAAGTGGATCTTTCTGCAGATTTCTGAATTTTTTTTCTCTATGTAGATTACTCCTCTCTAATATTCCAACCCACAAATTCTAGCCATGTTGGTCTCCTGAAACTGCAATTTCTGCCTCCTAAACTTGGTGAAATTTTAGGCTCTATCTGGGTTCTCTCTCCCTGCACTGCATCCTGGAAACTGCTTCCAGGTTATAAGCTGATGCAATTGAAGGGCTCATCTTGATTTGCTGTTTTCTGGGATTGTATCCCTGTGATATCTGTTGTTTAATTTCTGAAAATTATTATTTCATATATTTTGCTCAGTTTTCTAATAGTTCCTGGCAGGAAGGTAAATCTGGTCCCCATTATTTCCTCATGACTGGAGAGTAAATGTCATTATCAGTTTTCTTTCTTTCTTTTAAATTTGAGCCATTCTATTAGGTGTGTATTAGTATTTTATTGTGGTTGTAATATACATTTCTCTGAAAACTAATTATGTTGAGCATCTTCTTATATGCTCATGTGTCATTATTATATCTCTTTTGATAAAGTATGTCTTCAAAGCTTTCACTCAGTTTTAAAATTCTTAAATTGTAAAATTTCTTTATATATTCTGACTAGAAGGCTTTTATCAGGCGTTTGTCTTGCAAGTTTTTTCTCTCCCAGTCTTTGGTATGACTTTTCACTTTTTTTTTTTTTTTTTTGAGACGGAGTCTCGCTCTGTCGCCCAGGCTGGAGTACAGTGGCGCGATCTCTGCTCACTGCAAGCTCCGCCTCCCGGGTTCACGCCATTCTCCTGCCTCAGCCTCCCGAGTAGCTGGGACTACAGGCGCCCGCCACCACGCCCGGCTAATTTTTTGTATTTTTAATAGAGACGGGGTTTCACCGTGTTAGCCATGATGGTCTCGATCTCCTGACCTCGTGATTCACCCGCCTTGGCCTCCCAAAGTGCTGGGATTACAGGCGTGAGCCAACACGCCCGGCCCAACTTTTCACTTTTTTAAGCAGTGATTGTCAAAGGGCAAAATATTTAAAATTTGGTGAAGTTTAATATATATCAATTTTTTCTTTTATAAGATTCATGCTTTTGTAGCTTATCTAAGAACTCTTTGCTTAACACACTAGGTCAAAAAGTTTTGCTCCTATGTTTTCTTCAAGAGATTTTATAGATTAGTTTCTACATTTACATCTATGATTCATTTCAAGTTAATTTTTGCGTATAATCTGAAGTAAGCATCAAGGTTTATTTTTCCCATAGAGATATTAGTTGTGCCAGTCAATTGTTATAAAGGTTATCTTTACATTGTTGAGTTATTTTGACAATTTGTCAAGTCAGAGTATCTCATTTTCCCATTCACTCTCATGCCTGCCTGCCTTTCTCTTTTTCTCCTTAGCCCTCACTTCTCTCCATTCATCTGTCCCTCCAACCATCCATCCATTTATCCATTCATTCATCTATTCACCACTCACCCATCCATTCACCCACCTGCCTGTCTTCCCTCTTGGTCTAGAAAAAGTTGAAATCTTCACATCAGAATGCTCAGCTTTTAAAGACAGAAAACCCTTAACCCCGATATTTCCGTAAGCAGTAGAGGGAATAGATCATGTGACTTCTAACATCTATCGTGTGTTTAAAAAAACACCCATATAATTTTACTGGGTGGTTGCTTAAGCCCCTAAACAATAGTTTCCTTTTATCGAGAAACTTTAAAAATATTAAAATGTCATACTATAGCCTAAAAGGCAAAAAGATGGAAGTCAAGACTATTTTTATTCAATGCAAAATAATGCCAAATGAATTTAGACTTATGGAGTGATCTGGAGAGGGAAAGTCCATATGAAATCCATATAGTTTTATAATTACCTTTTGGAAAAGCATTTCCTCTGAGACAGTTTGAAATTTTCTATAAAAACCTTTTTGACAGTTTGAAGGATCATTATTTTAAGAAAATTGTTATACTTCACTAGCATTCATTTTTCTCTGAAGCTTTACTGCCTTTAATTGCACATTAAACTGTATCAACTTTAAGTATCAAAAGGGGAAGGGGGAAAACACCCATCTGGAGTTTGTTTCTGTTGGAGGCAAGATTTCTAATTGCACTTAGTTGTACTCTTGCTAACTCTATTGTTCATTCAAAGGTTTTCTGTTTATTAAATAAACATAATATTAGAATATTGTGTCTGGCCTTTTATTTGAAGGAGTTTATAGTTTGAAAAAAAAACCACTTTTTTTGCCCATTATCTTATTGAACCTCATAACATTCATCCATTCATTAGAAAAATATTTATTGAGTGTCAATATTCTACTGGGCACTGAAAATACAATGGTGAAAAAGATGATTTTAAATTTTATTTATTTGATAATGTTTGCTAAATGTATATCTCTAGCCTGTATATCTTCTCTTGAACTTCTGAGTTCTGAACATATTCACCATTTACTGTTGGATTTCTAATATGTATTTCAAAATTAGTTTATAGGTCTAAAACCAAACTCTTCATCCTTGCCTTCACCCTTATTCTCTCCTAATCTTTCCATCTGTTCATTTGTTCAGGCTACAGCCTGGGAGACATTGCTAATTCTCTCTCCTCCCCACTCCACATTCAATCTGTCAGGAGATCTTGGAATCAAAGTTTGTGTACACGCTGCCACTGTTATCACACCACCCAAATCACCTTCATTTCTTGGCTGGATCACTGCTCTAACCTCACACTGCTTCCAGCAAAGCTCATCTTCAATCTTGTCAGCTCATAGCAGCCACAGTAGAACCAGCCAGCCTTTTCATCTCAGTCAGAATAAAACCAAAAGTCTATACTATGAACTATTCATTCTGTCCTCTTCATTTCCTCCACCTGTGCACCAGCCACACTGCCCTTGGAACAACCAAACTGGGCCTTTTCCCTTGGGGGCTCCCACTTTCTGGGATACCCCAGCTCCAGGTCTTGCTTTTTCACTTTCTTCAAGTCCCGTTAAAATGTTGCATACTCAGTGGCCTTCCCTGGCCATCCTGTATAAATTTCACCACCTACCCTGTATGATCCCATTTAATTCCCATATCTATTTCTTCAAAACACCTATTGCCACTGGACATGTTACAAAGTGATTTGCTTATTTGCTTATTTCAAGGCATATTTGCTTATTTCCAGGCCTGACTTCTCTATCTAAAAACAAGGACTGCATCTCCTTACTCTACTTACTGACATATCCCCAGGGCATGGGACAGTATCTAGTACCGAGAAGTCACTAAACAATATTTGTTAAATGAATTCATAAAGAAATAAAATTTCTTACCCTCATAATTTTTATACCCTAACTGGGGGAGACAGGCAACAAACAAAAAAGCAGAATTTAGGGAAGAAATTAGAACTCGGTGATGTGACAGAGGCAGCTAGGTGTTGAAAGGAGACCCTTTAGATAGGATACTTCTATGAGAGGAGACACTTAAAGCAGGATCTGAATAACAGGAAAAAGCCAGCCTTGCAGCATTTTCATTTTATGGATCAGAAAACTGAAGCTACAAGAAACCATGTGCTTTTGGCATCTGTTGAATAGTAGAAGTGAGTTTATAAACCTAAACTCTGACCACTCTTTTTTCTTCTTTCATGTTAAACTTCAAAGCCTTTCACAACTAAAATGACTAAAATACAGTACTTATTTAAAAAAAAAAAAGCCAGAAAAACAATCCAGCCTATCTCTCTGCTAACTTTAAGGCAAGAATCACCACCCAGTCTAGGCTGATTGGCAGCTGGCCACAAGGAGACAGTTGGAAAATATATTTAGTTTTTCCTGTTTCATTTTATGTTTAACTTTTGCGTTTTAAGACTAGTGAG
The DNA here is from genome assembly GCF_028858775.2 of Pan troglodytes. NCBI lineage: Eukaryota > Metazoa > Chordata > Mammalia > Primates > Hominidae > Pan > Pan troglodytes. The sequence continues at coordinate 56,951,288 of NC_072413.2, forward strand.
CATGGAGCTCAGTCCTAGAAAAAAAGAAAGTCCGCAATTGTTCTCATTCAGACAGCTACTTCTTAAAAGTCATTTCTCTTAATTCCATGAAATACTCCCAGAGGAGTGACCTCCTTCGGTTGCACAGTGCTGAGCTTGTCTTCGTGTTTCTGGAATGCTGCTCCAGGATTTCTTTTTCAAATGGTCAAGTCATGCTGGTTGTTTTTAAGTCCTCAGAGCACTCTCAGCCTTTTTTTTCCCCTTTCAAACACAGAGAGCAATGCAAGACTGAATCCTTCCTGGTTTCATTCCTAATTCCTGCAGCAAATGGTAATCCTGCCTTGGGACACTGAGGCTCCCCTTTGCTTTGCAAATAGTCTGTGAACCTTTAGGAAGCATGATTGATAACACAGTCTGAAAAAAAAGGAAAAGGAAAAAAATACCTACTGAGATGACTAGGCTTGAAGCCTAGTTTGGAATGCACCCAACAGCACAAAACCTTGAAAAGCAGAAGCAAAAATTCAAACATTTGCCGACCCCAGTGCTTAGTAATTTACCACCTTACTACCTCATGTTTTCTTTCTCTAGTTTTCATTTTTATATGCATGACTTAAGTAATTCCTAGGCTTATTTCCAATGATACAATGCAGAAAACAAGTTGGGAGAGAATCAGGCAAGGAACACACAATTCCTAGTGTAAATGAGTTTCAGAATGAACACAGAGAAAAGGACATTCTTCTTTTCTCTTTCTTTCTTTTATTCTGTTTTTGTTGTTGTTATTCAAAAATAAGAAAAGTTGATGATTGGTTGGTGCAATGTTTTAGTCAGGGGTTCTCCAGAGAGACAGAAATAATAGAATATATAAAGAGAGAGAGATGTATGAAAAGGGATTTATTAGTGGAATTAGCTACTCAATTATGGAGGCTGAGAAGTCCCACAATAGGCTGTTCATAAGCTGGAGAACAAGGGAAGATGGTAGCATGGATTGGTCTAAGTCCAAAGGCCTGAGAACCTGGAGTTCTGACACCTAAGGGCAGGAAAAGGAGGATGTTCCAGCTCCAGAGGAGAGAGACATTAAGAGAGTCTTATGAAGACTAGGTTTAAGGTGTTATTAAGAAAAGAGATTAATAAGGGCTCTCCCTGTGAGAAACAGAGATGGATGTATTTTAGAATTAGAGGAACAGGAAATGGTTAGTTAGGAAGGCCAGCTGAGAATGTTTTAAGCCACAACAGATAAAAGGAGAGTGTTGAGTAATCACTTGACATCTCAGGGCCTAAGATGCTGGTGGGAAGGGAAAGAACAGGGGAGCTGAACATACAGAGATTCAGAGTGTGAAAGTGTGTGTGTGTGTGTGTGGTGTGGTGTGTGTGGTGTGTGTGTGGTGTCTGGTGTGTGTGTTTGTGTGGTGTCTGGTGTGTCTGTACGCGTGTGTGGTGTCTATGTGCGCATGTGTGTGTGTTTATGGGGGAAGGCCACTATATGAAATTGCAGGGCAAGTGTATGAGACTCGAATTGGCTTTGCTGATGGGGGTGGGGACTGCAGGTGGGCCTTTTGGCATTCCTGAAATAATGGCACTATTTCTGCTTGATGGAAATAATTTAGTGAAAGCACATGACTGCTACATGCAATTAGGAGTTGGAATAAAACATGATTGCTGTTTTCTTGTTTGCATGTGTGGGATTATATTATAATTAAATGGAATAGTAACAAGAGGTGTGTGTAAATTATATTCCTGGCTTGCATGAAGGATAGAAACCAGCAGAAATAGGCCAGGAGCAGTGGAGGCTATTGGGCGATTTGTTCCAGGAAATTCTGACAACTCACTGGGAAGCTGAAACTGCTGGGGACTTGGCTGTTCAGGTAAGAAAACAACCACGATCTTGGCTTTGACTCCTCAGGGGATGACGCTCTTCCAGTTGATGGAGAAGCATGAGCTCCTATGACTAGATTGAGAGAATTTTTGGAAGAGGATTATCTTGTCGATATCAGATTATGCTTTGCCTAACACGGTTTCCAGTGAGAGCTGTGTTCCTTTGGCATATAGATTTGATCAAGGTGACAGTGTTCACTCACATCCCTATCAGCTAATGATATTCTCACATTAGTCTTTTTTTTTTTTCTTGCTGTCTTTCTTTACTGTAAAGCCAAGGAATAACTAGTTAATTGCGCCTCGTTAGATGTTAACTGTTATTAGCCTAAGTAACTTGGGTCTCAGGGTGTGAGCATGAGAATCCAACATCCACAATAGGTAGATTTATGGTTAACATTTGGTGCATCATGATGTTATTAAACCAGAGAATTGACCCAGTAAGAATATGATTTGGGGAACAGACATGTCGAATTTGAAGTACCAACAGAACATCCAAATTCCAGTGTCCAGGAGATGTGGTATGTCCATATGTAGAGCTAAAGAAATAAAAATGGATGGGGGATCAAGATTTCGGAATCATCAGCATATTTGAGTGATGAATCCAAGCCATAGAAGTGAAAGAAAAAACCAGGATGAATGGAGAAACTGAGAAGCTGGTTAAAGATAAATCACTGGGTAACGCCAATTTTAAGGGTGAGTGGAGCCAGAGGATCTCAAAAAAAGAAAGTGTTGTGAACTAAATACTTGTGCCCCACCTCCCCTAAAATTCTTGTTGAAACTGAATCCCCGGTGTTATAGTATTTGGGGCTGGGACCTTTGGGATGTAATTAGGTCATGAGGGTGGAGCCCCATGGATGGGATTAGTGCCCTTAGAAGAACAGGCCAGAGAGCTATCTCACTTTCTTCCTGTCATGTGAGGACACAAGACATTGATAGTCTGCAACCTAGAAGAGAGCCCTCATGAGAAACGACCATGCTGGCACTCTGATCTCAGACTTCCAGTCTCCAGAACTATGGAAAATAGACTCTGCAGTACTTCATCATATCAGCCAGAACTAAGACAGAAGAAGAAATCAGGGACAGTTGGAAAAGTAGGAGAAGCTGGTGTCAGGAAAGTTAGGAGAGAAGTTTTACGATATAGGGAGAGAGTGATAGTATCGATGCTGCAAAAAAGTCCCAACACAATAAGACATAGAAAAAAGACAGAAATTCAAATGGATGGAATTTCAAAGTGGTAAATAGAATAAAAGTGCCAGACCCAACAGGTATACATCTAATTTTTAAAGATGACTCAAGCTGTTATGATTCTACCTAAGATGAAGTTGAGCCAGTCTGTGATTTTACTCCTCACCCAGTATCTTCTGTGGTGGTGTCCATTTTGCTAGCTCCTGATTTTTGGCTCTGATTATAGCTCCTGCTCTTTTTCTATTTGGACACCTGGACATGGATGTCCGCTTCCCTGGGAGTACCAGTTACCCCTTTCCAAGTTGTCTGGTAAGAACCTCCTTGGACCATCTGGTTTCAGCCTCCTTGGGCAGGGGAGAAAATGGGTCCATTACCTACAAGGTAGTTGGACAACATGTTTAGTGGGGTTGGAGGAGGCAGTCAGGACTGAATAATGGTGTGGCAAGAGCAGACATCTAGAGAGTACAGTCTCATAACCCTTGTGCCCCGAAAGGCAGAGGGGCAGATGTGGGAGATAAAGGGACAAATGGGCCTTGTGTGCCACTACTGGGCAATGTTGGCCTGATCAGGGAGGCTCTCTAACTTCCTAGTCCTCCTGCCATGGTGGGTTTTGAAGGAAGGAGTGGATTTCGAGGAGCAGAGTCAAAGCCAACTGATCGAATATGGCTATAAAATAATAAGAATCTTAAGACTCACCTTGGGATTTATACATCTGCCTGAACATTTTCCCACCTCCAGGAGTCTCCTTCCATTGTAAAGAGGTTCCTTGTTCCAGGGAGGCACTTATTATTCTGAATGCCTTTGGGCTCTTCATACCCTTCAAGGGTTCCTTCATCCCATCTTATATTAGTTTGTTATTGGTGCATAACAAATTACCACAAACTTAACTTAAAAGTAACACCTAATATTAGCTCATAGTTCTGCAGATCAGAAGTCCTTGTGGGCTTGGCTGGGTTCTCTGCTCAGGCTCAAATCAAGATGTCAGCTGTGCTAGGCTCTAATCTGGAGGCCCTGGGGGAAGGATCTGCTCCCAAGCTCAGTCAGGTGGTTGGCAGATTCAGTCCACCGGCTGTGAACTGAGGGCCACAATATTCTAGGGGCTGCTCAGATTTCTAATCATGTGGCCCCCTCCATTTTCAAACCAGCAATAAGTGTCAAGGCAGTCTTCTTTTTGTTGTATATAATTGACACATAGTAATCGTACATGTTTACAGGATACATTGTGATGTTTCAATACATGTATACATTGAATAATGATAAACTCAGGGTAATTAGCATTATCATTTCTTTTTGGTAATAACTTTCAAGATCCTCTTTTCTAGCTCTCTTGAAATATACGGTATGTTATCAGCTATAGTCACTCCACTAGGTAGAACATCATTCTTATGCTTGGAATCTCTCTTACTTCTTCTCCCAGCTAGAGAATATTCTCTACTTTTTTTTTTTTTTTTTTTTTTTTTTTTTTTTTTTTTTTGAGACAGGGTCTCACTGTCACCCAGTCTGGAGCGCAGTGGTGTGATCTCGGCTCACCACAACCTCCACCTGCCAGGCTCAAGCTATTCTCCTGCCTCAGCCTCCCAAGTAGCTGGGATTACAGGCACTCACCACCACACCAGGCTAATTTTTGTATTTTTAGTAGATATGGGGTTTCACCATTTTGGCCAGGCTGGTCTGAAACTCCTGACCTCAAATGATCCACCCGCCTCGGCCTCCCAAAGTACTGGGATTACAGGCGTGAGCCACCAGGCCCGGCCCATTCTCTACTTTTAAAGGAATCATGTAATTAAACCTGACTTACCTAAATGATCTCTCTCTATTGTAAAAAGGAATGATTAGTAATTATATATGCAAAGTCCCTTTTGCCATGTGCTATAGACTAAATGTTTATGTCGCCCGCCTCCCCCAAATTTACAGGTTGAAATTCTAAGCCTCAATGGAATGGTATTTGGAGGTGGGGCCTTATGGAGGTGATTGGGTCATATGAGCAGAGCCCTCATAAATGGGATCAGCGGCCTTACAAAAAGGCTCCAGAGAGTTTCCTTGCCCCCTCCCACCATGTGAGGAGACGGTGAGAAGGGAGCTGACTATGAACCAGGAAGTGGGCCCTCATCAGACACCAAATCAGCCAACACTTTGATCTTAGACGGTCCACCTCCAGAGCTGCGAGAAATCAGTTTCTGTTGTTTATAAGCCACCTTGTCTATGCTGTTTTGTTATAGCAGCCTGAACAGACTAAGAAACCATGTGACTTGATATAATCACAGGAGTGATGTCCCATCATATTCACAGGGGAGGGGATTACACAAGATGAGTGCTTTTGGGGTCATTCTGAGACTTCTGCTATCACATTTTCACAGCCTTCATTCTTTTCAATGCCACCAGTAGCACCAAATTTTTCAAAGTAGATCTCCTCTTTTGGACACAACCAAAAGTCGTTTAGTGAATAAGATGGGTGAACAATTTTTTATTTTAAAAATGGCTTTGAATATAAAGGCATATGAGTGTTTTCCTTGCATGACCCATAAGCAAGATCTGAAAGTAATTTCAACATGAAAGTTTTCCTATTTCACATTTCATTATGCTACTGCAATATTTTCTCAGTGTGTTGGGGCAAAAAAATATTCGAATGGAGGCATTAGTATATTAAGCCCAAAATTCCCTTCCCAGTTTTAGACTGGTCTCCTGAGTTCAACATTTATTCATTTTAACCATGGAATTTGTGTCTTAATTTTCCTTTCCCTTCCATCTGCAAGTAACACTGGGCCAGAGGAGTAACATTCTTCTCTAGCTCAGCAATTCCACGGAGGAGCAAAGCCTCCTGGGCGCCATTTGGAGAGATAGTGAGAGGCAGGCATTTGCGTTTCTGTGGGGTTTGGACAGGCTGTGCAGCTACCACAGGTGGGTGGTCCAAATGATCTGCAGACAGTTGAACTCCTCGGGGTTTTGGGTCCTGGGATATGCCTAATATTTCAAAAGCAGCTCCATTCTGGATGGTTTTCCGGAGACAAAACCTCAGAATCAAAAATGATCTCATTAAAACAAGGAGAGGTAGCTGAAGCCAAGGTCCCAGAGGGAGTTGTTTTTCCTTGGACTCCCTTTATTTTACTTCCTTCGGCCAAAAAATAAGATAAATAAATAAATTTAAAAGCCTACATGTTTTCCTTAGAACTTAAGAAACTGCCTTCCTGCAGCTCTCCCCTCTCTGCTTTGGAGCTTTGTACACATGCGTCATATAGGGAGAGGGAGGGACGGCAATGGGGAGAAAGAAGGATGGCCTCCACTCACCAAACCTGCAGGATCCAGTCATAGAGACCAAAGCAGGAAAACCCTGGGTGAAGGCTCGCTGTTACATAAATGTGTCAAATTCCATGACAAAAAGGGAGAAGCACCATACATCTGACAACCATCTTAAAGAACAAGGTGATACAACCCACATAGTAGCAGCAAAATTTCTTAAATTTGCAAGGTTAGGAAGACATGCATTAAGTAGATGAAAGGAAGATGTAATACCTGGTTAACAGGATGAATGCTCCTTCAAGAGACTAGCTTAGTACATTAATGGGAATATTCTTATATCTATATCTAGATAGATATATAGATATATCTATAGATATCTATATATCTATAGATATATAGATCTAGATATATCTAGATATATATATCCAGATATATATCTATGTAGATATCTTATATCTAGATATAACTATATAGATATATAGATATCTACATAGATATATATCTAGATATATATCTATATATAGATATATATATCTGTATATACATATATATCTAGATATATAGATATATATCTGTATATACATATATCTATATATAGATGTATATATCTGTATATACATATATCTATATATAGATGTATATATCTGTATATACATATATCTATATGGATATATATCTGTATATAGCTATATCTATATATACACATATACAGCTATATCTATATATACACATATACAGCTATATCTATATATACACATATACAGCTATATCTATATATACACATATACAGCTATATCTATATATACACATATACAGCTATATCTGTATATACACATATACAGCTATATCTGTATATACACATATACAGCTATATCTGTATATACACATATACAGCTATATCTGTATATACACATATACAGCTATATCTGTATATACACATATACAGCTATATCTGTATATACACATATACAGCTATATCTGTATATACACATATACAGCTATATCTGTATATACACATATACAGCTATATCTGTATATACACATATACAGCTATATCTGTATATACACATATACAGCTATATCTGTATATACACATATACAGCTATATCTGTATATACACATATACAGCTATATCTGTATATACACATATACAGCTATATCTGTATATACACATATACAGCTATATCTGTATATACACATATACAGCTATATCTGTATATACACATATACAGCTATATCTGTATATACACATATACAGCTATATCTGTATATACACATATACAGCTATATCTGTATATACACATATACAGCTATATCTGTATATACACATATACAGCTATATCTGTATATACACATATACAGCTATATCTGTATATACACATATACAGCTATATCTGTATATACACATATATAGAGATATATCTATATATACACATATATAGAGAGATATATCTATATATACACATATATAGAGAGATATATCTATGTACACATATATCTATATATACACATATATATCTATATATATACACATATTTATCTATATATGTATGTATTGGATTTTTCTTTGTATGTGATTAAGATTTCCTCTCTACTGTCCGACATCTTATGTAAACTGGCATTTTTTATTTCATTTTATCAATGTGCTGGCCCGAAGATACTTTGCCTAAACTGTCACTGAAACAAATTAATTAAATTAAATATTTAAATAAATTAATTAAATATTAAATTTAATAAACTCTTCCTTTTGCCATTTTTCCTTTTCCTTTCTTTTTCTGACCCAGGATAAATATTTTCATATTTAAGTAGGACACAGTCCTCTCAGTAACAACTTCAAGCAACTCAGTGGATAGAGAATTTAATCTTGAGTGTCTCTGAAAATGAGAGCTAAAACTTAGTTTACCATCTATTTAAAAAGTACTTTCAAAATCCTTTGTGACCCGGAGATTTAGCTGTCAAGAAGTAAAGAGAGCAAACAACTTAGAAACACTATAATGTAATGATTGAGAGTATAACTTCCAGGTCAGACAGACCTGCTAACAAATCCTGGCCCTGCCTCTTATATCTGTGTGTCATTGGGTAGATTACTTCGCCATTTTGAGCTGACTTCCTCCCCTATAACTGGGGTATAATGATCAAGAATACTAAATAAGGTAATGTGTAAAACTAGAACTCAGGAAACACTCAAATATTAGCTGCTAATATTATTTTCCCAACTCTAAAAACTTCAAGCACAACTATTTCAAAGTTGGGTTTTTCAAACTTGGTGATTTACAAAAAAAAAAAAAAAAGAAAAAGAAATTCTCCCAAAATAAAAACCAACTTACCGTAAGAACTGGCTCATCAGACTGGTGGAAGAAGCATCTTCTCGCTGAACTGCGTTAACTTTAACCCTGAACTTGAACCTTTGCCTCAAGGGTCTAAAAAGAATTTCATCCTCTGTTGCTCATCCAAATATTTTCCTCACTGACTTCCTTTCCTTTCTGTAAACCACCCACCAGTTTGTCAATATAACATTGACAGCCATCTCTGTTTGTCTTGGCTGATTGATTTTCCTGAGTACCATTAGAAGCATTAGCCTTCACCTGTCTTAGCTGGGTAATTTGGTTTGTAATGGCCTGGAATGCTCTTATGTTTACCCTGGTGGAAGAGGTTAAGTTAGAGCCCAGGTCTTGTCCTGTTAGTGATAATGTCTTGCCTTGATATACAACCCTAGCAAATAAGAAATGACAAAATGGCACTAAACATCTTTCTCTCTGGGCTTAAAATTCATTACCTCAATTCAGAAAGCTGAAAGAAGAGAGACAATATTTTCTGTATGTTTTTACAGGTATAAAACCTGTAGGTAATTATGTGGAATGCCAGGAAAGCAGAATATGGATTTTTTGTAGCATGTTTGTTTTTATGTAAAAGAGTATTCGTGGATATCCTGGAGCGGAGGTTGGCAAATTCTGACCCATTAGCCAAAATCAATCTCCCGCTTGGTTTGTAAAAAAAAAAAAGTGTTACTGAACACAATCAGGCTAGTCTGTTTACACACTGTCTGTGCCTTCTTTTGTGCTACTGATATAGGAGTTAATAAGAAATTATTTAGTCGGGGTAAAAGAGTTCTTGGTAGAATTTCTTTCATAAAAAGCAGCCCCCAGACCGTTTCTTTTCTAACAGAAAGCAGCCTAAAAAAATCAAGCCACAAACATAAATAAACAAGCTGGAAGCTTGCATAGGTAAATGCTGGCAGCCGTACCTGGAAGTCAGGTATATCCAACATGGCGATTCCCTCCTCCCTCTGCTTGTCGCCACTTGTGCAGGTGTCATGGCTCTGGTCAGGTGGAGGCCACCTTTGCATAATAAAAGATTAGGGTGAGACAGCCAGTCTCTTCGTGGGCTATGTAAATGGAACGCCTGGTCAAACCAATCCCCTGGGCCCTATGTAAATCAATCACCACCTCCTCAAGCCCCTCTATAAAATCAACCACACCCCACCCTAAACCCAGAAACCCGCTTGGGTGCTTCCTCTGCATGAGGAAGCTCTCTCTCTTTTCTTTCTTTTTTCTCTTAAAACTTTTCCCCTCTTAAACCCACTCTGTACGCGTGTGTCCATATCCTTAATCTTCTTGGTGCCAGACGACAAACCTTGGGTATTTCCGCAGGCAACGATGCCACTTCACTACAACAGCTGAATCGAGTAGTTGCAACAGAGACCTCGTGGCCTCCAAAGCCTAAGATATTTATTCTCTAGCCTCTTATGGTAGAAGTTTTCCGGCCCCTGTGCCTTTAAAGTGAGATGAAGCTTCCTCAAAGTCACTATTGGTTTTCCTGGAGTGCTTGTCCATCTGGTATGGATACAGTAGCTATATGACAATTTCCTGGGTTAGTCCTATCAAATATTATTTCCCTATTGACCTCATATGTATACACGAGGAAATTTATACCAATTTGAGAGTAGGTTTTGTTCTTTGGGTTAAAAAGCAGGGCCGCCATGGACATAAATGGTAGATTTCCCATGGAGGATGAGAAAATAAAAATTGTTTGCCAATGGTCACAGGCTACAATGATCACTGTGTTGAATCAATGTGATCGTTATTAGTCCTGAGGCTTTCTGAGTACCTTGAAAATGTCTGCTTCCTGCAGTTTAGCTCTTCATGTTAGAACATAGGTGGGAATTTTTATTTTCTTCAGCCACAGAGAAAGTAAGGAAAATTTAAATGAGTCAATGTTCCCCAGCCTCCCTTCTCACCTATGCCTAAGGCTATGAAAGCATGTTTACAAGAAGTATGCTTCAAGAAAACAGGATTCTTGACATGAACAGGGCCTAAAAATGTTATTATCTTATACAAGATATGTCGATAACAGGGCACTTTGAGAGAGTACTTTACATCTGTTCAGGAGCATTTTTTAGTGACTGTGGGATTTATGGTGACAGGTAAAAGAAAGTCTATTAAAGTAAACCAGATAGCCTAAGAAGAGAACAGAGATAATTGAAAGAGGAGCATTGTTGTGGAAGGAAAGATAAACTCTCTAGAAAATTTTTATTGTTCCGTTGCTTTCAATACATAAAAAACACACAAAAGGTTCAAATATAGCATTAAAAATGCATAGAAACAAATCTTGAGCATGCAAAAGTCACCAGCAAGTGTATGAACGTGATGTGTTGCCTGAAAAATATTCTTTGATTGCACAGCTAAACACGTGGTTATTTCGGGCTGCCCCAAACTTAAGATGCCTGACTTAATAACAAATTAATTTTCTTATATAAGTGCCCCACCTACACCATAGAATTCCCTTTGCTGCCATCAGGAGAACCAATTGGAGCTATTTTGAGATCTTACAGCCTACAAGAGCAGAAAGCTCTAAAAGTTTGAAAAAACAAGAGCAGCTTAGTTAAGGAAGTTGGTTTGGGTGTGTAATTTTAAATTATGTCTATTATCCCCACCCCAGGAAAACATGGAATGCTAGGCCCAATCTTAGGGAAGTGGTGCAGCCCAGTTCTAAGGCAAGGATATGAGAAGTTGTATTTGATGGAGGAAATGGAACCAAAACCCAGGTATGTCACTCAGCTGCAGTATGAAAGCAAAATAGCTAGGTAAAGAGGTAGGAAGAATCTGGACACAGCACCACTGTAGGACTGAAAAAATGGAGACTAGTAATGAGTAGAGGTGTGAAGTGGCAGGTGGAATTTGGTAGAGATGTGTTTGAGGAGAGACAAAGGTTGGGAAATTTGCTACTAGCCCTTCTGTTAAAGTATCTGTAGCCGTAGTTGAGAGAGCTCCAGAGCTATTAGTATTGTATCAGGCAGGGTCCAGGCAGGAGTCAAAATCCACAAACACTGATTTTAACAGGAAAAAATAATAATAATTAACTGGACATTGAAGAACTAAAAAGGCAAAAATAGAACATAATTTATCAAAAAGCTGGCAAGTGATGAAACTAGATACTGCTCCTGCATCTTTGGGAACAAAAGGAGATGGGCCAGAAGGACTGAAAATTTCAGACCTCTCAGGAGAGGATTCTTAGTCTGCTTGAGCTGCCGTAACAAAATATCACAGAAACTTATTTCCTCACAGTTCTGGATGCTGGAAGTCCAAGGTCAGAGTGCCAGACAGTTTGGTTTCCGGTAACAGCCCTCTTCCAGTCATGCACATGGCCAGTTTCTCACTGCGCGCTCACGTGGTGACCTTTCCTTGGTGCATGTGCACAGAGAGTGACCTCTCTCTTCCTCTTCTTATAATACTGTTAGGGAAGCATGACCTAGTAGAGCCAGAGTGACACCATTTTAAAATCAACTCCATCTTAAAACTAGCAAGACACATTCATTGCCAGTTCCAACTCGTGGCCCTAAGATGTTTGCAGCTAAGCAAGCAGCTTGATAAGGCCTGCTAGGACAAAATCCTGCAGCAACAGAAAGTCCAGATGTCCCAGTTACCCATAACAATATATGCTTTCAAGATAATTATAGTTGTGTTTTGATGACTTACACACTAAAATGTCAAGGATAGATTTCTTTAAAGCAATAATATAATAAATTTTGTCATGCTGTCAGCACCCCCGCATGTAGGCAGAGCTTAGTCTTTACATAGATCAGACCCCAACTTAAGAAAAACTTGAAGACAATGCATTCTCCACTTGCTTTCTGAGGATGCCCTACTCTGTAATATAAGTAAATTGTATGTTTTGCTCTCAATAAGCTCTCTCTCCTCACTGTACTCTGCAACTCACTTTGAATTCCTTCCTGCATGAGATCCAAGAACCCTCTCTTGGTGTCTAGATCAAGACCCTTTTTTTTCTGATAACAAAGCCACCGATCTTATTGAATTAAGGAACTACCCTTATGATTTCATTTAACCTTAATTACCTCCTAAAAGCTCTATCTCTAAATATAGTCACATTAGGTTAGGGCTTCAGCATATGAATTTTGGGAGAACACAATTGTGTCCACAGCAGGGGTGCTGGCTGGCCTGGTGCTGATGTAACTGAATCAAGGAAAGATGAGGCTGGTCTGTGGGTGCTGAACAAGCTGCAAACTGAGATCAACTGTCTCTCCTGGAAAGAAGTGCTGCTGCCAGGGTGAAGAAGCAAAGCTTGGTGATGTGGATAAGGCAGCATCCTTCCTTCTCAGGTCTTCTAGTCTCCCTCCAGAACTCCCAGCAAAGCAGAAATGTGGTGGGCAGCATCCCACCTCCAACATCACAAAGCAGAGTATGAAAGGGAGAAAGTGAAAGAGGTAAGGGCTAACTTACTGGTTCCATCATGCTGTGGCAAAGGCTGCTGGTTGCTTAATTTAACATCTGTTCTTCTCTTCATTCTTAATAATAGAATCCTAAAACTCAGCCAAAGAATATTTCTCAACCTTCCTTGCAGCTAGATATGGTCATGTGACCACATTTTGGCCAATAAGTGCAAATGAAATTATTATGTGGTATTTCCAGGAAGTTTTTAGAGAGTTTCTTTGACCCTTCTTCCATCATGCTGCCCAGAACATGGATGTGATGTGATGGCTGGTGCTCTATCAACCATATTGGGCTGTGAGAACAAGAAACACTGAAGGATGGCAAGGAGCTATGGACCTTGACAATTTTGTCAAGTAACCATGCTAGTCTTAAATTGCTAACTTTCAGGTTTCTTTTATGTGTGTGGGGAAGATTAAGTTCTACTTTGTTTAAGCCTTTTAGAGTTTTTCTAGTATATGCACTCCAAACATTCTAACAGACAGGATACTGAGCTAGCTTGCATAGGAGGGTCCACCTTGCTTAAATGGTGGTTATCCCATTTCAAAGTATTTTCCCTCCTGCCACTTTCAATTTTAGTTGACTTTGTGTTTAAAGGAATTACTGAAAAATCCTTTTATTTGCATATTTAATTGGACTAAAATTTTTTCTTTTTTCTTTGTAAATTATTTTCCCTTCCTTCCTTCCTTCTTTCCTTCCTTCCTTCCTTCCTTCCTTCCTTCCTTCCTTCCTTTCTTTCTCTCTTTTTCTTTCTTTCTTTCACAGGGTCTCCCTCTATCATCCAGGCTGGAGTGCAGTGGCACAATCTCAGCTCACTTCAGCCTCAACCTCCTGGGCCCGAATGATCCTCCCACCTCAGCCTCCCAAGCACCTGAAACTGCAGGGGCACACCACTGCACCCAGTTGATTTTTTGTGTGTGTGTTTTTTGCAGAGATGAGGCTTCTCCATATTTCCCAGACTAGTCTCAAACTCCTAGGCTCAAGTGATCTGCCCTCCTGGTTCTCCCAAATTGCTAGGATTATAGACATGAGCCACTGTGCCTGGCCTAAAAATCTTTCTCTTAAAAGTGCAAATCCTTCTATGAGGATTAAGGGAACATGAATTATTCACAGTTTAATTTGTTTCATCAGATAGTTTTTTTTTAATCCCTAGCCAAGATCAGTTGCACTGAAGAATGGGTGCCTTATGAAAATTGTTACTAATCCTTACAACAGTCCTACAAGAAAAGATAGTTATCCCCATTTTACATATAAAGAAACTGAGGCTCAGAAAAGCTAAGTAAAGAACTTAGGACTCACTGTTAATAGGTGGTGGTGCTGGGGATTTGGAACACTCTTTTTTCACTGTACTACTGTGGCACCTACTGGACTCATACTATTGACATTATAATTATAACTTAATTGTGGATGTAATTAAATTATATTTTAATTTATGTAAACATTTATGTATATTTCTATGTAATCTATATTACATAGACTCAGCAAGCTCATCTGAGAAACTAACAACTATTACTAATACTATTTATATGGAGGAATACATTTTAAACCACCAACTGGAGACTGCCTATATTATTAGTGACAAAATGTGACCAAAATATTTTCAATAGAATTAAAAGTCTGGTTAGTTGCTTAATAAGCAAAGCAGAATGCACAACTAGAATGATGACATCTAGATGAAGTACGGATCTTTTTATTGAAAGTGTAACCACTTTTAAATGTATCACCATAGCTCAGATATAACTGAATTTCCTCCAGCTCAGGGCTATTCTCCCACATGGTCAGTGCGTGCAGGACTCCTGCTGAGGCTCATAGTCACTGCTGTTCCGTGGGAACTGAGCAGAGGCCTCCACCTGGCTGGGGCTTTGGAGCTCTCCACTCCAAGATCTGGTTTAGGGACCCTTGCCTCTGGCCTTGGTGACTCCTTGGCAGACCTGTAGGCACTCAACCATAAGCCACTTTCTACATCCCCTACTGGGACATGAGGATAGTTCTGCACCTTATCTGTGCTGTGTGCTGGTTTGGCAGAACCCAAAGGGGCCTGCGGCTGTCTCAGGCTCTGTCTCCCTAAATACAAAGGTGGCCACGTCCACTCCACTGTAGCTCTTCCGACCTGGTGTGAGAAACATTGTGAGTCAGTCCCTTTCAGCATTCCAGATGCAAATGGGGGCAAAGCTATTTAGCTGAGGGACTTTCCAGCCTGACTGGGGGTTTTTATCTGCCCTTCTCCAGCAGGGCTTTCAACCCTGGGAGGGGCGCGGAAGCAGCCAGACAGGGCTGAAAACTTTCACAGGAGCAACTAAATGTTCCTGATTTATCTCCCCTCATACTCCAGCCTCCTCCCTGCCCTGGAAGGCATTCTATCTCCCTTCTGTGGGGAAGGAGTTGCCGTGAATCCTGAGCCTGCATGTTTCCTGTATGTTGGCTGTGTGTACACTCCATGTTCTGCCCTGGGCTCTGGCCCAGTCTTCCACTAAGCTCTTTTAGAAATCAAAATAAAGCCACCTCTCTTTCATGCTTTTAGCTGTCACAAAACAAAAATGCTTTCGTTTTAGGTTATTATGCCTGCCATGACTTAATAAAAAATCATTCAGCAAGTCAGTGGAAGTCTTTGGTTGTGCCCTCCCCATGAAGCTGTGGATGCCCTTGATCCCCAGGTGGAGAACTACAGGGTAACAGGGGTGACAATCAGAAAGAAAGACTTTTGTTTAAAACCTCCGTGTATTATTCCATTACATAAGTAACAGAAGACAGCTTTTAAACTAGTGTATTTGTCTGCTTGGGCTACCTTAACAAAATACCACAGATTGGGCAGCTTAAACAATAGCAATTTATTTTCTGACAGTTCTGGAGGCTGGAAATCCAAGATCAGGGTGCCAGCAAGTTTGGTTTCTGATGAGGCCTCCCCTCCTGCTTGTAGATGGCACCTCTCCCTGGTGAATGCATAAGGAGCCACAGAGAGAGTGAGAGAGCTTTGATCCCTCTTTCTCTTCTTATAAGGACACCAATCCTATCAGATTAGTTCCCTCCCCTACTTTGACCTTATTTAACTTAATTACCTCCTAAAAGCCTTATTTCCAATACAGTCACATTGGGGGATAGTGCTTTTAACATATGAATTTGGGGGAGTGGAGTGGACACAATACAGTCCCTAGCAGTGAAGTTAAGCAGAATAGGAAAGAATTTATTAGCAGAAACTGCTTCCAGTTCTCCTTAAACTTTTCTGGTCTCTCTTCTCAACACTTTTCTCATTCTTCCTGTCCCCTAATAATCACTGGGAGGCCCCAGGGATTGGTCACTGGCTTCTCTTTTCTCACTATGCTCCCTGGAGTATTTCTCCTGGACTCAGGATGTCAATTCCATCTATACACAAATGATTCCCAAATGTATGTCTTCAGTTCAGTGCTCTGTCCGCAATTCCGCACTCAGATAGACAGCTATTTACTTAATGTTATCCTTTTGGCTATCTGAAAACACTCTCAAAGTTGGCATTTCCAAAACCAAAGTCCTAATTTCCCCAAGTCCTCCTCTCTCCCCCCGTGTCTCTGTCTCTTCAGTTATCTAAAACCAAAGCCTTGTTGCCATCCATGCCTCTCTCATTTACTCACACCCCATACTCACACTTTTAGCAAACCCTATGGTCTCTACTGCAGAAATGCATCCAGAATCTGTTTGCTCAGTGTTACCACACAGGAGCAAGTCACCTTCATCTCCACCTGACTATTGCAGCAGCCTCCCAGTGGGTCTCCTCCTTGTCCATCTAGAGTTGATCCATATGATAGTCACAATGAGCACCCTAAAATGTGATTCCATTCACATAAGAACTCTGATCAAACCTCTTCAGTTGCTTCCTGTTGAAGCGACGTCATTGTCTGGGGTAATATCTGAGGTTCATTGTCTCGTGGCCATGGAAAACTAGGACGCAGACACACCAGAGTGAGGTTAAGAGTGGAAGTTTAATAAGTGAAAGAAAGAAGAGCTCTCTGTGCAGAAAGGGGTCCTGGAGAAAAAATGGGTTGCCAGTTCCATGGTGAAATGCATGGGATTTTATAGGCTAGCTTGAGGAGGTGTCTGATTTACATAGGGCACAAAAGATTGGTTGGACCAGGTGTGCTATTTGCATAGGGTGCGAAGAAGCTTGCGGTCCTACCTTAATCTTTTATTATGCAGATGGGTTCTCTACCTGGCCAGCCATGTTGCCTGCTTCTTTTACTATACACGTGGTGACAAAGAAAAGGGTAGATGGAGCCTCCATGTTGAACATACCTGGCTTCCAGGTAGCCCTTTTCTATTGGCACAGCTGCCAGCATTCTCCCGTGCAAGCTTCCAGCTTGCTTATCTATGTCTGCAGCTCGATTTTTCAGGCTGCTCTTTGTTAGAAAATAAATGATATTTGGGGTTGCTGTCTATTAAAAGGGAAGTTCTGCCGAGGACTCTCTTACCCTCACTATCTGCCTAAATAATTTCTTTTTAGCTCCTGTATCACTGTCTTGCTCAGAGTGAAATCCAAAGTACTTATTACTCTCAAGCTTCCTGTGGCAGGTCCTTGGCCACTGCTCTGATCTCTTTCCTGGCTGCTCTCTGCCTCACTTCTCTACCTCAGACATAATACTTCCTTTTTCTCAATCATGCCAAGCTCACTTCTCACTCAGGGCCTCTGCACTTTCTATGCCCTCTATCTGGAATGCTTTATCTTCAGATATTCGCATGGCTCACTCACTTACTACCCTCAGGTCTCCCCTGATACCACACTCCCTATTCTCCAAACCCTATTTTATTATCTTCCTTCTGTTAGACTATATATTTACTCTTTTATTTGTTTATTGCCTGTCTCCCCACCTCCCCCACAACTCTTACTAGAATTTCAGTTTTATGAGAATGGGGGCTTTGTTTTATGGTAATTTCACAGTAATCCCATATTCTTAGCATAGGAACTTAACAAACAGTTTTTGCAATTAAATGAAAGAAGAAGCAAACAAATTAAGATATATTAGTTAGATATGGCTTTATGATAGATCACCCAAAACTCTGACTTAAAGCAATTAATATATGATTGCTTATGCATATATGAGTCAGATGGATGGGTCTACTGATCTGGGCCAGGCTTAACTGGTCTTGGCTGGATTTGCTCACAAATTTTTGATCAACTGGTAGGTCAAATTGGGGCTAGTAGGTCTAGGAAAGCCTCAATGCCTCATTCACATGATTGGCTCTTGGCTAGGACTGAAGGATTGACTTACATCTCTAATCATCCAACCAGCCAGCCTGAGCCTGAGCTTACTATCATTAGATACGGGATATGGGGGTGGGAGGGGGGTGGGAGGGGGTGTGGGTGAGTTTGGGGGTGGGAGAGAGAGAGAGAGAGAGGTGAGGAGGGAGGTATTGAAGAAGTATGGAAGGCTGCGGAAGGCTTCCTAAGGCCTAGGCTTAGAGCTTGTATGTCATTTCCACCGTATTTACTGTTAAATGTAAGTCAGAAGACCATCTCAGATTCAAGGGGTGAGTAAATATATTCCACCACTTGATGGGAAGAGCTACGGATCATACTGGGAAGAGTGTAGATACAGAGAGGGGTGAGAATTGCTGCTGTCTACACACATTATTCTGCCACATGAAATATCTTATGGAATCTAAGACGGAGTTCAACAATTAGGGCTAGGAGGATGTAAAATTCAGCTGTGGAATTTATGAACTTTCTAGATTTCTGATATTAAAGTAACTCTGGTTCCAGTTCCCAGACCCTGGATCTTGCAGTTCAAATTCTAGATTCCCGAGAGAAATAATTAGTCCAGCTTGGGTCAGGAGTTCCTCTTGGCCCTTCCTTGTTCCAATTCACACTGGCTAGAAGGAAGGATTCAATTTAGGTCCTGTGGATCAAGTAGCAATTATTAAAGATGTGGGAATTATTAAGGAAATTAGAAGATAATTCCCAAAAGAATCTATCATAACATCTAAATATGTTTTTAAAATAATAAAAATTTAAATTTATTGCACTTAAAACATTCAGATCCCATGAAATAAGTGGAAGAGATTTCTCTGAAGAGAGCCTTGCAAGGGGGCTGTGGTGAATTTAACATGACTCTGTCAGAGACACTAAAATGTTTAAATAAATTGAATTGCCGGTTAACTAAAGAGGGCTCAAGGCTAATATGGCATCAAGCTTATAGTATTATCCTTATTTCTCTTGCCTTCATTTGGATCTATGTGACGTCTTTCTCGTGTTTGTTCAGTAGTCTTTGTTGAATTTTCCTTCAGCATTCAACTTAACTCCGGCATTCTCTACACTTATGAGACAAAGCAATGAAGAAAACAACACTGGATGGTTTTAGGTGTCTTTGTTTTATATTGCTGCTATAATAAACTACCAGAGATTTTGTGTCTTAAAACAGTATGCATTTATTTTCTTAAGGTTATGGAGGTCAGAAGTCCAAAGTGACTTTCTCATGGGCTAAAATCACGATGTTGGCATGATTGCATTTCTTCTCAAAGCTCCAGGGGGAATATGCATTTCCCTGCTTTTTTCCAACTTCTAGAAACCATCTGCACTCCTTGGCTCATGGCCTCTTCCTCACATCACTTCAACCTCTGCTTCTGTCATTATCACATTTCCTTCTCTGAGTCTGACTGGTTTACCTCACCCTTTCACTTATAAAGACACTTGTGATTTCATCAGGCACACCCTGATAATCCAGGATAATCTCCCATGGTCAGGTCTTTAACTTAATCACATCTGCAAAGTCTTTTTTGTTAAGTAAAGTAACATATTCAGAAGTCCTGGGATTAAGACCTGGGACGTCTTTGGGGGAGGCATTATTCTGCCGAACATGCTAGGTAAATATAAACACCAAAGCAGTCCATCCCTGGCCACAAAGCTTCTACATTTTCCTCAGTATAGGAGGTTCTTACTAATAAATGTTTATAGAGCACTGGAGTATTCAACAAGTAGGGGTTGTGCCCATAATTATTTGACTGATCCATCTCCTCAGCCTCCCAGATAAAGGAATAAACTAAAATTAGCTAATTTTATATCATTATATTGTTGCAGAAATAGGAAGGTTTCCAGGGATGCATTCATCATCCAGCAATTGTTAAGCCACTCTGAATCACTGTGTGGTTCGTAAATTATTCTACAGCACTGGCAGACAGAATTGCCACTGTTGTCAAGTCTTAAGATGCTCTTTCATTTTTGGCAGGATGGCTTTGCCCTAGCTTTCTTCATTCATCACTAGAAATCATAATTCTTCATAAAACCTTTAACCCTGCATCTGAATCTTCCCAAGAGAAAAGCTCTACACAAGCTCCTCACCAGCACCTCTGGGCCTCTGGTTCTGGGTCATTATGGCACTGTGTAGGCCCTCAGCAATCTTGCAGACAATCTGTCTGGTTTGAGAATATTCATTGCAACTTAATTCACGTTGAACTGGCTTCCAGGGACTAATGTAGTGCTTAGAGGAATATTGCTAGACTAGTTGACTTTTTACGGAATACTTGCCTTATATACAGTCATGCCTTGCAAAGTATCTGAAGAAGTCATTCAGTCCTCCCCTGAGGACATTGTCCTGCCTTATAAAATCTACCCTGTCCTTTAAAGGCCACCTACAATCTCATTCTGGGAAGTATTTCTGTAAAATTTCCATTCTCCTCATTGGAAGCATTTGATGAAGTTCAAGTACCAAAGGACGGTGCTTTTCAATCACATTTCAGGGTTGTAGAGCCAAAGGGCAGATGTTGACAGGTGGGCCCTAGGAAAGATGTGGCCATCACTGCCAGGACAGCAAGTCCAAAGGAAGCTAGCTCATTCATCAAGGGGACTCAGGCAACGCTGGGAAGGTAAGATGGCCAAAAACCAGGGGATTCAGGATACAGAAAAGTAGGAGTGAGGAGAAGCTGGAGGGAATGGACAGTAGGAGATGATGAGTGAACTCTGGAGACAAAGTACAAATATCTGTAGCATATTGTAATTTTCACTCCTAATCAGTCTGTGAGGTTAAGCTAGATTCATTTAAAATGGCTCAAATGTGCACTGCAGCATTGCTTAGGGTAGCAAAACCAAACAAAAAAATGTAAAGGGACTGATTAGATTATAATATATGTGATAGACTATTTGCTCTTAGTAAACTAATAAGGGAGATCTGTATGCTCTGTGATGGAAAGACTGCCATGGTATACCATTAAGTGAAAAAAAAAAAAGCAAGAGCAGAATATATATAGGCAGATAAATTCATGTATTTTTCCTGAAACGATGCACAAGAAAATGCTAGCAGTGGTTACTTCAGGGAGTGATACTGGGGGAGATGAAGGAGGCTTTTTTTTCCTGATTTTATACCTCTCCGTACTGTTTGAACTTTCTAATCATGAACCTTTATTTCTCTTGTTTTTGTTTTTAAATGTCAGCAGTGGTAATCTGGGTGCTGGGATTGTGGATCTTTTTTGTTTTCTTTGTACTTATTTGTGATTTTTAACCCAATAAATATTATTTTAAAAAAGAGAATAAAGGAGCACAATAAGATAGACATCTCTAAACAAAATTATTCTCTTTCTTTTCTCTACTTTTAAAGCATAATTATCTCCCTCTGGCACTTGTTTTTTATTTTGCATTATTTTCACACAGCTAGTGAATGTACTTATAGGACTTGAACCCAGGACTTCCTGACTCTAGAACCTGGGCTATATTTTATATCAAGTCCAAATTAAACTCAATTGAATGTTTAAATTTGGGCCTAACCTGCCTTGCAAATGGTTAGGTGGTCTTCTCATCCACCCAGGGAAACCCATTTATGGATAAAAATATTTGCAGTCATGAAATGCAATTGAGTTGTCTTTTCTTCACAACTAGATTCTAATCTGTTTGTGAGCAGAAACCGTATCTTCCTTTTCATTAAAAATAGATTACTTCTTATCTGGAAGCTCATAGAGTAAATACTTAAATTCATAATGGAAGAAAAAGGAAGAATTTGCATCTATATAAACAGCAAGTGCCCTATGGTGCCAATTATGTGATTCCACATAATGTTCATTTGTGAGGGGCTGCCCGTAGCACTGTTGAAAAGAACAGGATCAATCAGCAATGTCTGCTCTGGGACTGCCCTGGTTTACACCTGTTGTCATCATGCAATTTAGCTCTCCTTTTTATTCTGTCCTGGTTTAGACAGTAAATTAAACCATTCTAGCTCTGTGGGTGCAGGAAAGGGAAGTGGTAGTATATGTGCAATGTATGGGTCATTGTGTGTTAATTGTTTACATCTATAAATATTGTAAGAATTCAGGAGACTGGGTCAACTTCCAGGGAGAAGAGTCTTCACTGTGCAGATGAGTCATCTGGACTCCAGCAATGCAGCAGAAATGAGAGCAAAGGGACGGTGCATGAGCTGGAGAAGAGTAGAACTGGTTGGCATCTAGGTGACAAGCTCTCATCATAGGCACAATGGATTCTGGGCACAAAGGAGTAAGGGACCTTCCCTGAAGATGGAGTTGGGATTTGCTCTAGACCTGACCAGAATCTGAGCCTACAGATTCCAAGATTTGGTGATTTCAGCTGGGAAGGTCTGGGAAAAAAAGTTGCAGAAATGGAGCATCATTCTCTAGGGGTTGGGTAGCTGGAGAGATTTAGAACATAGAAGCTTCAAGAATATTAGCAGATATCACATGATTCAATAGCCTAAATAGATAGCAAGAGTTTACTTATTGTTTGCATTCAAATATTGCACAAATTGGCCAAGCAAGTAATCATTCCGTGTTTTACGATCTCTTCCAGAAATTACCCGTGAGGAGGTCAGTGGCTGTTTTCAATGCTGGTTACCACTGAATGTACATATTTTCCATTGAGTTTCCCTAAGAGCTGGGGTACAGAATAGCACAGTGATGAAGAGCTTTGGGTCTGAGGGAGAGACAGACCTAGACTCGAGTCTTAAATCTGCCACTGAATAGCTGTGTGACTGGACAAATAACCCAACCTCAAAGCCTTGGGATCCTTATCTGTGGTAGTAAAGATGGTTGAGAAGTTTCAAGACGATAACAGAGAGCCTGGCACATAGCAAGGGCTGAATAGATGCAAGTTATGCCACTAATAGTAAAGACAATCATTTCCTATCTATATTCACATTGACCAGTGTAGTGTCTTATCTCTGCTGGACGTGCCCAGAATACCATCACCCTCTCTTGCATGTGATGTGGAGGGCCACTTAGACATGGCAGTTTCCATTGTGGTCTGAGGCTTGGGTCAATTGAGTAGAACTCAGCACCGCCAAACAGCTGGGAAGTGTCCTGGACGTGCATGCAGAACTGGAAACTGGCCTGAGGGAGAATAGTTGTGGCGATAAAGAGGTTGCTATTTTGGCTTTCTCACAGCAACAATTCACTGATGGCCCAGAGAGAGCATTTATGTCCACTCCCATTGCAGATACATTCCAGCTGTTTTCTGCTGAACTGCCCTTATTCCCCACCCTTGGATAGCACAAATATTTCTCCAAGGTATGTCTTTTCTCCTTGAAAAGGAGAAGAAAAGAAGAAGGAAAGGAAAGCTGCTTTTATTCTAGTTACCTCCCAAAAAGCACATGAGACCAGTCATTCACATTTCCATTTTCTCTCTTTTTCTCTCCCTATACCTCAAAGCTCTGGAAGACATGTGGCAAATGTACCCTGATAGCCATAGACTTGTCCCATAGCCATTTTTCCTTGTGACACTTCACAAAAATGCTGCACAATAGTTCCTGTGTGAATATGAGACAATGTCAAGAAAACCAAGAAAAAGGCAGCTGGCTCCACAGGTGGGTCTGCAATGGATCCCACTGGACAGAGCTTTTGCTCTATCAACTATAGAGATTGATGATACCATAGGTGAGTGGTATTGGGCTTGCAGATGGAGATAAGGGGCAGCTTCTTTGGCTGCTGTAGTCTTTAGGACCCAGTCTTCCCCAATATCCAGTAGGCTGAAGATTTCTTATCCAAAATTTTTTTCTTCAGCATTGAGAAGTCAGAGAATGGCCAAGATACATGTGATGTCAATAAATCTTTATTTCCTATCCCCTGCTCTGCTCTCTATGGCAATGGGCCTGACCCCTGAAGGCTGTAAGTCCTAGACTCTCACATCACCTGGCTTCTGCTTTTGAGCAACGAGAAGTGCTTATGAGAGGTGGCATGTGGGGCTGCAGGAGGAAGGGAGCACACAGGATAGCTTTCTGCTTTGTGTGACTTCTCCAGCAGTGGCTGCATCTCCCCTGTGGCTCGGCTTCTGGTGGATGGGCATGCCGCCCTGCCAGCTACTGTTGGGCGACCCTGGCTCTGGGCTCTGGCAACACAACTACTTTCTTTTTTCTCTCTCTGCTGTTGTTAATCTCTGGGTTGCCTCCTTATCTCCTGTTCCGCTTCCAACTCTTCCATCACCTGTGTAACTAATTCCCTGCATTGATTCCTGTCTCCGCCTCCCCACTTTTTAAAAAATAGACTGGTTTCTTTGTTATTCCCTGACTGTTAATGAGTAGACAGATGGGAGAAAAATCAAGCACATTTAAATACTTTTCAAATAATAAAAGCAGTGAACATTTGTTGCTAGATTACCTTGGAAATAAGTCAGCTCATTTAATGTAAACATTTGGAGGCCATTTATAATTAGACCTTTTCTGTTTGAACAATTCACAATAGTTTTAAAAATTGAAAGGCAAGAAAAATGTAGTAGATGTATGATGTGGGAATAAAAGGCCTTCCAGCATTCCTCTTGACCCTGTTTGACAGAATTCCTGCCAGCTCAGCTCCTTCCTCCTCTTGCTAACCATGGAGAACAGGAGCAGGAACATGGGTTCACATAGGCAAAGGGTTCTGGAACTGCTAGAGTTCTTTTGTTCCTATACCTCAAGGCCTGCATGAGTGAAACAGGTTCATTTGCGCCAGGAAAATGATATGTTGTAGTAACCAGTTCCCTCTTCTTATTTCTTGATTCCATCAAGCCCTCAGTATATTGGAGTCTGAGGTTTTGGTAAAAATGCAGAAAACATACTTTCTAATATTATCTGTAATTTTTCAGAGGAGAACCCTCATAAATGTTCAATACAACCTTTATATACAGGGTGCATAAAGTGCAGTCAATATACACATAGCATTTGTGCTTTGCTGCTCTGAAAAGCATGCTTTAAAAACTAGAATTTCAAAGCAGCCTCCTGGAGGACATTTAATTCGACCTGAGACTTGGGTGCCTCAAGCTTGAGCAGAGCTCAGGCCCTGTATTGACTTTGCACACCTTCAGCCACAAGGCAGGAATTCACAGCAAACCAGTTTCTCACTATAGTTCCAATAAAATCAGAAGCAACCAGTCCAGGTCTAAAACAAGGCCTTCATTTATAGGAGAAACACACTATATAGAGTGATATTCAACTGCGGAAGAAGCCATCCTGATTCATTTGATAGAAACAGCCTTTTGGAATTTTCTGAGCACTCTTACATGTCCTCAAACCTTCTAAATGAACAAAACTGACCTATGGTTGTGTTACTTACCCATATTTATTAACAAAATGATCTTATACCTTCATGTTATCCCCAGAATAAGAGGTAAAAAGGTATATTTCAAAGAATCATTTCTGGATTTAAAAAAATTGTTTCTCATGCCATATCATAAGAGACACAAATTACTATGCAATTTAAGCAAGAGTGTTTCTAGTCATGCTGCTTAGAATTCTGCAGCTAGTGGGATGCTTATGTGACAGGATGATTTGTTGAGACTTTTTTTTCTATTTTTTCCATTTTCTCTAGTTTCAAGCAGAAAGGCAGTTTTCTGCTTTCTCTCAACTCAGGGGATGTCCCCATCTCCTGCCTACAGCCTCACCTCATTGAGATGATTATGTTTTGGGGGGTGGGGTGCAGGTTAAGTGTGCACCCCATCTAACTGGCATATCTACTCATGCACATCCTCTTTAGAGTAAGGTCAGGCAGACAGTGGTAATTCCAAAAGAAGCCCAGTAAATTGCTCAAGGTCACATAGTAAGTAGCACAGTTGGGATTTGAAACTCTAAAATCAGTAATAAATAAATGTAAAGTAATAGTAAGTGTTAGCTGTGATTGTTATTAATATCATTATCTATATTACTAACCCTGTGACTGTGGGTTCCCTCCCTACAGCTCCATTTCCTCATGTATTCTATGAAATTATTAATGCTTCTTAGAATGTGGAGAGCTGATATGTGCAGACCAGAAAATCATGCATCTGAAATCATCATCATCACTTTGAGTACACTATCAATCCTATTCCATTTACTTATTCTTATTTCTCATCATTAAATAATACAAGCTACCATGTGTTCCTAAGCCACCATCGAAATCTATCAGTTTCTTCTTGTTCCATCTCCTGTTTTACCTTCCCCCTGCCCCCTTGATTCTTCTGCTCCTTGCCCCCCACCACCACCCCAACACACACATAATGCCTGGTAGGATGGTAGAAGGTAGAAAAAGTCCCCTATACACTGCTTCTGCCATCCACAATCGTGAATTCTTATTGTCACTATTGTTTGTTTGGTTATGTATAACAGCTTAATTTAGATGTATAATTCACATACTGTATATATTCATCCTTTTAAAGTGTACAATTCAAGATTCTTAATATACTAGAGTTGTACAGCCATCACCACTATTTACTTTTAGAATACTTTTATCATTCCCCAAAGAAACTCTATATAATTCTATATTTCATAAAATATTATCAGAAATATATGAGAAAATGTTGATTGAAAATATACATAGCTATCAGGTAATCTATAGAAAAAATACTTTTAAAATATTTATTTATTTATTTATTTATTTATTTATTTAATTTGTTATTTCAGTAAGTTTTTGGGGAACAGGCAGTGTTTGGTTACCTGAGTAAGTTCTTTAGCAGTGATTTCTGAGATTTTGGTGCATCCATTACCCAAGCAGTGTACACTGTACCCAATGTGTAGACTTTTTTTGAGATGGAGTCTTGCACTGTCACCCAGACTGGAGTACAGTGGCATGATCTCTGCTCACTGCAACCTCTGCCTCCAGGCTTCAAGTGATTCTCCTGCCTCAGCCTCCCAAGTAGCTGGGATTACAGACGCCCACCACCAGGCCTGGCTAATTTTTTGTATTTTTAGTAGAGATGTGGTTTCACTATGTTGGCCAGGCTGCTCTTGAACTCATGACCTCGTGATCCACCACCTCGGCCTCCCAGCATGTTGGGATTACAGGCGTGAGCCACCGCGCCTGGCCCCAGTGTGTAGACTTTTATCCCTCACCGCCTCCCAACCTTTACCCTGAGACCCCAAAGTCCATTGTCTCATTCTTATGCCTTTGTATACTCATAGCTAAGCTCCCACTTATGAGTGAGAACATGTAATGTTTGGTTTCCCATTCCTGAGTTACTTCACTTGAATAATGGTCTCCAATTCCATCCAGGCTGCTGTGAATGCCATTATTTCATTCCTTTTTATGGCTGAGTAGTATTCTTTGGTATATATATATACCACAATTTCTTTATCCACTCATTGATTGATAGGCATTTGGGCTGCGTCTGTATTTTTGCAATTGCAAATTGTGCTGCCATAAACATACATATGCAAGTATCTTTTTCCTATGACTTCTTTTCTTCTAGGTAGATACCCAGTAGTGGGATTGCTGGATCAAATGGTAGATCTTTTAGTTCTTTAAGGACTCTCCACACCGTTTTTCATAGTGCTTATGTTAGTTTACATTCCAACCAGCAGTGTCAAAGTTTTCCCTTTTTACCACATCCCCGCTAATATCTATTATTTTTTGATTTTTTGATTTGGTCATTCTTGCAGGAGTAAGGTGATATTACATTGTGGTTTTGATTTGCATTTCCCTGATCATTAGTGATGTTGAGCATTTTTTCATATGTAGAACAAATACTTTTTTAAAACTAAGTAGTGTAGTTTGTTTCTTTTTAGTAAAACAACACAAAATGGAAAGCTCAGGTACATATCCTATGTTCCAGCAATTCTTTGTTCGATTATATGTGCACTAGCAATGCAAGACTGTGAACCAGGAGATGTGTATAAGAGAGTTCACAGCAGCATTATTCATGATAACCTCAGACTGAAAACAACCAAATCGTCCATAAACAATAAAGTGTATAAACAAACTGTGGTATATTCAGAGTTGATGCAACCTAGCAATAAATCTTAAAGGAAAAAACTATAGCCATATGCAACAGTATGTACATATTTCAGAAAATGATACTGAATCAAAGAATAGAAAACATATACTTTTTTTTTTTTTTTTTTTTTTTTTTGAGTCTCGCTCTGTTGCCCAGGCTGGAGTGCAGTGGCACGGTCTCAGCTCACCACAATCTCTGCCTCCTGGCTTCAAGTGATTCTCCTGCTTCAGCCTCCCGAGTAGCTAGGATTACAGGCATGCACCACGACACACCCGGCTAATTTTTTTTTTTTGTATTTTTAGTACAGATGGGGTTTCGCCACGTTGGTCAGGCTGGTCTCAAACTCCTGACCTTAAGTGATCTGCCCACCTGAGCCTCAAAGTGCTGGGATTACAGGTGTGAGCCACCATGTCCAGCCATTTTATTATTCTTTTGATATGAAGTCCCAAACAGGTAAAAAGAAACTAGAGTGTATTTACTTATATGTATGTATATAGAAGAGTAAAAGTATAAAGAAAAACACAGGAATGATTAGTATCAACTTCTGGTGATTATCCTTGGGGAGGAATGGGGTGGTTGTGTTGGGGATGCTTCTGGGCTGCTGACAGGGTTCTATTTCTTTATCTGAGTAGTGGTTATATAGGTATGTGCATTATGCGCTTGCATTAAGCTATATTTTTATATTTTATGTCCTTTTCAGTACATGTATTTTTAAAAGTTTTTAAAAGCAAATTAAAAATAATAATAAAGAAGGCATGGAGATTTTAATAGCTGGTTAATATACACAACTGATAAATGGACTGGACCCGTAACCTGACAATAACTACCTGGATGTTAGGTAAATTGAGTAGAAGGTATTGAGAAGCCTCATAGGGTGAGCCTCACAAAGCCAAAGCTACAAAGAAGGGTAAATTGTATTTCAAGCCAGCAGTTTTCAAACTGTGCTTCTTGAAGTCTGAGAGATGCTGGGGAGATGCCCAAGAGTTGGCTTAGCCAAAAAGTGAATGGGTAGGGCTTCTACATTTTCATTCTTTCAAAAGCTACTTCATTTGTATCTGTTTTGTAGTCTTTGGTATACAATTTTCATTGAGGAAAGCATTCTAGTCTTGAAACACACTGTGATCGTGTCTATCAAAATTTTTAATGTACATACTCTTTTGAGAAATATATTACACAGGAATATTGTAAAATGTACAAAGATGTTCTCCATATTCTTTGTAATAGTAAAAACAAAAGAGAGAAGCAACCAAAGTGTTAATTAATTATCAATATCGTTGTATGTCTATCTATTAAGGACTGATAAGCCATTACAATGGAATGCAAAACATCTAGATTAGTGGTTCTTAGCCCTCTAATAGCCAGTGACTCCTCTTTATACCAAATATTGTGCAATGCTTCATTTACTCTTGTAAAGTAAAAATCATATATAATATAACCTTCTTTTACAATTTTAAAAAACAAATGTAATGTTGTAACTAAAATATGAAATAGAAAATAAAAGTAATGTCTATGGTGGTTCATTTTATGTATCAATGTGACTGGGCCACAGCATGCTGAGATATTGGTCAAACATTATTCTGGGTGTGTCTTTGAGGGTGTTTCTGGATGAGATTAACATTTGAATTGGTAGACTGAGTAAAGCAGGTTCCTGGTCCATAATGTGGGGGAGATTCATCCAATCAGTTGAAGTCCTGGATAGAAGTAAAAGAATGATGCTTCTCCAAGTAGGAAGGAATCCACTTTGCCTGACTTTCTTCAAACTAGGATATGGGGTTTTTTTCCTGCCTTTGGACTTGATGTGAAAGATGGGTACTTCCTGGGTCTTGAGACTGCCAGTCTCCAGAGTGGGAACTAAACCATCAGCTCTGCTTTTTGAACCTTCAGACTAGAACTACACTATTGGCTCTCCGGGATCTCCAGCTTGCCAACTCACCCTGAAGATCTTGGGACTTGTCAGCCCCCATAATCATGTGATACAATTTTTCATAATAAATATCTTTATATATGTATGTATGTGTGTGCATATATACAGTTGATGCCTGAATAATGTAGGGGTTAGGGGCACTGACCCTCTGACTGTCAAAAATATGTGTATAACTTTTGATTCTCCAAAAACTTACTTACTAATAGCCTACTGTTGACTGAAAATCTTACTGATAACATAAACAGTTGATTAACACATATTTTGTATGTTATACTGTATTCTTGCAATAAAGTAAGCTAGAGAAGAGAAAAATGTTATTTAGAAAATCATAACGAAGAGAAAATATGTTTTCTATTCATTAATTGGGAGGAGATCATCATAAAGGTCTTCATCCTTCATTTTTTTCACATGGAATAGGATGAAGAGGAAGAGGAAGGAAAAGGGTTGGTCTTGATGTCTCGGGGTGGCAGAGGTAGAAGAAAATCCATGTATAAATGGACCTATATACTTCACACTCATGTTGTTCAAGGGTCAACTTAATATATATACATGTACATGTACGTGTATGTATAAGTAACATACATACATACACATACATACATACACACACATATATATATAATTGGTTCTATATCTCTGAAGAATGCTGACTAATACAATATCTGTTTCATTATGTAAATACTCAGGCACAATGAAATTAGTAGGTAAAACAATACTTTCTGATGTTTTGGGTCAACGTCTACAAACGCAGACCAGCACAGTTGCATTGGAATAATTCCAAACAAAAGAAAATGCAAATTTTCCTCACATTACAGTAATTGCATTTCTCAAAAATGTAGGAAGATGTGTATATTTAAATTATGCAAAAACACTTTGTGTTTACTTTTATAGCAGCATAAGGTCTTTGCCTCAAATAATTATAAATGTAGTTTTTCACCTAAATAATTGTCTGGTGAGAGATTCAAAAGTCATGCAGAAGGCTGGACAACTTCTCATTGTGTGGAACTGGTATGAATATTACCCACTAAAAAGCTGGTAGCATCTTCCAATCATTTCAAACCCAAGCTAAGGAGTAGTACAGCCTCCACTGAAAACCATTGATTCATACAGGAGCTTTCCAAAATACTAATATTAACACTAATACTGTGTGTGTGTGTGCAGTCATTTTTGTGGAAAACCCACAACAACAAATAAACCATTATGAACTGTATTAGTTTCCTAGTGCTGCCATAATAAATTACCACAAACTCAAGGGCTTAAAACAGCAGAAATTTATTCTCTTACAGTTCTAGAGTCGAGAAGTTACAAGCAAGGTGTTGGCAGAGGTGGTTCCCCCTGCAGGCTCTGCCAGGGAATCAGTCCTATGCCCCTCTTCTAGGTTCTGGTGGCTGCAGGCAATGCTTAGTGCTCCTTGACTTACAGATGCATCACTCCAATCTCTGCCCCATCTTTCCATGGCCTGTTCTGTGACTTCTTTTTCCCCTTTTACAAGGGCACCTGACATTGGATTTAGGGTCCGCCTTAATACCGGATGATCTCGTCTCAAGATCCTCACCTTAACTGTATCTGCAAAGACCCTCATTCCAAATAAGGCTACATTCAGAGGTTTGGGGTAGACATGAATTTTGCGGGGATGCTATTTAACCCATTATATATACATGTCCATAGCTATATAAAGATATTAAGAAGTGAGGAAGAATATGCAGTCAACTGTCATATGGTTGCTACTAGGAAAAGTTTTTTGACTATGGAAAAGGAAACGAAGGGACTTTCACTTTTTATACACTGCACTTCTGAATTTAATTTAAAAATTTAAATATATTAGAAAACTAATACTGTTAGCTTATTAATAGTTTTGTATTAATTTATTAATTTTAAATTTAAGAAATCTCTCTCCTTTGCCATAAGCAAAGGATAAGTGAGTTGTAAGCAGCTGTACTACTGCAAGAGTCTTTTTCTCAGCTAATGCCTACTAGGAGAACTACATAATAAGAATTAATCTGGGGGCTGGGCGTGGGGGCCCATGCCTGTAATCCCAGCACTTTGGCTGAGGTGGGCAGATCACCTGAGGTCAGGAGTTTGAGACCAGCCTGACCAACATGGCAAAACCCCATCTCTACTAAAAATACAAAAAAATTAGCTGGGCGTGGTAGTGTGCACCTGTAATCCCAGCTACTTGGGAGGTTGAGGCAAGAGAACCCAGCAGATGGAGGTTGCAGTGAGCCGAAATCGTGCCATTGCACTCCAGCCTGAGCAACAAGAGTGAAACTCTGTCTCAAAAAAAAAAAAAAAAAAAAAAAAGGAATTAATCTGGGGTGCAGAGCGTTTTTTTTTTTATTGTGTGTTTGTTTGATTGGGAAAATATCTTTGACATGCTGAGGACAACATGTTGTTTCAACCAAGGGGAAGAAAACAAAACTCTGACTTTTAAAGAGGCATCCATGATTGAGTCAAGGGCCAGCTGGCATTGTCAATCAAAGAGCATCCCATCTTCCTGCTGCATGATTAGAGCTGCAATTGCTGGGGCATCCCAGCAGAGAACACTTCTGAATATGAGTTTTTCCTTAGGAAGTTGTAGGTAAGAGCGAATTCTTTGTGCTAACTAGTACAAGTAAAGGGTAGGCTGGTTCAAAAGTGTGGCAATTGTGTGACATCATTTGGAAAAGAGGAAATTTTAATTAGAAAAGGGACAAATATGCACAGCTGAGGCCATTACTCTTTGAGTTTTGGAATGAATCGATTTTTCTTCCAGGGCTCATTTCCTGCTTATCTGTATATTGCAGCACATGCCTTGTCCTATCAAAAGTGACTTCAAAACAAACACATGCAAGGGCAATTTCAGAATCAAAGTTACAGGTATAAGGTGATGTTAAAAGGCCAATATCTATTCTGGGGAATCTTGATTTGCTTTCAATTCTCCATGCTTTGGTACATGAATAAAGTCAGGTTATTTAAAAGTTATTTCCAAAGAGTCTTTTAAAAATATTCAAGTTACAGAGAGTTCAAAGTGCATATACCATTTAATTCTGCTAAAATAAACCATACCCATATGAACTAGAAAAGATCTAGACTTTTATTTTGAGGTTGATTATTTACTGATAAGTCAAATAGTGATCTCTTTAATCAAAGGACATTTGCTTCAAATTGCTTCCATCCATTGTCCTTACCATGAAAGACTGATTGTGCTTTGAACTAGGCTCATACTTTTTTTTTTATTATGGGGGAGATAAAGACAAATCCCAATAAAAGAACCTACACATCAAAGAATTAACTCTCCGAAAAGACTTTCCATTTATACATGTTGGCTGCATGCCTACATCTGTTCATAAATTGATATGGAGTCTTTTTAATGTACCTTTGCCATTATTAAATGTTATCTATCTTCAAAGAAAATACCAATAGATTGGAAAATAAACTTGAGATGAGGAATTGCATGGAAAAGCCAATGATTTATGGCTATTTGCTTTCTTATACCTTTGAATTAGGTCCATCATAACCTTCTGTTTAATCTGAGACTGAGTTTTCAACAATTTATTAACAAATAAAACTACAATAAGTAGCTAAAATCAAGATATGAAAAGGCACCAGAAGTCCAGGTTGACTCCCATGTTTAATATAAATACCTTGATTATCCTTTTTTTTGTTATGTCAAATTATACTTCAGATCCTCATCTTAGAAAATTTGTCCACAAGATAATATAGGAATGCAAAAGAGTAGAATATTGATTTATTTTCCTTCCTAACAACCCAGAAGAATTTTGAGAATTGAGACTGAGGTCAGAAATGGATGGGAGAAAGCTCTTGGGGAGAGGGTGGCAGAAAACCTAGTTGAAGATTTTGTGTGGCAGAGAAAGGCCAGGGGACCTGAAACATGATGATATCTAAAATGAAAATCCAAGGGCTTCATTTATCTCCCTAGGATTTTTTTTCATTATCACCAAATCTTTAATATGTCTGATAATTATCATAGCAGAGTGATGGTGCTGCTTTAGGGAATAAAGTGGAGATCTTTCTTGAAATTTGGGGCATTGTCTGATATGGTTTGGCTCTTTGTCCCTACTCAAATCTCATCCTGTAGCTCCCGTAATTGCCACATGTTGTAGGAGGTACCTGGTAGGAGATAATTGAATAATGGGAGTGGGTCTTTCCCATTCTGTTCTTGGGATAGTGAATAAGTCTCACGAGATCTGATGGTTTTAAAAACAGGAGTTTCCCTGCACAAGCTCTCTTCTCTTGTCTGCTGCCATGTAAGATGTGACTTTCACCTTCCACCATCATAGTGAGGCCTCCCCAGTCACATGGAACTGTAAGTCCATTAAATCTCTTTCTTTTGTAAATTGCCCAGTCTTGGGTATGTCTTTATCAGCATCATAAAAACTGACTAATACATTGTCTTAGTCCATTCTGGCTGCTACAACAAAATACCGTAAACTAGGTAGCTTATAAATAAAAGAAACTTATTTCTCACAGTTATGGAGTCTAGGAAATCCAAGACCAAGGTGCCAGAAAATTGGATGTCTGGTGAGGGGCCACTTTCATCTTCACAGAATGGTGCCTTCTTGCTATGTTCACACATGGTGGAAGTGGCAAGGTGGCTCTCTGGGGCCTTTTTTATAAGGGCATTAATCCCATTCATAAGGGGTCTGCCTTTGTTAACTAATCACGTCCCAAAGGCCCCTTCTCCTAATACTATCATATTGGGGGTTGGTTTTCAACATATGAATTTGGCAGGGAACACTAACATTCAGACCACATCAGGCTAGAAGCCCAGAGGGTACTGAGATAGCCAGTAGAGGTGTTGTTAAGATCACTAGAAGAGACCTAGTATTTTAATAGAAGTAGGAATTCAAAACAAAAGAAGACATTTGAATGCAAACACTCTAGCCTGGCAATCCTCAAAAACACTGGGGAAGACACACGTGGCGGTGATAAAATTACACTCATATCATCATTCAACAGAAACTGCTGTGGGTTACAGTTGACTGACAGCATCCACCTGACTCACCTGGGAGCCACAATGGTGCTCACATCCAAGCCATGCTTCCCTGAGCTGCTCTCGGCCAATGATTGAGCACAGTGTGGTTACTTAAACTGGGCCGTGCCTATCTGACACTGGATTCTTCTAACAGCGACCTCTTGGGGTTGCTCTTGGGGTCTCCTCATCAGCCTGGCCATGACTTTCTTTGAACTGCACTGAAGTCTGAGGCTCTTCTTACCCCTTACTTTCTATCATCTACCTTTACCCATGTGTCAGAGCTGCAGTGCAATCTGGAAGCTCTTCCTACCTGCTCCCACTTCCTTCCAATTTATCCTTCCCCCAATAAATCTGTTGCATGTTGACTACATCTTAATGTCTGTTTCTTGGAGAACCTGAACTGACACAAGAGGTACCAAGAGTAGGATCTGAGAAAACTGATAATAAGATGGAGTTTGGGACTGGCTCACTCACTGACTAGCTGGCATAAAGCCCTCTGGAATGTGGAAGGCGTAGTACAGTCTCTAGCACAAAGTGAGAGCCCAGTGAAGAATTCCTCTATCGTGACTATATTAGTCCATTTTCACACTGCTATAAAGAACTACCTGAGACTGGGTATGAAGAAAAGAGGTTTAATTGACTCACAGTTCTGCATGGCTGGAGAGACCTCAGGAGACTTACAATCATGGAGGAAGGTGAAGGGGAAGCAAGGCATGTTCTTACATGGTGGCAGAAGAGAGTGAGTGAAGAACACCACACACTTTTAAACCATCAGATCTTACGAAAACTCACTATCATGAGAACAGCTTGGGGGAAACCTCCCAATGATCCAATCACCTCCCACCAGGTCCCTCACCTAATTTGAGATTTGGGTGGGGACACAGAGCCAAACCATATCAGTGACCTTGGACAATGCCCAGTCGATAGAAATAGTCTTGACAGTGCAATGGTTCTGGCATGTGAAAGATATTGGAAAGTTACATCTCCATGCAGTAGAGTTCCCTTGATATTAATAAGCTGTATCAACACTCTACAATGAAATGAGAACCAGAAGGCAGTTAACAAACCATTAAAGGCTAAGTATGAGAGCCACAGGGCCTTTCTAACAGCTTAAGAAGAACTCTTTCTCTTCTGAAATGGAAGAATAAAAACAGCTGAGCAACAAACTAAAGATATAATAGAGTCACAGAGCTCCAGAGTTGTTTAAATCCTCAGCTGAAGTAGTATCCTAGTTGGGAAAACCTGGAACCCTGGAATATGGGATGGTAACATTTGGGTGGATAACCTTGTGGAAGTTGGCCCTGCGGAGTCCCCTAAAGCCTCTGGACTTGCACAGGTTGCCCACCCTTCACTAATAGGCAACTATCACTCCTCCTAACATAAGCTGCGGCAGAGACCTATCTCTTGCAACAGATATACAGCTCAGGAGTTGCTCCCACTTCTTCTCTTGACTGCCAGAATGATAACTAGGGTTAAATCTCCACATGACCTGGCTAAGAATGTGCCATACCTGATAAGGGAATGTATTAGTTGGAGTTTTCCAGAAAGAAAGAACCAATAGAAGATAGATAGATGGGTGGACAGATAGGTAGGTAGATTGGTAGACAGACAGATGGATAGATAGATAGATAGAGAGACAGAGAGAGAGTGGGGATTTCTTAGGGGAATAAGTCCACATGATTATAGCAGCTGAGAAGTCCCACTATAGCCCATCTGCAAGTTGGAGATCCAAGGATGCTAGTAGCATGGCTCAGTCTAAGTCCAAAAGCCTTAGAACCAGGGAAGCCAATGGTGTAACTCTGTTCAAAGCTGAAGACCTGAAAACCCAAGAGAACACTGGTACAGTTCCTAGAGTCCAAAGGTCAGATAACCTGGAGTTCTGATGTCAAAGGACTGAAGAAGAAGGGTTTCCCACCTCCAAGAGAACTAACACTTTCACCTTTCCCCTGCCTGGACCCGCAGCTGATCAGATGGTTCTCACCCACATTGAGGGTGGATTTCCCCGGCTTAATCCGCCAACGCTCATACCAATCTTCTCTGGAAACACCCTCTCAGACACACCCAGAAATAATGCTTTATGAGCTATCTAGGTATCCTTTAATCCAGTCAAGTTTACACCTAAAATTTAACATTACAGGGAGAGTAGAAATTATACCCTGAAAGAGTAATAACAATTAGCTAGCATGTGCCATTCAAAATAAGATTACCCCTGGAGTTGGATTTTGAAGATATTTGATCAAGAGAGTTGGTACAAAAAGAATGTTTAAGCAAGAGTTTATTGACTTTAGGGCTCTATTTCAGGATATACAATTTAATGCCCTAGTTAAGGCCCTAGGGGATCATGCAAACTCACTGTTAAGAGTGGCTCCTAGAAGGCTAGAGAATGTGATGATTGACCCCTAGTTTAGTGGAAAGGCCTGAGTTACTTTGGCAAGCAACAGAGATGAGATGAGAAAAACAAAATATAGAGGCTGGTAGAAGTGGGCATACTGAAATAGATGTATCCCATGAAGCCAGAACACCCACCAGAAGATATGTTTAACCTGCTGCACCTTCAGATTTGTCTACTTACACTGAGACCACACTTCCCTTGGACTGTTCCCAGCCAATGGCTAAGTATAGTGTGGGTACTAGATCTGGGTCTGCCCAATGATGAATTCTTCTAACAGGAAACCTTTGCTCAGAGATTTCTCATTGGCCTAGCCAAGACTTTCTCAGAACTGCACTGAAGTTTAATGTCTTCCTACCTAATCCTTCCTTTTTGCTCTCATTGCATAGATCTTAGGCCTAGATTTCGCTTTGAAGTATCTCTCTACCTATTTCTGCTCCCTTTTCACTTCATTCTTCACAAGCATTTTCCTCAATGAGTATCTTGCATATTTAATCCTGTCTTGGTCTGCTTCTCAGAGGATGTGAGTTGCCAAAGCACATAACTCAGTTGCATATGATGAGGGAATCAAATTACAATTTTGATATTTAAGGACACTAGAAGGCTGGTGGATTTAAGGATTATCAGATCACATTAATTATGGTATCTTTCACAGCCACAATATCTTTTGCATTTTTAAAGTCATAAAGTTATAGGGCTAGATTAGGATGATGGAAAGGTCAAAATGCTAATCCTGCTTCTATTGGTAGCAACCTTAAAACACACTGAATGAATAAAAAGATTTTAGGAATACTGCCATCGATTATGTCCTTTTCCTGTATTCCCAACTCCTCTCACACACAGTACCTTACACATTATATATGTTGGTATTATTTGTAATCAACATGTAGTTGGATCTTGCTTTTTATCAAATCTGTCACTGCCTTTTTGATGGGGTGTTTAGATTATTTCCATTTAATGTATTTATTAATATATTTGGATTTACATTTGCTATTTGTTTTTCATATATTACTCATTTTTTGGTTCTTCCATCCCTCCTTGACTTTTGTGTTAAATAATTTTTTAATTTACCATTTTAATTTCCTTGCTTTTTATTTTTTTATTATTTTTTTTATTATACTTTAAGTTTTAGGGTACATGTGCACATTGTGCAGGTTAGTTACATATGTATACATGTGCCATGCTGGTGCGCTGCACCCACTAACTCGTCATCTAGCCTTAGGTATATCTCCCAGTGCTATCCCTCCCCCCTCCCCCCACCCCACCACAGTCCCCAGAGTGTGATATTCCCCTTCATGTGTCCATGTGATCTCATTGTTCAATTCCCACCTATGAGTGAGAATATGCGGTGTTTGGTTTTTTGTTCTTGCGATAGTTTACTGAGAATGATGATTTCCAATTTCATCCATGTCCCTACAAAGGACATGAACTCATCATTTTTTATGGCTGCATAGTATTCCATGGTGTATATGTGCCACATTTTCTTAATCCAGTCTATCACTGTTGGACATTTGGGTTGGTTCCAAGTCTTTGCTATTGTGAATAATGCCGCAATAAACACACGTGTGCATGTGTCTTTATAGCAGCATGATTTATAGTCATTTGGGTATATACCCAGTAATGGGATGGCTGGGTCAAATGGTATTTCTAGTTCTAGCACAAAAATCAATTCAAGATGGATTAAAGATTTAAACGTTAGACCTAAAACCATAAAAACCCTAGAAGAAAACCTAGGCATTACCATTCAGGACATAGGCATGGGCAAGGACTTCATGTCCAAAACACCCAAAGCAATGGCAACAAAAGCCAAAATTGACAAATGGGATCTAATTAAACTAAAGAGCTTCTGCACAGCAAAAGAAACTACCATCAGAGTGAACAGGCAACCTACAACATGGGAGAAAATTTTCGCAACCTACTCATCTGACAAAGGGCTAATATCCAGAATCTACAATGAACTCAAACAAATTTACAAGAAAAAAACAAACAACCCCATCAAAAAGTGGGCGAAGGACATGAACAGACACTTCTCAAAAGAAGACATTTATGCAGCCAAAAAACACATGAAAAAATGCTCATCATCACTGGCCATTTCCTTGCTTTTTAAAGTTTATATTTTTATTTTCTTAGTGGTTAGTCTTGTGATTAAAATATGCATCTTACCTTACCACATGTACTTTAGATTAATACTAATTTAATTCCAAGAAAATATAGAAACTTTGCTTCCATATCACCCTATTCCCTACTCACTCCTTTGTGATATCATTGTCATATCTTACATATATGTAATACATTCAAAATGCAATGTTAAAATTATTGCCTTATGCTATCCTGTGTATTCTAAGCAAATTAAAAGATGATATGAGAACATATATATTTATGGAATCTCTTATATTAACCCACATTTCACCACTTCTGGTGTTCTTTTTTTTCTGTGTATTTGAGTCACCATCTGGAATCATTTTCTTTCAGTCTAAATAATTTTCTTTGATGTTTTTTGTATTTCCTTATAAGACATTGGTTGTTGGCAGTCAATTCTCTCAATGTTTGTCTTAGAATGTCTCAATTTCACACTCATTTCTAAAGCATAGATTTGCTGAATATAGAATTATTGGTCAAGAGGGTTTTTTTTCCCCCTCTTTCTGTATTTTGTTATTGCACTACACTCTGGCCCCCATTGTTTCAGAAAAGAACTCAGTTGCTATTATTGTGGTTTTCTTGTACATGAGTCACCTTTTTCTCACTGTTTTCATGATTTTATCTTTGTCTTTGGCCTTTAATAGTCTGTCTAGGATATAACTAGGTATGGGTATCTTATCTTGCTTAGGCTTTATTGAGCTTCTTAGATGTGTAAACTAATGTTTTTCATCCAATTTGGGAAGTTTTAAGCCTTTATTTTCTTAAATGTTTTTGTGTTTGTTTCTATCCCCTCCTTCTTGGACTCTCATTACACATATGTTGGTATGCTAGGTGTTGTCCATATTTATTAGGCTTTGTTCATTTTTCTTCAGTAATTCTTTTATCTCTTTTCTTCAGATTTGATCATTTATATTGATTTATCTTAAAATTCATTGATTCTTTCTTTTGCCATATCAAATCTCATGTTGAATACTTGTAGTGAGTTTTTCAACCTGGTTACTGTGCTTCCAACACTAAAATTTCCACACAAAAAAATTCCTGTCTTATGATTGAGAATCTCCATTTGTTTGTTCATTGTTGTTATATGTTAAACATGGTGTTCTCTATTTCTGTAAGCATTTATATTAGCTGCTTTGAAGTCTTTTCTGCTAAATCCAATACCCGGGAACACTTGGAGTGTTTATTGACTGCTATATTTCCTGATTATTGGTCACATTTTCCTGTTTCTTCTTGTGTCTCATTGTTTTTGTTGAAATCTGGACATTTTATATAATATGTTGAAGCAGCTCTGGATTCTGATTTTTATTCTCCCTGCAGCCTGTTTTTGAGAGTTTTTGTTTGTTTCTTTGTTGAGTAACTTACCTAGGCTACATCTATGGAATCTGTTTGCTTTGTGATTTGTGACTGCTGACATCTCTGCTTAATGTTTTCTTTGTTTCATTTCATTTCATGTTTTAGGTTTTTTTTAAGCTTGCTTCCTTGGAGCTGTCCCTGTGTCTATGTTGCTTTGATTAGACATTGGTTGGATAGAAGTTGTCCTCATCCACTTCAAGCTGATAAATTTGTGTGTGAGCAAAGGAAGGATCAGCTAAAGTTTATGCCATTTTCAAGTATGCCTAGGCTTTTACTCTGCTGGACCCTTTTGCGTCTTCTATACACATGTGTTCAGCTTCGGGGTTGGCCAGGCACGTGTAGTTAGTTCGAGTTTTCTCCATTATCTTCTGCACATGAACACAATTAAGCAAAGAATATGCCTTCTCCAACCATGATGACAACTCCAGGCTTGTACAACAGTGGGCCTTCCCTAGTCCACCACTGTATGGGATTTTCATTTGTACTGACATCACTGATGAGTGTGGGCTTTTCCCACTACACCAAATGGAGTGAGCCCCTCACCAGTCAGAAAAACTATTGTCCTTTATGACCTGCCCTGCCCTGGAAAATCTCCTTGTTGGCTGAGTGTGGGAAGATATGGGAGTAGCCCAAGTTCAGAACACCAGAGATTTCCAGTGTTCATAACCAAAATTAAGTAGATTTTCAGATATAAATGCTTCTCAGATTGCTCCACACCTTTGTTCGTTTCCAGATTGCTAAAATAATTATTTTTGCCAATTTTGTCCAGCTTTATAGTTGCTTTCTAGGGAGAGGATTTACCAGTCTCTTCACTTGGCAATAGCTGGGAGCCTCATCTCTGCAACAGCTTTTTAATTGCTATTTATGATCCTAGTCTTTCTCTTCTCCGAACTCCATACTGACATCTAAATAATCACTCATATTATACAAATCTGATTGTCTCTCTCTTATAACTTAAATCCTTCAATGGCTTTCCGTTTTCCACAGAATAAACTCCTTATAAGACCCAGCATAATATGGATCCTGCTTGCTTCTCTTTTTCATCACTACCCTCTAAAACCCTTTGCTCTGACCAGACTGAACATCACTCATGCCATACTTTCTTTTATCCCCAGGACTCAGCATGTATTCCTTCTCCTTGCAATGCTCACAGCCTAACTCAAACTCCTTCTTTCCTTCTAGGTCTTATTTTCCTGACTGACTCCTATTGACCCTTCATATTTCAGTTTAGATATCATTTTCTGCCAGGATCACCTTTACCACACCCCACTTCATTCTATAGTTTGTGTTCCTATAATCTGCTATATTTTCCTGATTCTAGACTTGATTACACTGTTGTTGCCATTGCTGTCTAATTGTCTCCTCCACTAGAATACCAACTCCATGGAGGCAGAAACTGCAGCTTTATGTTTATTGTATTATTATTATTATTATTATTATTATTTGAGATGGGGTCTTGCTCTGTAACCTAGGCTGGAGTGCAGTGGCGCAATCTCTGCTCTCTGCAACTTCCACCTCCCAGGCACAAGCTATTCTCCTGCCTCAGCCTCCCAAGTAGCTGGGATTACAGGCACACACCACCACATCCAGCTAATTTTTGTATTTTCAGTACAGACAGGGTTTCACCATGTTGGCCAGGCTGGTCTCAAACTCCTGACCTCAGGTGATCCACCCGCCTCAGCCTCCCAAAGTGCTGGTGGTGGGATTATAGGCATGGGGAACTGTGCCCTGCCCCGTCGTTGTATTCTTAGCACTGAGACCAATGTCTGTTAGACTCTGCAAACATTTTTTAATTGATAACAAATGATTGAAAGCCTGATTAGATCAGAGGCCAGAAAACCTTTTCTGTAAAGGTCCCCAGTAGTA
This sequence comes from Pan troglodytes, assembly GCF_028858775.2. Classification (NCBI taxonomy): domain Eukaryota; kingdom Metazoa; phylum Chordata; class Mammalia; order Primates; family Hominidae; genus Pan; species Pan troglodytes. The sequence goes on from NC_072413.2 coordinate 56,994,047, forward strand.
AATATTTTAGGCTTTGCTGACCACAAAAATCCCATTATAAGTATTTCACTTCTGCTATTAAAGTATAAATGCAGCCATAGAAAATATGTAAATGAATAAGCATGGCTTTGTTCCAGTAAAACTTTATTTGTAAAAGCCAACATCTGGCCTGCAGGCTGTAGTCTGCAAATACCTGGATTAAATGAATGAAGGAAACAATGATAGGTGATTTTAAAATGTTTGAATTAATTGAAATAAACTCTGGCTTGTAGTTCTTCTGTAAATAATGAAAACCTATTTTCTTTACCTTTGGTCTAATCAAGAAAAAAGTCATTAGCATTTTCTACATAACAATCCACTATCAGAAATAACAATTATGTCATTTTATATTTTAGTATTCACAAAACACTGTCACTTGGGTCACAGAGGATGTTGAGTTCTTTGTCTCTCTACATTTAGTCTTCTGTCTTTTCTTACTTTTTATTATTTCACATAATCCATGTCACAAAATTAGCCAAAGAAATTGATATGGCTTGGCTCTGGGTCCCTACCCAAATCTCATGTTGAATTGCAATTCCCAATGTTGGGGGAAGGACCTGGTGGGAGGTGATTGGATCATGGGGGTGGATTTCCCCCATGCTGTTCTTATGATAGTGAGTGAGTTCTCATGCAATGTGATGGTTTAAAAGTGTGTGGCACTTTCCCCTTCACACTCGCTCTCTCCTGCCACTGTGTGAAGAGGTGCTTGTTTCCCCTTTTCCTTCCACCATGATTGTAAGTTTCCTGAGGCCTCTTCAGCCATGTCTCCTGTACAGCCTGTTGAACTGTAAGTCAATTAAACCTATTTTCTTTATAAACTACCCAGCATTAGGTAGTTCTTTATAGCAATATTAGAATAGACTAATAGAGAAAACTGGTACCAGAGAAGAGGGGAATTCTTATAAAGATACTTGAAAATATGGAAGCAACTTTGGAACTGGCAGAGGTTGTAACAGTTTGGTGAGCTCAGAAGAAAATGGAAAGATGAGAACTTTATACAGACTTGTTGAATGATTGTAACCAAAATGGTGATAGTGTTATGGACAGTGAAGTCCAGGCTGAGAAGGTCTTAAATGGAGATGAGGAACTTATTGGGAACTGGAGTAAAGGTCACTCTTGCTATGCTTGCAGAGAGACTGGCAGCATTGTGCCTCTGCTCTAGAGATCTGTGGAACTTTGAACTTGAGACAGATGATTTTGGGTATCTGGAAAAAGAAATTTCTAAGAGCAAAGCATTAAAGATATGACCTGGCTGCTTCTAACAAAATACACTCATATGCATTTGCAAGAAGATGTTCTGAAATTGGAACTTATATTTAAAAGGCAAGCAAAGCATGAACGTTTGGAAAATTTGCAACCTGGCCATGGGGTAGGAAAGAAAAACCTATTTTCTGGGAAGAAATTTAAGCCAGCTGTAGAAGTTTGCTTCAGTAAAGAGGAGCCTAATGTTAATACTCAAGACAATGGGGGAAATGCCTCCAGGGCATTTCAAAGACCTTCACAGCAGCCCCTCCCATCACAAGCCTAGGGGCCTAGGAGGGAAAAATGGTTTCATGGGCCAGGCCCAGGGACCTGCTACTTTGTGCAGCTTCGGGACATGGCAGTCTGCATTGTGGCCACTCAAGCTCCAGCCATTGTTAAGATGGGCCAAAGTACAGCTCAGGCCATTGCTTCGGAGGGTTCAAGCCCCAAGCCTTAGTGGTTTCCATGTTGTGTTGGACCTGTGGGTATGCAGAAGGCTAGAGTTGAGGTTTGGGAGCATCTGCTTAGATTTCAGAGTATGTGTGGAAACACCTGGATGTCCAGGCAAAGTTTGCTGCAGGGGTGGGGTCCTCATGGAGAACCTCTACTAGGGCAGTGCAGAGGGGGAAATGTGGGGTTGGAGCCCCCGCAAAAAGTCCCCACTGGAGCACTACTTAATAAAGCTGTGAGAAGAGGGCCACCATCCTCCAGACTCCAGAAGGGTAGATCTATTGACAGCTTGCATTGTGTGCCTGGAAAAGCCATAAACATTCAATGCCAGGCCATGAAAACAGTTGCAGATTTTGTGCCTTGCAGAGCCACAGGGGCAGACCAGCCCAAGGCCTTGGAAGCCCACCCCTTCCATCAATGTGCCCTGGATGTGAGACATAGAGTCCAAGGAGATTATTTTGGAGCTTCAAGATTAAATGACTGCCCTACTGGGTTTTGGACTTGCATGGGGCTGCAGGCCCCTTTGTTTTGGCCAATTTCTTCCATTGGAATGGGAGCATTTGCTCAATGCCTGTACCCACATTGTATCTTGGAAGGACTACCTTGTTTTTTATTTTTCAGGCTCATAGGCAGAAGGGACTTGCCTTGTCTTGGATATGACTTTGGACTTCGAGTTTTGGGTTAATGCTAGAATGAGTTAAGACTCTGCAGGACTATTGGGAAGGCATGATTGGTTTTGAAATGTGAAAAGGACATGAGGTTTGGGTGGAGCCAGTGGTGGAACGATATGGTTTGGCTGTGTCCCCACCCAAATCTCATTTTGAACTGTAATCCCCACCTGTTGAGGGAGGGACCTGGTGGAAGGTGATTGGATCATGGGGGATGTTTACCCCATGCTTTTCTCATGATAGTGAGTTTTCATGAGATCTGATGGCTTAAAAGTCTGTGGCATGTCCCTCTTTGCTTTCTTTCCTGCTGCCATGTGAAGACATGCTTGCTTCCCCTTCTCCCTTCTGCCATGACTATAAGTTTCCTGAGGCCTTTAGCCATGCTTCCTGTACAGCTATAAAACTGTGAATCAATTAAACCTCTTTTCTGCATAAATTGCCCAGTCTCAGGTAGTTCTTTATAGCAGTGTGAGAATGGACTAATATGGAAATCAAGATAGTTATTGTATATGGCTAAAGGACAGTGTATCCAGTACACTGAGTTTAGTAGTCAAGAATTATGAAGAAATATGCCAATTTACAAATAAAACTTAGTATATTGAGTCTTTGTCTATCTGCCATATCATATTTTGTATTTGGTACTGTTTCTTTTTCTTGATTTTCACTGCTTCATAATACCATATTTTACATTCATGTATTTACTTTTCAAACAATGCAGTTAATAAAATAAATAAGAATTGGTGCATTATTAGATGATACCTGCATTTTAACAATCATTGTATTCTGTTATATGAATTGACATGTATAATTATAAAGAAATCCTACTTTAGTTAAGAAATATTTTTATAATTACTAGCAATTATGTAGTATTGTGGAGACTACTCATTATATTTTTTATAAAACTGGATTAGCATTTCCACTTTTGATCAGGTGTTGGTCTTTTGCCCTAAGTGTACATGCAAAAGGAAGCAGAATATTGAAATTAATAAGAAACATCTGAATACACTTAAATTCATTTTATTTATGGACTTTAAAAATTAGCCTTCTCTGATTTCACATCCAAGAAGTGTTTAGTCACTTAAGAAATAAGATGTCTTATTCAGCGTTATTGTTAAACGTATTTTTTATGAAACAAAAAGTTTTCTTCACTATTTTGTAGAATTTTTCAAATTATTTAGATGCAATTTTTTCTTTTCTTTTTTTTTTTTTTTGAGACAGAGTCTCACTCTGTCACCCAGGCTGGAGTGCAGTGGCGCGATCTCCACTAACTGCAAGCTCCGCCTCCCAGGTTCATGCCATTCTCCTGCCTCAGCCTCCTGAGTAGCTGGGACTACAGGCGCCTGCCACCACGCCTGGCTAATTTTTTTATTTTGTATTTTTAGTAGAGACGGGGTTTCACCATGTTAGCCAGGATGGTCTCGATCTCCTGAGCTCGTGATCCGCCCGCCTCAGCCTCCCAAAGTGCTGGGATTACAGGCATGAGCCACCGCGCCCAGCCTAGATGCAATCCTTTACCTGTAAAGAAACATATATTGACAGTTAATGTAACTGGAATTTTATTATTGGTGTCAAGAAAAATCTGATGCCGTATGTGAACTCACTTTTTACTTTTGGGGAAATGTCATGAAAAACTGAAGGAGAGCAAGGATTGATTACCTGGATAATCTTGCCTCTAGCAATCTTGGGCAAAAGGCCAATGATCTTGCATTTACATCAGATACTTCACGATCAACTGATTCATGATGGGTAGCTGAATTGATGATTTGTTTTATCTTAGTGGTTCATTTAATTCTACTCATTAGAGTTTAGTGGAAGGCTTTTCTAAAAACACAGCAATTAGTCCTGGAAAATTGTGTAAATAAAAAATATTTATCTCAACATGAGATTTAATAAATATTGCATTTTGGAATGAAGAGCTTCTAATTAAAAGGGAGGCCACATGTCTTCATCTGCACACAAAAGTATCTGAGAACCAACTGGAACTCTATCTGTATAAATTAACCAGCATATACAACAGTACAAACAGGCTGCTTCTTCCAAATGAATTTGTATGCACACAAATTGAGATAATGTTCCCTATCTTACAATGGCATTTCTGAAATCTCTATTTTAATAGTTATCACTCAGAAAAAGAGTTTTATGGTCAATTACGTTGTGATATCCTCAGATAAACAGAATAAGGTAGTTGGCTTTCTTTCCAACTATTTTTCAGATCCATCTACTTTCTTTCCAACTGCTTCTTAGTGGAACTTCCCAGATTCATGAATATGCCAAAATGTACAGTGGACTGTCAAGAGAGGTGCATAGTGTATATTTTATAACTTATTTGGCCACGGAACACCATTTTCCTCTAAATACCCATTATCACGATGAGTGATTATTCCTTTAAAAAATAAGATGGGAAGACTCTTTCATAACACAACTTTCTAATAACTGCTTATGATCACTTATATCCTATTGTCTTATTGTTTTTGTGGCATCTTAAAAATAATTTTGGACTTAGAGTAAAGTTGCAATAATCATACAAAACAATCTCGTTTACTCTTTGCCCAGATTTCTCAATTGTTAACATTTTGTCACATTATTTTTTCCTTCTCCTCTCTCTTTTCCTCCCCTGCCCCTCTCTATCCTGTCCCTCATGAACCATTTGAATATAGTATCTTGTTACCCCAGTGACCAGCATGGTGCCCAAAACACGATAGGAACTTATTAAACAATTGATGATTAGTGAATAACATCTTTCAAAATTATATCTAAACAAAGTTAAATTATAGGAGGCTACCCTGGAACAATATTTAAGTGTGAAGTTTTTATCTATTATGAAAGGCCAGCAAATCGATTTTAAAAGTGAGAAATATCGGCTGGGCGCTGTGGCTCACACCAGTAATCCCAGCACTTTGGGAGGCTGAGGCGGGTGGATCACGAGGTCAGGAGATCGAGACCATCCTGGCTAACAGGGTGAAACCCCGTCTCTATTAAAAATACAAAAAAATTAGCCAGGTGTGGTGGCGGGTGCCTGTAGTCCCAGCTACTTGGGAGGCTGAGGCAAGAGAATGGTGTGAACCCGGGAGGCAGAGCTTGCAGTGAGCCAAGATCGCGCCACTGCACTCCAGCCTGGGTGACAGAGTGAGACTCTATCTCAAAAAAAAAAAAAAAAAAAAAAAAAAAAGTGAGAAATATCATCTTACTATTTCTTAACAATTTTAGTTTTTGAAAATTTCCAAACCAAGAATCAGAACAAACCCATGATTGTATATATATTTTTTTCTGACTTATGGAAGTGCTTATGTAGTGATCCAAAGCCAGATACCTTGTCTGGAAGGAAGAAGGTATGTTCAGCCCTGTGGTTTCAAGCTAGCTGGTACACTTACTTATTGATTGAATTAAAAGCTGCACGACTCTCTGTAAGAGTTATTGAATTCTGTCAGTTTGTTCTTTTCTGTGATCCTTTTTTCTGCGCGTAACTGTGCTTTCTCACTTTCTCCTTCAGTTTATGTTTTTCCATCCAGAATAAATTTTGTACTAGTATTAGTACATTTAAAGCTGAGAATGACTTGTTTATTTGTCCCAGAAAAAAACCGACAATGTTTAATGGTCACGCCCAACCAGTTATGGTTTAAAATAAATCTATCTCTAATCAGCCTGGAGAATAAGAACAATGTTGATTGTGCAAAGTAGAGGTTATAGACTCCCATAAAATGTGACTTATTTGATTTCAAGAAGGCTATATGTTTTCATTTATATGAAATACCTAGAATAGTCAAATTCATAGATACAAATAGAATGGTAGTTGCTGGGACTGGAGAAAGGGGAAAATAGGGTTTTATTGTTTAATGGACATAGAGTTTCTGTTTGAGAAGATGAAAAATAATCTGGAGATGGATGGTGGTGATGGTTGCAAAACAGTGTGAATGTATCTAATGCTACTGACCTGTGCACTTAAAAATGGTTACAATGGCAAATTTTATGTTATGTGTATTTTACCACAATTTAAAAAAAATGAATACTAAATGCTATCAAAATTGCCTATTTACTTACAGAACTAGAAGTTTCCTTATGGTTTTTGAATCCATACAATTATGGTTATATTTTGCCCACATAAAATCAAATTTTATATTTAATATTTTAACTTTTTAATGATATATTCACTTGACACCTTTTCCACTTACAAAAACAGATTTGATTGGAGGGGTGGGAGGTGAGCTATATTTGAACCTTTGAGAGTCTGATATGTGACCTGCAGTTGGGGGACCCATTGTACTCGTGGCTGGCTCATACCTGGGAAAGACAAAGCAGCCTGGGGAACAGCTAGGCAAGGCAGGCATTTCCCATGGAGTGGATTTGGATCCCACAGGAGAGAGCTGGCCTGGAGTCACATAAAGTGAGGGACTCCAACAGCAAAAGTCTCCAGTCTCCATGAGGCCAAAGAGTTTTTACCCACAACACTTCTGACACCAAATGTGTAGGTTTTGCCACACCAACAATCAGTTCTCAAACTCTCTGGACACTAACTGGGTGCCCTATAATGCAGTTCAATTCTGATGTTAACTATCCACAGTTAGGCTGAAACTCCACATGTTTAAGAGCTTAGTCCCAAAAGGCTGCCAGACACAGATGCAAGCTCTAGTTCCAAGCTGTACTTCTGACAAGCCAGCTACAAATTAGGGGTTCCCATGGCCCCCTCCTCAGTTTCAATAATTTGCTAGAATGGCTCACAGAACTCAAAAAAGCACTTTACTTACATTCATTGATTTATTTTAAAGGATACAGCTCAGGAACAACAAATGGAAGAGATAGATGCACAGGGAAAAGAATGGGGCACGGCAGATAGAGCTTCTATGCCCTCTCTAGGCAAGCCACTCTCCCAGCACCTCAATGTGTTTAACAATCTGGAAGCTCTCTGAATCCAGTTGTTTAGGTATTCTATGTAGGTTTCATTACATAGGCATGATTGATTAAATCCTTAACCATTGGTGATTAGCTCAATCTCCAGCTCCTCTCTCCTCCCTGGATTTGCGGAGTGGGGCTGAAGGTTCCAAGCTTCTAATCAAGGTTTGATATTCCTGGTCACCAGTCCCCATCCTGAAGCTATCTAGGGATCCCCAACCACCAGTCATCTCATTAGCACAGAAAAGACATTCTAGAGTTTTGAAGGGTTTTAGGAGCTATGTATCAGGAACTGGGGACAAAGACCAAATATTTATTTTTTATTATATGACAGTGAGGAATAGAATGTTATTTGTACTCTTTTTGTTGTTGTTGTTGTTTGTTTGTTTGAGAGGGAGTTTCGCTCTTGTTGCCCAGTCTGGAGTTCAATGGCATGATCTCAGCTCACTGCAACCTCCACCTCCCAGGTTCACGCGATTCCCCTGCGTCAGCCTCCTGAGTAGCCGGGATTACAGGCATGCGCCACCATGCCCGGCTAATTTCTTGTATTTTTTTTAGTAGAAACGGGTTTCATCATGTTGGTCAGGCTGGTCTCAAACTCCTGACCTCAGGTGATCTGCCCATCTTGGCCTCCCAAAGTGCTGGGATTACAGGTGTGAGCCACCACGCCAGGCCTTGTACTCATTTTGAGATAATGAACTATTTATGTTCCTTTCCTCCTCTCCACCTATATCCAAATATTTATGGACAGGTCCAATATCAGTACTTTTCTTTAAGAAGTACTAATTTCATGTTAGAGAACAGTGTAGGGAACAAGCAAGGGGCATGATGAACTGCCTGAAGCTTTGCTTTGGGTTTGCTTTAAATGCCATGTCATAAATTCTGCAGTTTCCTTTCCTTGAGAGTATGTCCCTCTCATTTTTTGCTATTTGAGAGCGAGGATCTGTGGCCACAGATTTTCTACACTGTGCTATCCTCCCTCTTTTTCTTACTTCATCTCAACAATTTCTGGCGACAGATTTTCTATGCCATTGCCACTCTCCCTCTTTTTCTTTCCCTATCTCATAATCTCTAGCCTTTATAGAATAATAATTATATATTAGACGTATGGAAATAGAATATCAGTGCAGCTACTTTTTCAGCTGCAATCACCTTCTCTGCTATTCTCATTCTAAGCAAAGGAACATAATATGTCTGTATTAGTCTGTTCTCATGCTGCTAATAAAGACATACCCAAGACTGGGTAATTTATAAAGAAAAGAGGTTTAATTGACTCACAGTTCCACAAGGCTGGGGACCTCACCATCATGGTAGAAGGCAAATGAGGAGAAAAATCACATGTTACATGGTGGCAGGCAAGAGAGCTTTTATAGGGGAGCTCCCCTTTATAAAATCATCAGATCTCATGCGACTTATTCACTATCACAAGAACAGTATCCAAAATGTCCATTCCCATGATTCAATTATCTCCCCCAGGTCCCTCCCACAACACGTGAGAATTATGGGAGCTACAATTCAAGATGAGATTTGGGTGGGGACACAGCCAAACCATGTCAATGTCTTTCAGGACTGTGATACTAAGGAAATCTCTTTTTGGCTCAAGCCATGAGCCATCTTTCAGTCTCCTTTCTAGTCTTAGACCAACTCTCACAGTATTTCATGGATAGTGTTTCACAGTTTGGCCATATAGTTTGTGGCATTGACAAATTGTCAATCACATTTTGTCTCTGTCGTTTTCATTTTTAGACAACAGACAGCAAAAACTTAAGATGTTACTTGATGGAATTTCTGGATCCTTATTCTAAACCCAATCCTGAAGACACCATAGAAGTGAGAGGGAAAATGGTACATCTAAGAAGATACTGGAAAAACTAAAAAGTCTCTGAGGAGACCGAAGTTGGCTGGTTCCCAGGTTCCGGCTGAAATGATAGCCTAGGAGAGGAAAGGGCAGGGGGTCACAGATGGAGGAAGCGTGAATGCAGAAGGAGGGCCCTGAGAGGTGGAGGTTGCAGTGAGCTGAGATCATGCCACTGTACTCCAGCCTGGCGACAGAGCGAGACTCTGTCTCAAAAATAAATAAATAAATAAATAAAATTAATTAATTTAAAAAAAGGAGGGCCCTGAATGGATCTTGTCTTCTCTGTCACATCTTGAGACAAAAAGAGAAACCTAGATCAGTGTGAGTAACACGATGGCAGTGTTTGAACCCAGGGGAAGTGGGGAGGAATAAAATAAGTGCAGACAATTGAGTTGGCCCTGGACTCTGCCACCTCCCTTGCCTCTCCCCTGTTCCACAATCCAAGAACAAGTACTTACAACTGAGGAAGACAGTTGTAAAAAAGAAGAGTGTTGGAGTACTGGGATGGACAGGCCTCAGAGAGGAGGCTGGCGTAGCAAATTGGAGGCCAGATTGTGTAGTCTTGAATGTTTCTTAAGATTATTGTGCATTCCCTTTATGCATTCTCTTTAAGGCTGGGAACAAAAATAGACTTTCTCTACTTTCGATCCTGATCAACATAGTGTTGGAATCTTAGCTAGTGAAATATGGCAATAAATAAGAGGTTAAGGGTTGGAAGTGGAGAAAGTAAAATGAAATGAAAAACGTAAGATCATTTACATTTGAAAAAGCTTCATCAACTAAAAAACTGTTAGAACTAATAAGAGAGTGTAGCGGGTTTTCTTAGCCCATGATATTTCTTTACACCAGCAATAACTAACTAGAAAATGCAGCAGAAATGCATTATCCACAAGAGCATTTTAAGAAATCTGAGGTACATATTTATAGAAAATAAATGCTTTATTATTTTTCTTCTGCCATTCTTTTTCTATTTTATACTGGTTATATAATGTGGTTATAATGGTTAACATTAAAATGTTTCATAATTTCCTTGATATCAAAGCAAAGTTGTTACTGTACTAGAAGAAGAATGAACAGCACCCAGAAATGGAAATAATCTTTAACAAATCCACAAAACTTTTATAGAGAAAATTTAAAAACATTATCGTAGGACATAAAAGAAAGCCTAAATAGAGAGCCATACTGTATTCATTGATGGACAACTTAATATTGTAACGATGTAAATTATCCCAAGATCGTTCTATAAATCCAATGTCATTTTAATAATAAATCCAAGAGTACTTTTGAGGCTTTTATCAAATCCATTAAAAATGTATATGTAAAAAGAAAATCCCACTGATAAAATCTTGCAGGGCCTTGTCTTATATTAAGGACCAGATCTTTACTGTATTCAAACTTAACCTATCTGAATAGGCAATCTTAGATTCCCATTTTACTCCTTGAAGATTTTCAACCATTTATGGTACCAATTACCACACGGGCCAGTCTTCTTAGTTGACAACAACAGAATCCCCTCTATTTTGAGCAGAAGGAGGTTTATTAAAGGGTATGAATAGCTCATGTAATCATTGGAAGGGCTGACAAAACAGACTACACTGAGCATCCACCATGTCTGTCTTGACACCCTTAACAGCATCCACGCACACTCTCTTCCCCATTCTCAAATTTTGAAGAAACAGCATGTTCTTACCTAATATAATGCAACTAACCTCACACAAACTTATTCAATTTTCCTGCAAAAGGATATACCAAAATCTCAACATTTTAAAGCAATATGCCACTTTATGACCATTAAATTATCAAAAACCAGAAAGGTACTATCAAATATTAATGAGAAGGTGGGGAGACAAAAACTCTCATGTACTGTTGGTGAAAGAGTAAACTGGCTTGGTTGTCCTAAAAAGCAAGAATAGGTACTAAAGTACTCAGGAAAATTAAGAATGTATATATGACAATGGAATTTCACTCCTGGATTCATATCCTAAGGAAACTCTTTCATAGTCTTTTTATAGACTCATAAAAAGACTATATAAGGATATTCATCATAATGTCTGTAGTTACAGTGAGGAGTTGGAGGTTACACTGGGAAATCATGAAGAGAAAATGGCAGATGCGCACCACAGAAGCAACACATTTGATGCACATAGAACAATGTGGGTAAATCTTAAAGGCATAATGTTGTCCCACAAGTAAGAAACAAAACACTGTCTATACCACGGTGCCATTATGTAAGTTAATACACACATACAAAATGTACTTATAAGTATCTAGTCATACAAAAGGGCACATATCAAGCACATTGAAGAAGGTAACCATGTGGTAGAGAGAATGGAAGTGGGAATAAGAAATAGAGAAAATAATAAAAATGATGAACCTTGCATGTATATGTTAGGATGGTGAACTCCACACAAATAAATGGGGTTAGTTCAACTCCACACCTGGTGGTTTGGGTTAGTTGGGTTTTTGTTGTTTTTATTGTTTTTTTTTTTTTTTTTTACAGCGGAGATATTCTGTGATTATGGCATCCCATTTTCCCCAGTTAATTATAATAATTAAAAATTTAAAAATTTCTCCAAAGGTACAGATGTATTTTAATTTTGAAAATAGTCCTGACTCATCTATGTCTCTAAGGAGACTTCACTAAATCTTCAGTCTTATTCATCTCCAAGCTGCTTATTTTCTTGATTCCATCTAATCTTGGCAAAGGAAAGGGAAGGTTAGAACAATCTTTCAAAACTTTGAAAATAGTTCTAATTGCTCTACATTTAGACAAAGTTACTGGTTACTTAATTGTCACTTAGAGCTCTTTTTGGATAGCAGGCAGCCATTCTAGGCTATAAAGGTGGTTTCATGGAAATGTTCCTTCCTTGACAGAAGGAAGACGTTGGAGAATTCACATGCTATTTTAGCTGGCTCTGTGATTGCAATCACACAAATCATTACATTCCAGCGAGATCCCATCAACAGAAGGTTTTTCCGTTTCAGTCTGTCAAGGTAAAACATTATCTTTTCATTTTCTGTATACTCCAGGATATCAAGAAATTATGGAATGTAAGCTATAATTACAATAGCATTTTCTAAGTCTTCCTTGATGGTCAGAGATAAGAAAAAGAGAGAGGAAGAGAGCTTTTTTGCTCTCAGTTACATTAAAATATTCATTCAGGTAAAATATATATATATTGGATTGGCTTCCTTTTATTCAAGTTTTATAATTTCCTGCAATCTCACTTCATGAGTTAATGTTGCAGAGCAAGATAATGATTGTCTTCTAGAAACCTATGTAGTGCCATAGAACCAGAATGGGTGGGTGCAAAGAACAGAAATGAGATTAGAAGGTTAATGGACTGCAGATTTTTCATGCATTTTTCCAGATGTTCATTCTGGCCTTCTGTTCCTTTCTTCAGGACTTGTATTTATGCACATGTAACACCATAAGGAATCAGATAATACAAACAGGGAATATCTCTTGGGCTATTCAGTTTTGGCTTTATATTTCAACTATGTTGATGACTGCTGGTTACATTTTTACTCAATTTAGGTGGTCTGATTTAAATGTAGGAGATCACATAAGGGATGGTGGGAATGGGTACCTCAAGTGAAAGCTTTTACATTCAGTAATGCAGATTTAATTGCTCAGGATGCTCTAGCCTGGGAAACTCAGCTTATCCAGATTTCCTGAGAACTGATCATCGCTAAGAATTTTCTGAGGTCTGGTATGTGTGGCCTCCATTCATACTGAGGGAAGACTGTCTCTTAGGAGCAGAGGATTGCTTAGCAATTGAAAATAGAATTTTGTCTTTTTAGAAATTAATAATGTAAGATATAAGCCCTTTGGCTATTAAAAATATTTCTCCATACAGGCCAGCCCCTTCAGCCCCAGGCTCCAGGTCCACCAAAGGTTTCAGACCAGCCCAGATTCAGGTTGTCCCACATAACTCCACACTTTGAAGTTTCCCTAGTACCAGGTAAACACCCCTGGCCTTGGGCATGAGGCCAGAACCTATAGACATAAGCTCCAGGCCTGCCCAATATCAGGCTAGTCCCTAGCCCCTGCAGCCTTATACTCCAGCAGACTCAGGTTCCAGGCCCATCACAGTAGATGTCAGTGCCAGGCTCACCCCCCAAGACTGAGGCACCAGGTCAACTCCTCAGGCTGCTAGACTGTACCAGTGGATCCAGATCAGGTACCAAGCCCACCCACCTGCTGACCCACGCACTGGGCCAGCCTGCTTAAGGACTTTAGTAGCAAGCTCACCCACAGACCATGCCAGGCATCCTGCAGAGGATATCTGGATGAGTTGACTGGTGAAGTGCATTCTCAGACATAGCCAGTCTGAAAAGACTGCAAAAAGTGCCTTCTTCTTCAAATGCACAGACAACAACACAAAGCAATAAGAAACACGAAGAAAACAAGGATATAACACCACCAAAGAAACACAATAACCTCAAAATGAAAATATTAAAACTGCCTGACAAATAATTCAAAATAATTGTTTCAAGAAAGCTCAGGGAATTTCATAAAAATACAGATAGGTAGTATAACAAAATCAGGAAAGCAATAAATGACCAAAATGATAAATTTAATAAGGAGATTTAAATCATTTTAAAAGTCAGATTTGGGAGCCGAAAAATATAACGAATGAAATGAAAAACGCAATAGAGGGCATCAGCAGCAGAACTGATAAAGCAAAAGAAAGTATGAACTTGAAACAGGTTATTTGAAAAATAAAGACAAGAAAAAAGAATCAAAAGGATTGAAGAAAACATACAGAAATTATGGGACAGCATCAAAAGAGAAAATGTTTGGGTTATAGGAGTTCATAAAGGAGAAGACAGAATAAAGAGGTAGAAGCTTATTAAAGAAATAATAGCAGAAAACTTTCCAAATCTGGAGAAGAATATAAATATCCAGATACAGGAAGGTCAAAGGTCTGCCATCAGATTCAATTCAAACCAAAACCACACAAAAACTGAGAACTGACCAATGCAACAGAAATTCCTGAGGTCTAGTATGTGTGGTCTCCATTCACAACTGAGGGAAATCTGTCTCTTAAAAGACAGTCTATTGGAAACAGAATTTTGTCTTTTTAGAAATTAATATTGCAAGATATAAGCCCATTATAATCGAATAGTCAAATGTCAAAGACAAAGAGAGGAGCCTGAAAGCAGCAAAGGAAAATAATCAAATAACATATGAAGGAATTCCAATAAGACTAGCAATGGATTTCTCAGCAAAAATTGACAGGTCAGAAGAGAGGAATTATATGTTCAAAGTGCTAAAGAATGACACCTTCAACCAAGAGAACTATACCTGACAAAGCTGTCCCTTAAAAATGAAGAAGAAATCAAGATGTTCCCAGACTAACAAAGGGAGTTCATTAAACCAGGCCTTTCTTTATAAGAAATGTTAAAAGAAGTTCTTTAAGCTGAAAGAAAAGGACAGCAATTAGTAACACAAAAGCATGTGAAAGTGTAAAACTCACTGATAAAAATAAGTATGTTATTGGGCCAGGTGCGGTGGCTCATGCCTTTAATTCCAGCACTTTGGGAGGCCAAGGCGTGCAGTTCACGAGGTCAGGAGATGGAGACCATCCTGGCTAACATGGTGAAACCCCATCTCTACTAAAGAAAAATACAAAAAATTAGCCAGGTGTGGTGGCACGCGCCTGTAGTCCCAGTTACTCGGGAGGCTGAGGGAGGAGACTCACTTGAACCTGGGAGGTGAAGGTTGCAGTGAGCTGAGATGGTGCAACTGCACTCCAGCCTGGGCAAGAGAGGGAGACTCCGTCTCAAAAGAAAAAAAAAGTATATTATCAAATTCAGAATATTTTAATACCGTAAGATTCACTTGCTTCTTTAGTATAAAGGTTGAAAACCAAAACTATTAAAAATAATTTTAAAGTAATTCAATAGTTTTTTTAAAAAGCTAAAATACTTTGGTAAATGATACACAATATAAAAAGATATAAATTGTGACATCAAAAATATAAGATGGAGATGGGTTGGAGTAAAAGTATAGAGTGAAAGTATAACCTTTTTTGAGGTTAGGAAAAAAATATAACATGATTTTTCTTTTGAAATCATTCCACAATGATGAATAGATGCAAGTGGGGCATTCAAGAGCTTAGTCTATTTATGAACAGAAAAAGGAAGAAAACTTCCTCTAGAGTTGCTAACTATAAATTTCAGCTCTTCTCATTCTTTTTCTTAATTGATAAAGGTATTTAGGGGATCTATTTCCCACAAGTATGTATCATATCTTTGTGCTGGAACATTTCACTGTCTTCTAGTTATTTTAAAATATGCATACATTGTTGTTAACTGTAGTCACCTTACTTTGCTATTGCTTGTCATTGTGGTTTGGTAGTTTTTCTGTAGTGGTAATAATTGAGTCCTTTCTCTTTCATATTTGTGTGTTTGCTTTACCAGTGGGTCTATACTTTTGTGTGTTTTCATGATAGATTTATCCTTTTGCTTCCAAGTGTAGGACTTCCTTAGGCATTTCTTATAGGGCCATTCTAGTGGTGATTGATTCCCTCAGCTTTTGCTTGTCTGGAAAAGACTATTTCTCCTTCATTTATGAAGGGTAATATTTCTGGGTATAGTATCCTTGGTTGGCAGTTTACTTCTTTCAGCACTTTGAATATATCATCCCACTCTCTCCTGGCCTGAGAAGTTTCTGCTGAGAAATCCACTATTAGTCTGATGGAGGTTCCCCTTTATAAGTGGCTAGATGCATTTCTCATGCTGTTTTTACAATTCTGTTTTTGTCTTTTACTTTTAACAGTTTGTCTATAATGTGCCGTGGAGAAGACATTCATTTTTAATTGTATCTATTTGGGGATCTGTGAGTTTCCTGTATCTGAATGTACAAATTTCTAACTAGACTTGGGGACTTTTCTGCTAGTTTTATTAAATATGGTTTTTTTTTTTGGAATGAGTCTCGTTCTGTCACCCAGGCTGGAGTGCAGTGGCGTGATCTCCACTCACTGCAAGCTCCACCTCCCAGGTTCACGCCATTCTCCTGCTTCAGCCTCCCGAGTAGCTGGGACTACAGGCACCTGCCACCACGCCTGGCTAATTTTTTTTGTATTTTTAATAGATACGGGGTTTCACCGTGTTAGCCAGGATGGTCTCGATCTCCTGACCTCGTGATCTGCCCGCCTTGGCCTCCCAAAGTGTTGGGATTACAAGCCTGGACTATTAAATATGTTTTCTATCCCTTTGTTTTTCTGTTACCTTCTGGGACACTAGAAATTTGACTATTTGGTTGTTTAATGGTGACCTATAAGTCACATAGGCTTTGTTTATTCTTTTTTTAAATTTTTGTCTGACTGGGTATTTCAAAAGACCTATCTTCAAGTTCTGAAATTCTTTCTTCTGCTTCATTTAGTATATTGCTGAAGCTCTCTTAATGTATTTTTATTTCATTCAATGAATTACTCAGTTTCAGGATTTCAGTTTTGTTTTTTTAAATCATATCTATCTTTTTGGCAGATTTCTCATTCATAACCTGATTTGTTTTTCTGATTTCTTTGTATTATTTAGCTGTGTTCTCCTGTATAAGTAATGGATGTGCTTTGGTCAAGTATAGGCCAAGGTAAACATCCTGCATGAGTCAGTGAGTTTGTTGCACAATCACATAACTCCACTTGTTATATAATCACAGCCACGTACCCATAACATGGGAAGGCTCATCGCTTGCTCAGAGCCATTATTGTCTGTAAAAGGTATAATTGCCCTGCTGACACTGTACAGGCATGCTTGCGCCCAGAGAAAGAGAGAAATCCAGGGCTGTTCATCTTGCAGACGGACAGTGGAAAGCCAGGACACAGCTTGTCTTGCTTGTGCCCAGAGAAAGAGTTAAGCTGCTGACCCTGAAGGGAGAGCCGGCCATGCAGTAGTACATGGGAGAGGCTGGAGCAGGCAGCTGAGACAGAGACAGACAGTGTAAGAGTGCTGCTGAATAAAGCCGTATTTCACCTACCTGCAGCCCCCCGAGTGTTCTTTCAGCTATCTGCCATTCATCCACCCACTTCCTTTGGACCTCAGCATAGGCTGGAACCTGACCCTGGACCTGACATCTTATACCTCAGTAAGCTGCTTTGATATTATTATTTTGAATTCTTTTTCTAGAATTTCACAAATTTCCTTTTCATTGGGATCTCTTGCTAGAGAATTATTGTGTTGCTTTTAGAGTTGTCCTATTTCCTTGCTTTTTCATGTTTCTTGGTTTTTATATTGATATTTGTACAGGTAGTGTAACAGTCATTTCTTCCAATAGTTTAAATTTGTTTTTGTAGGGGATAACTTTTTCCTTATAATGTATCTATGGATTTGGCTGAGTAGGGAACTTAGGCTTTAATTCTGGGTGCTTACAGTAGTGTGTTTCATGCAATTTCTTTGGCTGTCAGCAGCATCAGTGGGATCTGTGGTTTCCTCAGTAGCTTAGGGTGTAATTGTTAGTGGAGGCTGTGGTGAAGTTATGTTAGGGACAGGGATGTCAGGTGGGCCAGTCCCTGGGGCTCCAGTGGTGGCAGCAATAGGGCTGACTATATCTGTCTTTGGGCTCCAGGGTTGTGTATGTCAGCACCAGTGTTAGTGGTCCAAGTGGGCTGATTCTTGGGCCTCCAAGCAACTTGCTTGAGTACCAGCAGTGTCAGGGGTAGGACAGGCAGGTGGGCAGGTTCCAAGGCCCCTGGATGGCAGGTGTGGTGTGGGCAATGGCAATAGCAATGGTGGGATAACCTTTTGGCTCCCAAGAGGTTTGGACTGGTATTGGTGTCTGTGACCGACTGGCTGGGACAGTACACAGGCCCACAAGTGGTGCATGTGGGTAGGTGTCAGCTGGTGATAGCTGCAAGCTGGGTGGGCTTCTCCTCAGGCTCCCAGAGGAGTGCTCAGGTGCAAATAGTCATAGGTGGGGTAGGCTGATCTCCAGGCCCCTGGATGGTGTGATTGAGCACTGGTGGTAGTGAAGCCAGGCTGAGTGGGCCTATCCTCAGGTGCCCCAGTGGTGCGTATAGAAGCTGGCTATTATGGCTAGGGGAAGGATAATCCCCAGGCTCCAAGCAGAGAGCTTGGGTGGGGGCAGCAGCAACTGTGTTGCAGCTCTGTTGCCAGGGAGTATAGAATTGCTTTCAGTGGCAGAAGCCATAGGTTGGTGGCTTCTGCTCCAGGTGACAGCTGTCAGCCAGGGAACCTGTCCTCATGGCACTTGTAAATGCATGGCCACCTGCTGCTGGGAGAAGTGGTGTTGCTGCCAGTGGCTTATGCTTTGGCCATGGTGATGGCAGCTAGCAGGGGCAGTTGCTGTGGGTGGGGCAGTTTGTCCTTAGAGGGCTTATAAATGCACAGCCGCCCCACTGTTGGAGGTGGTGTGATCACTTCATTGGGATGCACTTTGTCACATGGCAACAACAGCCGGCAGTGGTGGTGGACCCTTTTGTCAGGATGCGTGAAAATGCATAGCAGCCCCACTGCTGGGGGCAGTGCTGTTGCTGCCAGTGGCTTTCACTTTGGCCCTGGTGGCAGCAGCCAGCAGTGGCAGAAGCTGCAGGCAGAGGATGTCATGGGGCTCAATGCAAAGATGCTCGTTATTGTGGAGATGCAGGAGCTGTTGGGCCCCAAGGCAGAATAAAGTCTGGTGGGGGCTGGCTTTCAAAATGGCACTGTGCTGTAGCTGTTTAGGATTCAGGAGGTGTGTGGGACCCAGTGTAACCTTCCTTTCTGGAGCAATGCCATTGTGCAATCTCCGGGCAGCTCCCTAGTTTAGTCTCATGCCAGAGGGTGGAGGTGCTCACGCATGGCTAAGATTGCAGGAGTCTGTAGTGGGCATATAGACCCCTGGGGAACTCTCACTTTTCCCTGCATTGGATAACCTCTCTAGGCTCCCAGCTGATCCTGGCCAAGCAGGCTGCCTCACTTCCTTGCCTTAGGTGTGTCCTCTCACTTCTCTGTTGAATTCCAGTGTTCTCTCTTAGACAATTTATTTGAAGTGTGACTATCTACTCACTATGCTGGTTCTTCTTTGTGGAGGAGGTGGATGCCAGATGCCTCTTGTTAGCCGTCTTGAAGCCCCTCCTAATGTAGTTTTTGTATGTAATCAAAGTTAAGTTGTTAACAGTTTAAAATAGCCTGTTATAAGATGTTTTATATTAAGTCTCATGGTAACCACAAAGCAAAAACCTGTAATAGATACACAAAAAGGAATAAAATCATACCAGTTGAGAAAATTAGGTAATCACAATGGAAAACAGAAAAAGAGAAACAAAGAATCTACAAAACAATCAGAAAATGATTAACAAAATGGCAATAATAAGTTCTTACCTATCAACAATTACCTTGAATATAAAATGGACTAAATTCTCCAATCAAAGGACAAAGAGTGGCTGAATAGATTAAAAAAAAAAAATCAGAACAAATATATACTGCCTACAAGAGACTTACTTGACACTTAAGGACATATATGTTGAAGAGATATGTGCACTTCCATGCTCACTACAACATTATTCACAATAACCAAGATGTGAAATCCTAAATGTTCATCAATAAATAAATGGATTAAAAAATATGGTATATATACATAATAGAATACTATTCAGCCTTAAAAGAAGAAAATACTGTCATTTGTAATAACCCAAAGGACATTATGCTAAATGAAATAAGCCAGGCACAGAAAGACAAATACCACATGGTCTCACATTTATGTGGAATTTAACAAATTTGAACTTAAAAGTAGACAGTAGAGTGTTAGTTATCAGGTGCTGGGTGATGGGTTGGGAGATGTTGGTCAAAGGATACAAAATTTTAGTTAGATAGGAGGAATAATTTCAAGAGAGCTATTGTACCATGTGGTGGCTATAATTAATAATAATATATTGTATTTTGAAAATTAATAAGAGTAGGTTTTGTGTTCTTATCACAAAAATGATAAGTATGTGAGGTAATGCATATGTTAATTAACTCAGTTGAACCAAAATGTATGCATATCTCAAAACACCATGTTGTACATAACATGCAATTTTTATTTATCAATTTAAAAAGCTAAAATAAAATATTCGTCCTTGGAAAAGATAATCCAAAATGATTTCCTTTCCTGTTTCAGTTTTTCAGGCATGAATACTGTAAGCAAGAAGAGAAAAGTTACAATAAATTGACATTTATAGTTGAAGTTGACCTCTAACATGTGAAGCTTTCTTGAACATTCCCTCACTGAAAACTCCTTTTCATTACTTTTCCTGTATTGTATCTCTACATGCTCATGAGCAGTTTAAATCATTGGCAGATCTGGATAGTATCTGCTAAAAACATGTTGGCACCTAGATTCCGCTGTTACTAACTAAACATGAAGCTAAAAATAAATGAGAGATGCTAGAGATTTGAGTAATTCCACAGTCTCATCATAAATGGCAGCAAGCAGATTCTGTTGACCATGGTCTGCTTGTTGCAGAAAGATAAAACCCAATATCAAAATTGTTCGGGTGATAATCTTCTGCACTTTATCTTCCAGATGGAAAATAACCTACACTCTTCAAATCCTTAAATATTTTTGTGCTCACATTTTCCAAATACTTAAGGCTGTTATTCCGAGATAGTGAGAACCAGCCCAATCTGTCATCTTATCTCCCTTTAATAATGAAACCCAGATTGCCACAATCATCTAAAACCAAGATTCAGAAGTTGCCATTTGAGATCGTGTGATGTTGTTAACGGGAGAAGTATAACTTCCATTGCCTAGACCTCAGAGTCACAGCCAATATGTTAATGACCCTTGATACCTGAGATAATCATAAATACATTGGAAAATATGTGAGCCAAAAACTTGAAGAGTTCTAAAACATTAAAGATAAACTATAGTTAGTTGAATGATCTTACCTTCTAAAGTGAAAGAATATAAAAAATACTTGCAGAGAGTTCTTGCTAGATTCATCATGCTTTTCAAAACTAGGTTGATGTTACTCATGTTGATTTTAAGCATCCACCATTTCATTTCCAGTAAATGATGTTGAAATGCAAGAAATTATAAAAGTTTAGTCCAAAAAACTGGGGAAAAAAAGTTTAGTCCAGTGTGCCCTCAGCAATATTCTGCAGTTGATTAATACATGTTATTTTTCTTTGTCCCTTTCCTTAGAGTTCAGAGTTCGTTGAATAAGTTTGACATCTCCATTGTCTCTGCAGGGTGGGAATGTGTCAAGTAGGAGCAATATCTGGATGAAATGGGTCTTAGAATCAGGTCAACTGTGCATTGCAAGAATAGAGGCAGTAGGTAGGAGCCAAGACCATAACTAGACAGAAGATATACATTAAACTTGAGTGGTGAGATGGAGAAATCAACAGCATGATTATCCAAAATTACCCATGCCACCTCTGCCGTAGAAGAGGACAGGATGCAGGATGTCAGTTGATTTAGCTGGTTTGGGAGCTAATGTGTTAATCAGGTATGCAATGGGACTTGCTTTGATGTGAAGCCCAGCATGCTGTGAGTGTGACTACTTAAAGAAAGCACACTGGAATGGAAACAATGCCGTCACCTACATTTAGGGGTAGGGCAGCAGGAGTGGAGAAAATTTTTGATAGGTTTGTGGGGCAGGTTTCAGGTGGTCACTTATAAGTCTTAAGTTTGCTTCTCTGGGCCTTGACTCTCACTGAGAGTCATAGAGTTTGAAACTTATAGAGTTTGTCTATGTTCTCTGTCCCCAGTTACACTGTTAATTCAGATGATGGTAGAACAGCCTTTTGGGCTTTCCTGGCTTAATTTTGATTATAGGAAAACTTCTGATTTGGCTCTCTCTACTAACAAACTAAAAACTCCAAGACACAGAGCACTGCAAATCCAGACCTGCTAGTTTGAATGTCTTGGAGAGGGCTTGGTGGCCTCCGAGGACAGGATCATCCATTCTCAGAAAATCTGTGGGAGCTTTGGGATACAGATAAGGGGTTGTAAAACCCCAATGGAGTCCAGGACTGAGGAGGACCACTTTGAGGATGCAGGCCTGCACCCTGGTGGCCGGGTGCAGCTATGCTTTTTCTTGCCCCTGGTAAAAGGACCACTGAACTCAACCAGACTGCAAACCCTAAAACAGCCCTGTGATCTGGCTTCCGCTCCACTCTGCTGCCATCCAGGGCAGTCCTGCCTGCCCAGGACCCAAACCCTTTATTTTCCTAGTGACAGGCCCATCAACCTTGGACCACATTGTAGACTTAATGAAAGATCTTGAAACAGCTAACATGCATATGAAAAGGTATTCAACATCACTAATCATCAGGGAAATGCAAATCAAAACCACAGTGACATACCACCTCACACCTGTTAGAAGAGTTATTAGGAAGGTAAAAGATAACAAGTGTTGGTGAGGATGTGAAGAAAAGGGAAACTTGTACACTGTTGGTAGGAATGTAAATTGGTACAGCCGTATAGAAAACAGTATGGAAGTTCCTCAAAGAATTAAAAATAGAACTACCATATAATCCAGGAACCCCACTTCCAGGTATATATATATATCCAAAGGAAATCAGTATCTTGAAGAGATATCTGCACTTCCATGTTCACTGGGGGCATTATTCACAATAGCCAATATATGGAAACAACCTACATGTCCATCGGTGGATAGACGAATAAAGAAAATGTGGTATATACATACAATGGAATACTATTCAGCCTTAAAAAGGAAGAAAATATGCCATTTGTGACAACATGGATAAACCTGGGGGACATTGTGCTAAGTGTAATAAGCCAGACACACAAATACAAATCCTGCATAATCTCACTTCTATGTGAAATCTAAAATATTCAAACTCATAGAAGCTGAGAGTAGAATGGTAGTTGACAGAGGTTAGAGGATGGTAGAAATGGGGAGATGTTGGTCAAAGGGTACAAAGTTTAAATTAGGAGGAATAAGTTCTGGAGATCTAATGTACAGACTATCATGACTATAGAAATCATGGCTACAGAAAACAATACTGTATTGTATATATGAAATTTGCTACAGGGCTAGATCTTAAGTGTTTTCACCACACATGAAAAAGTAACTATGTAAGGTGATGGATATGTTAACTAGCTTGATAGTTGTTTATATATATGTGTGTGTGTGTGTGTGTGTGTGTATGTATGTTTATATATGTAAACATTAACTTTTGCAACTTAGATATATACAATTTCTATTTGTCAATTACATCCCATTAAAGCTGAAACAAAAACAAACCTTAGAAAAACTTGACTCAGTCTGTGAAATTCTAATGCAAGAATATGACCAATTGTCACAGACGGATACACACTACATTTGAAGCTAAGAGAAACACATGATTTGATTTTTTTCTGATGGAGAATGTTAAGATTAAGACATGCCTAGAGAAAAGCATGATCCTTTGTCCTTCTATGTGTAGTGAGGCTCAGCAGTGCCCCTGCTGGCTTATAGTTAATGGTTATAAAGAAATGAACACAGTCAGTCTGCCACATAAGCTTGATAAAGGCAGGAACTATGTCAGCCATGTTCACTAATGCATTTCCATGTCTTAGCACAGTGCCTGTTTATACACTGGCAATATGAAATTATTAATACTAACCTCTCACTTATATGTGGAATCTAAAATATTCAGTGATTATGAGGATCGAGTGAGAGCACCTCATTTGATTATTTCAGTTTTCTATTGCTGCATAATAAATAGCCCAAACCTAGTGGCCTAAAGCAACTGCAATATTTATTTTGCTCACAAAGCTTCAGTTTAGGCAGGACATGGTGGGAATCGTTCATTTCTGCTCCACCCCACTTCCAGTGGGGGTGGCTTGAAGACCACGGGCTGGAGTCACCTGAATGCTCATATGTCTGGTAGTAATGCTGTCAGTTGAGACTTCTGAAGGCCCAGTCTGCAGAACACCCACACGTGGCCTCTCCATGTGATCTGGGTTTCCTCACCACATCATCCCTGAATTTCAAGGGTGAACATCCCAGGAGAGAGAACCAGCTAAAAGAAACTCTCATGACCTTACCTTGGAAGAAGGCAGTATTGCTTTCACCAGATTCTATTCATTTAGGCAGACAGTCACAAACATCAACCCAATTTCAAGGGGAGGAGAAACAGACTCCCTGCTTGTTGAGTGGTGCCATGTGGGACCAGGAATATTTCTGTAGCCTTCTTTGAAAATATAATCTCATATTGGCACATAATGAGATATAAAAAATTGACGTAAGTTTGATTTTAAGATGAGATGTTGGCTAGGTATTATTAATCATTCTATTTATAGCATGGCCACCTAGCTTCAAATATGTCATGGTTTAATGATAACATGGCTTTGTGGTCATAAGTCAGCTTTTTCTGGTGTGAGAAGGTCCTGGGTTCCTGGAGTATAATCTGAATTTATAGTAGAAATTTGAGAGTTAGGTCGTAATCACAGCCTTTTATTTTGGACAATTTATTTGAACTAGCATTAAAATGAGAAATATTACAGATACATTCTTAAGCAAAGGTAAAAATAGGATTACCTGAATAGGTGGATACATTTTGCTCAGGTGTTGCCCAGGGGTCTTTCTGTTGAAGCAAAGTGAAGCAAGCAGTGTGGTTACTGTAACCACAGACATCTTCCTAGAAACCAATTGTTTTATCCTATTTTGTTTCCCCATTGGACTTCTAGACCTCTGAAAGAATAAAGAAAAATTTCCTCCAGTTCTTGAGGTAAAGGAGAAGTCTCTGCCTCTACTATCTGGACAACTGGAACTCTCTCTCTTTAATCTCTTGAATGAGAAGGGGTGCCGACTTCCAGGCTCTGGGGTTATGCCCATCCTTCCACTGCATGATTGAGAAAGGTGCAAGGAGAGCCTTTTGTTTGAGTCCTTTAAAAGCTAGAATGTCCACAAGGAAAGAGCTACTGGACCTGGAGACCACACAAATGAAGTAACCTGAGATTTAAAAAAAATATATTTATGTTCTGAAGCCAGAGATATATGCTTCAAGTACTTGTTTAATTGGTAGGTTAGGGGATGTCCTAAGGCTTTCATTCATTCATTGAATGAGCATTTACTGAAAACCTACTAAATGTTGCATACCATGCTAAATATTCAAAATAGGAACGTGAACAAAAGAAACAAGTTTCCCCCTCTCACAGACCTTACAGACATTAGAGATAATTTGTATGAAAATTCTGTTAGTTGTAGGGTTTAGAGCAGCCACAGGGTGGCACAAGTTGGCATTGGAGCTGGGCAGAATTAGGATCAGCAGGTCGGTTAGAATACGCAGCCATCAGTGACTGCTTAGATGGGGACGTGCCCCCTCAAATGACACCAGAAAACAAATGAGATTTTATGTGGTCAGCATCTAGAGACTGGCAGGAATTGGACTTTGGACCTGGAATAGAAGCCCTGTCTCAGGACTTGGAATGGTCCTTTCCAGAATGAGGAAGGACACTGTGGTTACTTGCAGTTGGTCATTGAGATGCAGGCAGATCTTGAGCTACAGAAGAGATGACACCACTCCATGTACAAAAGAGTGGGAGACAGAGGGAGATGGAAACTGTAGCCCAGTGTTGAGACCTTCTATGTCCCCTAGTGTCCTTTCTTGTCCAAAGTGAAGTGAAGGACCCCCATAGTCCCAAAGCTTGCCACAGGATACCAAAGCTTCTTAAGTCTCATTTTGAAGTCCATCTCCTCTATAGTGATGAATGTGTTTCAGAGTGGATCAGATGAAACACATTTCATTGAGTCTCCAGATAAATGAAGTGACCCACTAAATCCATTCGAAAGTTTATTATTTTTATAGCATCACTAAATGAAATATCATAGGCACCAAAAGTATTGATTTCATTAAGATAATTGACAAAATTTGTCATGATCTCCTTGTGGATAAGCTTGAGAAACTGGATAATTATGTGGCAAAATCTTGAGATACAAAAAAATGTATCTCAAGAATACTGATAAATTAATCAATGCTAATCTGGACCAAGGTTTCTCAAACTTGAGTAATCTGTGGGTCCCTTTCAAAGGAAAAATATTCTCATTAATTTCACCAATATTGATTTGTTTTTATTGTAATAGTATTGAAATATTTAGACCTAACCCTAGAAATAAGCTCTTTATACTTGCAAGTTTTTTTAAATCAAAACAAATACATGAATCAAATAAAAACATAGTTTAAGTGAATAGTATTAATTTAACATGGCAGATAATATTGTTTGCTGACAGTGAATCAACTGGTGCTGAATTTAACATTAAAATGATGAGGGTTTATGTCAGATTCTACGCCCTGCAGCATTTTGGCTTCTCTTTCTAATACAGAAAAGACTTGCTCACATAGATATGCTACACAAAATGAAACTTCAAACTTCAAAAATTTGTTTGATAGTTTAGGTTAGTTAGTTGGACCTTATAGTTTATCAAAATCCTATAAACAAGAAATTTTTACATAACAATTTTAGTTAATTACTGAAGATTAATGTTAAGGCTAGTATTTTTAGAAAAGTGAAATCTGCATCAAGTGAGAATTTACTCCATTTATTTCTCGATATGGAAGCAGAATTTCTTTATATTTATTATAATATTTCCTGCCAAATTGATACTATAGAAGAAAGATATTTTTGGAACTAAGTGTTCAATCAACATCAGCATTCATTGAGCATCTTTCTCAAACTACTATGTGCTCTGTGAATATAGATCTCTCATTACATTTCCCTATTTCAGCTTCTGGAAACCTTTCTTTTTTGTGGGCTGCCATGAAATTATTTGGCTTTCACACAGTACAAACACAGTGGCAGGCACAAATATAAACTTGGACAATGAGAAGGAAGTAGCAATCTCAGTTTAAGACAATTGCCAGATGATAAAGAATATGCTCATATTATCTTTAAAGATTATCATTTAGTGTAAACCCATATTTAAAATCCTGGCTCCAAATTCTCGGTCCAGAGTGAATAACTATCATTATTGTTTTGTTGCTATTTACTTATTTAAAACATTTGGTTGGCAACGTAGCCAAAAGAAAGGGGCTGTTGCTGGAACAAGGATTCAGTCTTTTTAGTCTGATGCTGACTAGCCAACTCATATTGGGTATTCTGTACTTGAGTTTTCCTATCCACAAATGAAGCTGAAACCTTCTAGAATTGCTGGGTGAGACACAGGACTTTAAATTTTAATTCAGTGGATGTCTATTATATAAAATTCCTGAAGTAAGTCCTATGGCATTATATGCCAGTGCTCTGAAAACCAAACAATGCTGCACATATCTTAGATATTATTTTAATAGATGTGAGCCAATTTGAAGAAAACTAATTTCTCAACAATAAAAAAACCCAACTACCTCAGGAATACAGCATTAACTCATGGCACCTGCGAAATTTTTTTATTATTCTACCACACTATAGTGATTAGTCTCAAATGAGATTTTCTGCAGCTGAGAAAAGATTTTGAGTGCAGATTCTTTACCTGGAATTCATGGATAGGCTTCGGGCAGTATTAGCCTCTGAATATGCCTGCAATATTTGCAGTGTGTGCATGTGTATTTGTGTATGCATGCACACACATCTAACGGGAAAATCTTTAGATTTGATCACAATCATGATGGTGTGTAAAGAATCAAAAACTATATGAGCCACTGTTTGGGGATGAAATTCTTAACTCTTAGTTCCAGTTGAGAATTAACACTTTACTTTGACCTGAAACTCAGCTGTTTTACAGAGTCATTTTTCTGGGAATGGTGTCCATGGTATTACAGTACTTAGTCTCCTGATCATGGTACGAAGTATTGATTGATTTAATATGGGCAGTTTGTTCTTTCTGCATCGCCATCAAAGATAAATTGGGACTATAAGTTGAACAATGATATATCTTGCAACCATTGAGCTAATGTTGTTGAATTGTGTTACTTAATTTGGAATTATAGCCGAAAATAGGTGATGCTCCATAAACATGTGCTTGATCTTTATAGATGAAACAAACTCAAGCCACAAGGCATCTTTTTAGTTAAGTGAATATGAGTCAGTATTTATCTGGAGACCAACAGGATTTCAGCTGGATCTGGCCTTCAGTTATTTTATTTTATGTTATGTATGCTGAGATCATAGATCCTAAATGTACACTTTAGTTTTGACAACAGCTTACACATGTATGACCCATACCCCTGTCAAGATACAGAACATGACCATGATTCCAGACAGTTCGTTTGCTTCTTTTCTCAGGAATCTTCTCTCTCAAGACTGATCTGGTTTCTTTCATTGCTAGCTAATCCTTTAATTATTGTAGAATTTTGTTCTAGTTTCTTATTTAGAAAATCAATTGTTATATTGGCATAGATTACTTTTTTTCAGCTTGTGCTGCCTAGAGTCTTAAAGATCTTTGGAGGTGGCTGGGGAGCCACTACCAGAGGATTGGAAGAAGGGGTGAAAGAGGATCTCTGACATTTTAGACACTTTCCCTACTCCTCCTTCAATGGAGTAGTTCCCTCTCTGAACTCTTTTATAAACTGGAATTCCATGTGGGGTTTGGTTTTAAAAGGGGTCTCTACCAGGTGCCTATGAATAGTGGATTGGATAAAGAAAATGTGGCACATATACACCATGGAATGCAACTCAGCCATAACAGAGAATGATATATCCTTTGCGGCAACATAAATGCAGCTGGAGGCCATTATTCTAAGTGAATTAACACAGAAACAGAAAACCAAATACCACACGTTCTCACTTCTAAGAGAGAGCTAAACATTGGGTAGACATAGACACAAAGATGCGAAGAGTAAACACTGAGGATTCCAAAAAGCAGGGAGGGAGGAAAGGGAACACGTGTTGAAAACCTGCCCATTGGGTACTATGTTCACTACTTGTGTGTCAAGAACATTAGAAGCCCAAACCTCAGCATCATTCAGTAGACCCATGTAACGAACCTATACAAATACTTCCTAAATCAACAAATTTTAAATAAAAAGGTGTTCTACTTATTTTAAAAATTTATCTGACATAGGTCATTGTGCCAAAAACAACTACAATGTTTCAGTTAAACCATTATATGATCTGACTCTTGAAATGACAGTTAAGACTTCCTAAGATCCAAGGGAGGAAGTAATGGTTGGCAGCTGTGCAGAATGAAGGCTAATGAAATGAGGTGGCCCCACATTGAAGCCAGCAGCAACAGGACTTGGGAAAGCAATTCCTCAGTGGGGGTAGCCTTCCCTGAGTGTGTCTTTGAAGTCACATAGAGGAATTTGTTAATGATGCTCGTGCATTTTCTGCTATGTTTTCTCTATTTCTCTTGTAAGGTGACCATTTTGACTGTTTCAGGTCAATCTTGTGCCTTAAAATCAACTGGACTCAGGAACTGGCCAGAATCACTTACGACAATATCTAAGTTTGGAATTGTCCTATTTTCTCCCCCAAATGCAAGTTCATTGTTTTGTGAATTACAACCTAAGGTCTATCTGTGCTACGAGGTTTTGCTTTAATAGTAGAAACTGTAAATTATATACACTACAAATGTTCTCATATTTTCTATCTTCTCATTATGGAAGACATTATGCCAATTACTCAAGGATCTAGAACCAGAAATACCATTTGATCCAGCAATCTCATTACTGGGCATATACCCAAAGGAGTATGAATCATTCTACTATAAAGACATATGTTTATTGCAGCATTATTTACAATAGCAAACACATGGAACCAACCCAAATGCCCATTAATAATAGACTGGATAAAGGAAGTGTGGTACATATACATCATGGAATACTATGCAGCCATAAAAAGGAATGAGATCATGTTCTTTGCAGGGACATGGATGAAGCTGGAAGCCATCATCTTCAGCAAACTAACACAGGAACAGAAAGCCAAACACCGCATGTTCTCACCATAAGTGGGAGCTGAACATTGAGAACACATGGACAGAGTGGGAAACAACACACACCAGGGTCTTTTGAGGAGTAGGGGGTGAGGGGAGGGAATTTAGAGGACAGGTCAATAGGTGCAGCAAACCACCGTGGCACACGTATACCTATGTAACAAACCTGCACGTTCTGCACATGTATCATGGTTTTTTTGTTTTAGAAGAAATAAAGAAAAAAAAGTTCTCATATTTAAGATAGGTCAATAGAAGAAACTATCTTTAGAATACAATTTATTTTTCTGAATTATCTGCTACTAGCTAAGTTTTATAAAGGGCCCATTAGAGAAGCATCTTTGTTGGTTGGTTGTTTTGATGCTGTATTCCTTTATTTCCCCCCAAAAAAGGGCATACATAATAATATTTTATATTTATATCTTGATTTACAGTGTGTAAAATGTCACATCGGTTTGTCATAACAACCCTGCAAAATATGTATTATAATGTCTATTTTAAAGATGAATAAAGTGAGATGCTGTGAGGTTGAGTGACCTGGTCACAAAGGTAGAGAGCACTAGAGGTCATACTCATCCTAATATCTAAATCATTAGTGTAGGCCGGGGGCGGTGGCTCATGCCTGTAATCCCAGCACTTTGGGAAGCCGAGACAGGCAGATCACTTGAGGTCAGGAGTTCAAGACCAGCCTGGCCAACATGGCAAAAACCCATTTCTACCAAAAAATACAAAAATTAGCCAGACGTGGTGGCGGGCACCCATAATCACAGTCACTCGGGAGGCTGAAGCATGAGAGCCACTTGAAGCAGGGAGGCAGCGGCTACAGAGAGCCGAAATCGCGACACTGCATTATAGCCTGGGTGACAGAGTGAACTCTGTCTCAAAATAATAATAATAAATTAATTAATTAAAATAAATAAATCACTAATATATGTCATATATCCAGGACCTAGTATCATTTACCTGCATTCTTTTTTTTTTTTTTTGAGATAATGATTTACTTTATTTTTTGCTGCAAATGTTTTTGAAATGTAGCATTTTTGTTTTGTTTTCTTTTAAACCACCACACAGAAAAATCCAATTGAGTCTCCAAATGATGGTTACACTCTTACTGGCCACACGTTTTAATTTTTTCCATGTTCCCTGTAAACAGTGGGAGGGGTAGACGAGTGGCTGCCCAGCCAGAGGAGAGAATATCTGGATCTATGCCGCACACTGGAAGGGCCATTATCATCCAAGATGTGTTCTGTGCCAACAGAATGCAACTGTCAGTCCACTCCTTATTTGAGTCATAAGGCTGCTTTTTTTTTTTTTTTTTTTTTTTTTTTTGGAGACAAGGTCTTACTCTGTCCAACCCAGGCTAGAGTGCAGGGGCAAAATCTTGGCTCACTGTAGCCTCTGCCTCCTGGATTCAAGCAGTCCTCCTACCTCAGCCTACGGAGTAGCTGGGATTACAGGTGTGCGCCACCACGCCCAGCCAATCTTTGTACTTTCTGGTACAGATGGGGTTTCACCATGTTGACCAGGCTGGTCTCGAACTCCTGACCTCAAGTGATCCGCCTGCCTCAGCTTCCCAAAGCGCTGGGACTACAGGCGCGAGCCACCACACCGGGTCAAGGCTGCTTTTTGTCCATACACGTTGGCGGAATGGTTGCTGGGTTCATTTCCCACATCAGGCTCTTTCATTGGTTAAGCCAAAAATCTCAGGAATGACCAGGACTCTTCTGGGGGAAGCATGACAATACATTCTTTTTTTTTTTTTTTTACATTCAAACATAATAAATATTTACAACTACATAAAAACAGAATTACATTTGCATAATAAATGGAATACAGTTGCTTTGACTTCTTTCAGGGCCCTTAGCTCTTACCACAATAACCTCTAATTGAAATGCAATAGGAACACTGCATGGCTACAAAGGTAGATTAAAAAAAGTTAAATATAGCCAAATTAAGAAAAATGAACTTAAAGTTGCCAAATAATTTAAACTTAAATTAAGAATAAATTTATATTTACAACAAAAGTTCTAATAAATTTTCAAGTGATTCACTCCTACTTTATAGGCTATTGACACAAAAATATGGGGTAGCACTAGCTTAAATTTGCAGGGGGATACTAAGTGAATCTCCATATAAAATACATGATAATCTCTAAATCATGTCCAGTTCTAAAAGCTTCTGACTCAATGAAAATAAAAATATGTACAGACTTAGATATCTAACCAGCAATGAACAACTTTCCCATGAGCATTTCTAAGCATCCTTCACTGTAATTGTATTCAATGCATTCTTATTCAATTATTAAACTGAATATGAAACAAATATTCATAACGTCAATCATGTAAAAATGCTGTTTGTGTTGGCTTATAAGAATTGATTAATGAGGCTGGGCGCGGTGGCTCACACCTGTAATCCCAGCACTTTGGGAGGCTGAGGCTGGCAGATCACTTGAGGTCAGGCGCTCGAGACCAGCCTGGCCCACGTGGTGAAACTTTGTCTCTACTAAAAAAATACAAAAACTAACCAGGCGTGGTGGTGGGTGCCTGTAATCCCAGCTACTTGGGAGTCTGAGGCAGGAGAATCACCTGAACCCAGGAGACAGAGGCTGCAGTGAGTCAAGATCATGCCACTGCACTCTCCAGCTTGGGCGAGAGAGAGACTAAGTCTTTTTTTTTTTTTTTTTTTTGGAGCTTGTTTTTTTTTACTGTTTTTTTTTTTTTTTTTTTTATTGATCATTCTTGGGTGTTTCTCGCAGAGGGGGATTTGGCAGGGTCACAGGACAATAGTGGAGGGAAGGTCAGCAGATAAACAAGTGAACAAAGTTCTCTGGTTTTCCTAGGCAGAGGACCCTGCGGCCTTCCGCAGTGTTTGTGTCCCTGGGTACTTGAGATTAGGGAGTGGTGATGACTCTTAACGAACATGCTGCCTTCAAGCATCTGTTTAACAAAGCACATCTTGCACCGCCCTTAATCCATTCAACCCTGAGTGGATACAGCACATGTTTCAGAGAGCACAGGGTTGGGGGTAAGGTCACAGATCAACAGGATCCCAAGGCAGAAGAATTTTTCTTAGTACAGAACAAAATGAAAAGTCTCCCATGTCTACCTCTTTCTACACAGACACGGCAACCATCTGATTTCTCAATCTTTTCCCCACCTTTCCCCCCTTTCTATTCCACAAAACCGCCATTGTCTTCATGGCCCGTTCTCAATGAGCTGTTGAGTACACCTCCCAGATGGGGTGGTGGCCGGGCAGAGGAGCTCCTCACTTCCCAGTAGGGGCGGCCGGGCAGAAGCGCCCCTCACCTCCCGGACGGGGCGGCTGGCCGGGCGGGGGGCTGACCCCCCACCTCCCTCCCGGACAGGGCGGCTGGCCGGGCCATTTACCTGCATTCTTTAAAAAGTACTGATGTGTTAAAAGACAATGAGTAGATAACTGTTCTTAATCCTAGACCTCAGTCTTACCCCACTTACTATTGTCTTGCAATGAAATTAAAATATTTAAAAATTTTAAAAGAATGTTTCCATGCAGAAAGGAGACAAAATCATTCCTCAAAACTTGAGAAAGTTCCAGGAAAAGGGAAATGATTAATTTCTCTTAAAGCAGATCAGATCTTTCATCTTGGCAAATTACTCTGAATTAGAAGTCTTCCCTAGATTGTAGATCAAACTTTACAAGGCTCGCTGAACTAAGAAAAGGCATATTTGACTGCATGGTGAGAAAAGTAAAAAATAAAAGACAAAGGCTCCTGCGAAAAATCTCCCTGCAAATGCCTGTAATACACACAGTGAACAAGCAAGCTTTGCTAACACATGTGCCCGGCCTGATCATTGGCGCCTGATGAAGTGGCATATTATAAACGAGGATTTATAAACAAGAATATAATTTTTAAACAAATAATCACTTAACTGAATGCACATTACTTAGAATATACACTTCCTATCAAAGAAGAAAGAGCATTTAGTCACACATGAGGAGCACCAATGCTGGAAGGGAATAGAGTCTAGCAGAGCATAACATTGCAATCCTGGGGGCAAATTGGAGCCACGAATCTGGATGAGTCATTGAGGGCCTGAATTCCTACAGCTATCACAGATGAGGGTAAAGAGGAGAATAAACAGCAGAGAAAACAGATGACAAAGGGTGAGACCGGGCAGCTGGACAAAAGGCTGCACACGTTGTTAGGACCCTGGGAGGCCACAGGAGGGCAGCAGAAGCAAGTGGCACAGATGTAAGTTACAGATCGTCCTTTCAGGAAGGGTGCATTTTAAAACCTATCAATCTGTCACAGAATCTAGACTTCAAACCGCTGGAAGTTAGTGGAGTATTTCTTAATGGCTCTTATGCCATTAAACTGAACCCAAAACAATGTTTATATTCAATCTAAAGATTCAAAGGATTAGGTAGGAGAAGTGAGTCTGGTGAAGGGATTTTCTGAGCAGGGAAGACAGAAGGTGCATTCTTCCTTTCATTATTTTCTCATTGTCTGCCATCCTGGGTAGAGTATTCATGGACCAGTAACTAAGAATTCAGGACAGAGGCTGTGGCCTTTCTTAGAAGTGGTGGCAAGCAGGCAGCTAAAGATATGCTAACAACCTCAATCAGAATGTAGAATGAATGAAAAGTGTATCTGAGGAAATTGACAATTGATTGATGAGACTCCTTAATTGCTCGTTAAAATTATACCTGGGGAACTACAATGAGGGTCCCTCCAGAAAGGACCCTCTTAGCCACTTCTTGTGCTCCCATGAGTTTTTAATAATTGTATGAATAAAAGAGCATAGATTTTTGCTTAATCACATTTCTTTTCAAAAAGGAAAGTGAGAATCTATTACTGAAAAAGAAAATACCATTCCAGCATGCCATCTAAGTAGTGCCCAAAACAGACCTGTCATTATGTTAAGAGCTAATTTTGACCTATGGATGAACTTCTTTACTTCAATTTAAGGATAGAAAGCTCAACTTTTAAGGGTATGGGTGAATCTGCCCTATAATGTTGGGACAGTGAGTAGGAAAATACTTATTTTGTTCAGGGAATGTATTCTTTTCACCCTTTCCCCTTGAGGCTTGAATTTGCTTTTTCATCTTTATAAAAATCTGATAAATTATCAAGATAAAATAGGCATTAGCCAAGAATTCCCTTTCTAGGAAATGATTCCAAAAATTAATCAGAAGCAAAAAGTGATGTATGTTCAAGGCTGTTTTGAGACATGGATGTCCTATTTACATTTGAGAAAATGGAAAATAACCTCACATTTTTATAATAATAATAACAATAACAAATCTTTATTGAATATTAACTTTGTACCAGATCCTACTAAGCCCTCTTACTTGTTTCTCACAACAAGCCTAGCAGGTAGGTGTTATTACTATGCCCATTTTGGAGATGAGAAAGCCATGCCTCCAAAAGGTTAAGCAACTTGCTGAAGGTCACACATCTAATACAAATTGGAGTGGGGATTTTGGTTCCAGAACCCATAGATTTAACATCTATATTATATATCGTCTTTTTATATAATAGAATGATTAAATATATTTGGGTACATCCTCATAATAGGATATTTTCCAAAATTAAACATCGTGATTTTTGAAAAATAGTAATGCAAAATGAAAAACAATATAATGTTAAGTGAATAAATCAGGATACAAAATAGTAGGTGCAGTATGATTTCAATTGTGTAAGATTCAAAAGAAAAATACATGTGAACATGTTCAAAGTGAACATGTTTCTGGATGGTATATTGAAATTCTTGTCTTTTCATCTTTTTGTATTTTCTAGTTCTTTATATGAGCATACTTTGCTTCTATAATTATGAAGTTATTGTGTAGCAGATGCACAGTGAAGAGAACTTTTGCATTTTTATTCTGTAAGAAAATTTGACATAATGAATGCTGTAGTTTGGATATGGTTTGTTTGTCCCCACCAAATCTCTTGTTTGAATTTGATCCCCAATGTTGGAGGTGGGGCACAATGGAAGGTGTTTGGGTCAGGGGGTGAATCCCTCATGAACAGATTAATGCCCTCCTTCTGGGGCGAGTGAGTTCTCACTCTATTAGTTTCCATGACAGCTGGTTGTTAAAAAGAGCCTGGCACCTCACTTTTCTCTCTCTTGCTTCCTTTCTCTGCAAACCTGTGATCTCTGCACAAGTCAGTTTCCCTTCACCTTCCACCATGAGTAGAAACAGCCTGAGACCTTCACCAGATGCAGATGCCCAATCTCAAACTTTTTCAGCCATCAGGACTGTGAGCCAAATAGTCCCTTTTTATTTACAAATTACCCATCCTCGGGTATTCCTGCACAGCAATACAAAATGGACCAAGACAATGAACTTGACAGTTGCTTAGGAATTTGTAGGCAAATTTGCATGAGTCCAAACATTTGGTGGGAGGTGAGGAACAAGAATCTGACTCCTATCAGTAATTCACAGCTACTGAAACTTGTTGGGGAGAATTATGGTGGCTTAACTAAGTAGCAGTAAAATGTGATTGAGGCCCGTAAATAAAATCACCATGAGGGTGGAAAAGAGCTGGGGTTAGGGGTTGACCCCTGCAATTGTGAACCTTCCCATAGAGACGGTATGTCCCAGTTAGGATGCCTTTGGCTATGAATGACACAATACCCAGCTAAAATTGGCATAGGTAATAAGTATATTACTTTCCATGAGAAGCTCAGAGGCACAGTGGTTCCAGATTTCGTTCAGCAAACTAATATGCGCAATGAAGCCAGATCCTTCCAGTCTTTTCTCTCACCATTCTCAGCATGTTGACAACCTCTCCCCTCATTGTCTCATAATGGTGGCAGTAGTTCCAGGCATCACTTGGAGATTTGACCACATTCAATGTGTATGGAAAGTTGTTTTTCCTCCCATGCATTTCTTCTTACTAAAAAAAACCTTTTCCTGAAGCCCCTGATATATTTCCCATTGTTCCCTATCAGGTAGGATTATATACTAGCAAGAGAGTAGGAAAGGGGAATGGCTTTTGGGTAGGCAACATCCATTATCTGCACAAGTTGTTCTGGGTGATGTAGTGAATAGTAGAACTTCACCTGGTCCTTCAGGTGAAGGAGCTGTGTATTCAAGCATTGTAAATTGGGAGCCCCAGACAGATTTGACACGGAGCACCTTGGATGCATGTAGCAATGACTGGGAATGGGAATCAGGGACCAACCTCCTGAATGAGATAAAGATCAATCATCCTGAGACTTCCGGGTATTACAGGGGAGAAGGTGCAGGTGGGATTCAAGTGATTTAATGGGCACATTTAAAGGAAATGTGGGCTGGGCGTGGTGGCTCATGCCTGTAATCCCAGCACTTTGAGAGGCCGAGGTGGGTGGATTGCTTGAGCTCAGGAGTTTGAGACCAGCCTGGACAATATGGTGAAACCCCATCTCTAGAAAAAATACAAAAATTAGCCAGGTGTAGTGGTGCATAACTGTTGTCTCAGCTACTCGAGAGGCAGAGGTGGGAGGATCGCTTGAACCTGGGAGGCAGAGGTTGCAGTGAGCCAAGATCACTCCGCTGTACTCCAGCCTGGGCAATAGAAGGAAACCTTGAAAAGAAAAAAGAAAAGAAAAGAAAAGAAAAAAAGAGAAAAGAAAAGAAAAAGAAAAGGAAAAGAAAAATGTGACCATACATCATGCTGGTAAATGGGATGTTGAGATTACATTTTGATAGAAGAATGAAATTACCTAAGAGGACATGTTAGCAAGATAATATGGTAAGATAAACATTTTATATGAAATAAAAAAATAATAATTTGATTGGTAAATAAGGCAAAGAAAGCTAAAAGATTTTTTAAAAAACAAGGTAAAACAATACCAGCAAATGCATACATGAAGAATAGAAAATAATTTGGCTAAAAGAAAGTGTTAGAAGAATAAAAAGGATCAAATATAGTGATATACAAAGTCAATTAAATGTATACATTTGACACAGTAAAAAAAAAAAAAAAAAAAAAAAAAAAATAGAAGAAACATTCCCCAAAATCTTGGGACTCATATAAATTTAGTTCATTACCCTTCGTGTTGTGGTAATTAGAGAAGGCCAGCAAACATTTTTTAAAAAAATTTCTTACATAACTCTGAAACCTAAGAAAGGAAGTCCCCATAGCCTCTTGCTGAAGTTGGTTATCTCTGGGCTTTTATATTTTTACCGTTCTGGAAAAAACTGCCAACTTTGGCCCAGCTCCAACTGTTCTTCCTTGCTGGCCCCAGTGGAAATGTAGTTGCTGCCTTATTCCTGCTCAGGCAGACCAACCAGTGAACATTCAGTTCTTGCTATTTTAATAAAGCCATCATTTTTCAACAGAAAATTCATAATTGAGCAAATCATATGCAAATCACACCCACACCTGGGGAATTCTGTTTAGTCCACAAAGGACAGCTACCCAATTTGCAAGCACAGCATTTAAATAAGGTTAAATCAAGAGTAATGGCACATGTCAAATTCCCAAATGATATGGTCATCTTCTCCCTGTGTTTCTTCTAGGACAACAGCACTCTGTAAATTTTTGAGGCTTAGCAACTCTGCTTTATTTTTAACTTTTATTTGTTCTGTCTCCCCTTATTAACTCCTTGCAAAAGCTTCTGTGGCCACACAATAATAGCAGATGCTGCTGTTGAGTGCAGGTTCAATCCTCTGTTTGAGTCCTAGACAGGTAATGAGTTATAGTTATTCCTGATAATGGATATTTTCTAAACTCTTAGCCTTGAAACTTATAACCTTTAAATAAACATTAAGTGAAAGTAATATTTTTGTTACATAATATGTTAATTTTAAAAATTAGGAAATACAGATAATTATGAAGAAAAAATCAAAACCGTTTTGTTAACATATTGAGATAGGACTTTTTTGGCTTTGTAATTTTGTGTGTGGAGGCACACTTTCATTTACTGTTTCAACATTCAACAGATATTCATTTTGTGCGTTCCAAGCACTAGAAACTAGGTGTAAGGAATATAGCGCTGAAAAAAAGCCTCTTTTCACAGAGAGCTTACTTTTTAGATTCTCTTCACAAAAATGGAATCATTCCATACCTGCAATTCTAAAGCCTGCTTTTATTCCATTTAAAGTATATTGCATGCATTATTATGCTAAGTATAGATCTATGCAGTATTTTCAAATGACTGCTTAATAGTTCAGCATTTGCTCCATTATGAATCTAATTCCTTAATAATAAAGTTTCCAATGTGTTCTGTTATTATCATACAAATAACTTTTCAAAGGAAATTTCTACACTGACACATAAATAAACTGGCACATTTATTTACTTATATAAACTTCACACTCCAGTGTTCTGTTTTGTTTTGTTTTTGAGACAGGGTCCTGCTCTGTCACCCAGGCTGGAGTGCAGTGGCAATATCGCAGCTTACTGCAGCCTCGAACTCCAGGGCTCAAATGATCCTCCCACCTCAGCCTCCTGAGTAATTGGAACCACAGGCGCATGCCACCATGCCTGGCTAATTTTGTTTATTTTTTGTAGAGACAAGGTCTCACTGTGTTCCCCAGGTTGGTCTGTAACTCCTGGAATCAAGTGGTCCTCCCACCTCAGCCTCCCAAAGTGCTCGGATTACAAGCATGAGCCACCGCGCCTGGCCCATACTCCAGTGTTTTGAGTCCTAGCTCATATACTCCTTTCCAAGTCAATATGTAGATCTACTTTACCATTATCTTTGTATCTCCTTGCATGGATAGTCCATTTTTAAAAAGCAGCTCCCAATTAATTGTTATTGTAAACAGCAACAAATGTCCTTGTGCATGTACTTACACACATTTATGTGAATGTTCATTCCTTTATTTAAACACTTTAAAATTGAAATACATGCTTGGTATAAAAATTGTAAGTACAGAAGTGTATTAAATGAAAAGTATAAGCTACATCCTATCCTTTCTTCCTACTCCCAGTTCAACTCCTTGGAAGTAAACCACAGATATTCTCTGTACATTTATTTTTCATATGAATTTCTTCCACAGATCCCATATGTGCTACCTAGTGTGTTTGATCATATAGCATCCATGCCTTCTCTCCTTCGAAACTGCACCCTGGTTTTCAAGAATACCTATTCTTCCTGCACTAAATCTGCTCCAACCACTCCAGCTCCCTTATTCTTCGCACAGGTTAAAACAAATTAAAACTATTCCAGCTTGTGGGCCTGTTCACTTGCTGCTTCCATGGCCTTGAAAGCTTATCCTCAGATCCCCTTAGCTCCCTCTCTCAACATTTTAGGTTTTTGCTCAGTTTTTATCTTGTCAGTGCAGTATTCCATTACAACCCCGTTTACCCCATTTAAAATGGCAGCCCCAGCCCCACGCCTCCCATCTCCCTTCTTGGTTCCACTTTTCTCTAGAGCATTATTCATCATCTGACATTCTGTTTTCCTTATCTGCACATTTGTTTATTATTTGAATTCACCCATTAGAATGTAAGCTTCATGAGGGTAGGAATTTTTGTCTCTTTTGTCCACTGTTATATTGTTCATGCTAGAACAGTTATTACAATATAATAAATAGGTGCTTAATGAATATTTAATAGATGAATAAATAGCAGTGAAGGGCACACATAAGTTGAGGGCTAATTAGACATTAGTTTGAGTCTCAGCTTCACTAAGGCTATAATGATAGCTCTGTGATCTTGGACATTTCTTAATTTATCTAAGCTTCCATTTCTTCATCTGTAACAGAGGGTATTCAATTTAATTGTTTCATAGGGTGTTATGATTATTAACAGAGGTTCCATCAAGAAAAATGTTTAGGGCAGTACCTGGCACATAGCAAGCACTCAACAAAGCATTTCTTCCCCTT
The DNA here is from genome assembly GCF_028858775.2 of Pan troglodytes. Lineage (NCBI taxonomy): Eukaryota > Metazoa > Chordata > Mammalia > Primates > Hominidae > Pan > Pan troglodytes. Next base: position 57,034,780 of record NC_072413.2, read on the forward strand.
CCCCTTCCTCTTCCCCTTCCCCTCCTCCTCCTCCTCCTTCTTCTTCATCTCCTCCTGCTCCTCCTCCTCCTGCTCCTCCTCTTCTTCTTCATCTTCTCCTCCTCCCTCCTCCCCCCTCCTCCCCTCCTCCTCCTCTTCTCCTCCTCCTTCTTCTTCCTCCTCTTTCTCCATTTTGTTATTATTATTACAAGATAAATAGCATAATCATGGTATTTTTTTTCCTTAGAGTTCCAAATTTTTGCATAGCACACAAAGCATGTGGAACCTTTCATGTGCAACAAGCTTGACTCATGTCACCCTCCAGTGTATCCTAGCATTGCAATGCAGGTAACACTGCCAAATCAAAAGTGTCCTTCTGCTTTGCTCCACCAGAGTAATTTGCTACTAGGGCAGTCATTTGAATATGGGGACACTGTAGCCTCCTTCTACATGGTAGGGAATAGCCATAAAGATTGGTAAGTTTAGAGTTGCTCATGTTAATGAAAACCTGGAACCTGGGACAGCGCCAGCATTTCTATACTAGTATGTAGAGACATACCTGAGACGGGGAAAAAAGAGGTTTAATGGAATTACAGTTACACATGGCTGGGGAGGCCTCACAATCATGGCAGAAGGCAAGGAGGAGCAAGTCATGTCTTACATGGATGGCAGCAGGCAAAGAGAGAGAGCTTGTGCAGGAAAACTACCATTTTTAAAACCATCAGATCTCATGAGACTTATTTACCACCAATAGAACAGTATGGGAGAATAATTTAATTATCTTCCACTGGGTCCCTCCCACAACACGTGGTAATATGGTAGTACAATTCAAGATGAGATTTGGGTAGAGACACAGAGCCAAACCATATCAGTTTCCTCGACTGTTTAGTGATACACTCTTTTAGTTATATATACTCAAAATGTATAACTATCCCATTCCTAGTTCACAGCAGTAAAGGACAAATTAGCAAAAGAAGAAACTCATTTAGTTTCTTGAAATTCAAGAAAAGAGGAAATGACCCATTCGGGTTTCTCACAGACTAATTCCCAGAAACTACTAGCCAAGACTCAGGCTCCAAGTTTAGGCATTACCATATTTTTCATTCACTCAACAAAGTTTTTTAAATAAACTCTATGGGAAAGTTACCATAAAATATGCCATGAAGACTCTTTCTGCCTAAAGATAATTGTTACTAGTTATAAAATTCTTAAAAGCTGTTTATTGAGAAATTATTGTTTCAGGCATTCTAAGCAGGAATTTAAAATGATTGGGGTGTGGCGGATATGATGAAATCTACATTACAGATAAGAAAACTGAGGTTCAAAGAAGTTACCTATGCAAGGTCACAAGATAGATTGTGACTGAGCCAAGAGTCAAACCCAATGCTGAAAAACTCGAAAGCCCACAATTTTTGCAACATTTTATATTGCTTCTGAATATTTTAATCTAGAGGGGAAAAATATAAAAGCTTATCAATAATATAAATTATATGTAAGTTATTCAATTGCATCCAGGAAGCATTTATTGAGGATATAAAGCACTATTATGCATTTGAAGGAGTTATAAAGTCTTGAATAAAATAGTCTACCCAGATCTTCTTTAGGGGATTGTACTCTAATACAGTACAAATAAGTGCTATAACTGAGTTGGCAGAGAACCTTATTTCTCATTAAAGAAGATCAGAGAATGTATCACAGGTAATGTAAGTTAGCCACTTCTGGAAGGTTATAAGAGTATTTCAGCAAGTGGAGAAGGGTGGGAAGAACACAGCTAAGCACAGATACTTGGTGTGATATTGAGCATGAGTGAGTAGTCTGAAGGGGCAATTACTTTTGCGCCAACCTAAAAGAGCTATAAAGAGATTCACTGGCTATAGGAGGCAAGCCACATCTTTGCCAGGAAAAGGGTCATGGGACACTGTAGACCAGGAAGGTTAAGCTGGATGATATCACAGCAAAAATGCAGCAATTCAGGAAAATCTGGATGCAGAAGGATTGTGAATCACAGGCTTGAAGTTGCTGGGCCACACGAACTGGAGAGATGTGGTAATAATGGGGAGACGACTGTGTGTAGAACTAGCCATTCTCAAGGTTCCAGATGGAACTGTGGAATGGTGATAGGATCATTTCAACAGGCTCAAAATGTCCATTTCTGACCAGCTGTACTATGGGTTTGAATCATCAAAACCTTCATTCTGGCAGTAGGATTACTTTGAAATGGCTTCACTAGAGTGGGGGCCTGGTCTTTGTTGACAGGAATGGTGTGGAGCAGCCTTAGGTTAATGGTATGACTACTGAAAAGTAAACCCTCAAATGCTGGTGTTTTCCCAGTGTAGTGTCTTAGCCCCAACAGATCAACAAAGACCTTCTTGTAGAATATTGCCAAAAAACATGCTTTTGTTTTGAATGCTCTTCTAATGGTTCCTGAAAGTATTAGGTTCGTGCAAAAGTAACTGTGGTTTGTGGGTTTTTTTATTGTTTTTTTTTTTTTGCCATTAAAAGTAATGGCAAAAACTGCAATTACTTTTGCACCAACCTAGTATTTGATTGTTCCCTAATTCAAAGTGTTTTATTGATGCCAGAGAAACCTAAGAAATACTCTGTGGGGGTTTAACGCAGGTATCTATTGTTTTTTCAGTTACAAGACTTACTGTTAGTTTAAACCTTGACATAGAAGATAATAGATAAAAGCATACTATTATTCTGGTAGAAACTAAAATGGCTGCTCAGGTGAGGCTGTACTGTTTTTCTGTTATTCTGAATTGACTGGTAGTTTGATTAAATGTATTATTTTACACTGAAAATGTACACCAATAACTATGGCTATAACGTGTTTAATTGTATAATTTACTATGGGTGGATTTTGGTTATTGAAAGGATATTGCTTTTAAAATGTTCTTTTTTTTTTTTTTTGAAACAAAGTCTCACTCTATTGCTCAGGCTGGAGTGCAGTGAGTGGCACAGTCTTGGCTCACTGTAACCTCTGCCTCCTGGGTTTAAGTAATTTTCCTGCCTCTGCAACCCAAGTAGCTGGATTACAGGCATGGGCCACAATGCCTGGCTAATTTTTGTATTTTTAGTAGAGATGGGGTTTCACCATGTTGACCAGGCTGGTCTCAAGTGATTGCCCGCCTCAGCCTCTTAAAGTGTTGGAATTGGGATCACAGGTGTTAAAATGTGCGGCGCGATCTCGGCTCACTGCAACCTCCACCTCCTGGGTTCAAGAGAGTCTTTCGCCTCAGCCTCCCAAGTAGCTGGGATTACAGGCGCCTGCCACCATGCCCAGCTAATTTTTGTATTTTTAGTAGAGACGGAGTTTCACCATATTGGCCAGGCTGGTCTTGAACTCCTGACCTCAAGTGATCCACCGGCCTCGGCCTCCCAAAGTGCTGGGATTACAGGCATGAGCCACTGTGCCCAGCAAAATGTGCTTGTTCTTGTAATGATGTCTTAAGGTTCTGAATATCACATACAAAATAAAACCATGTGTTTTCACTCTTAAAATCCCCACTGGGAAAGAAAGTTCACCTGAGTGCTACTGAGATTTGCTCCACTCTCTAAAGTGGAAGAGGCTGTGAGGAGGCAGAGTCGAGTTGAGAGCACTACTACTTTCAAGTCAGGAATCCCTGCCTCAAAGCGTTCCCCAGAGCCATATGACACACACAGGCTGTTCACCTTTCTTAATGTTAGAACCTGGCCTCCTCAAGAGAAGAATCTTGTTAATCATACCAACAACTATTTTGTTCTTTCTGCCTCACGCTTTGCAAGGCAAAGGGGTGCAGGAATTGGAAGGCAGAGTGGATACTCCTCTTCCTTCTCCTGCTACTACTACTATTGCTACTGCTGCAAATGCTACCAGTTCTTTGGCTGCTAGCTAAGATTTATTGGGCATTTTCTATTTGCTATACCTTACTCTAAGCATTCAAATATATTAATTCAATCTTTATAGTAACTCTTTCAAGTAGCTATTTTTAATCTCCATTTTACAGGTGATGATCTGAAACACAGTGATATGGGTAGGCTTTGTATCCTCACCCAAATCTCATCTTCAATTGTAATCCCCAGGTGTTGTGGGAGGGACCAGGTGGGAGATGATTGGATCATGGGGGCAGTTTTCCCCATACTGTTCTCGTGATAGTGAGGGAGTTCTTACGAGATCTGATAGTTTTATACATGGCAGTTTCCCCTGGGCCTTTTTCTCTCTCCCACCACCTTGTGAAGAAGATGCCTTATTTTCTGGTATGATTGGAAGTTTCCTGAGACCTCCCCAGCCATGCAGAACTGTGAGTCTATTAAACCTCCTTTCTTAATAATTTACCCAGTCTCGGATAGTATCTTTATAGCAGTGTGAAAACAGACTAATCCACACAGCAAGGATACATAACTGGCCTGAGTTTACACCACTAGTAACTGGTAGAGTGTGGTCTAACTTAATCTACTTTATCAGAAAATGAAAGCATTAACATGTACTCTTTTAAAAATATTTGTTGACATACTCCAACATGTAACTCCGTGATAAAATTTCTTCCACGGAGGCTGAATAAACAACTGAGCCACTTGGCCAGCTTTGACCCTCCAATATATTTCTATCTACAAAAATAGCACAGTTTATCATCTTTTTAAGAATAGGAGGTTTATAGTTAGAGGGAAAGTGGAGTCATTTTTCTGCTTCCATGACTAGGAATTGGTCTCTTTTGTATAGTTGTCTAAAGGTATGTTAATAAATATGAGGGAATTCACATTGCCTATCTGAAAATTTTGTTTTGCTTTGTCGTATTGGGTTTCTTTTGGGAGGACATAAAGTGATGTGAATTCTTCTGACCCTCATTCCAGGGTATAAGAAAGAGATAAATCCACAAAGGCATACTAATAATTGCCTACATAGTATATCTGCTTGGGGCAATGATATTTTGAGCCTTGGAGAAAGACTCTGAGGTACAGCAGTGACAGTTGGCCATTAATACAAAAATTGATTTTCTGAAAAAACTTTCTAATATGATCTGAGAAGATGTCAGACTTTTTCTGCAAGTAAGAGATTAAGATATAGTTATTGTCAGAGTCATAAGACTGCTATCCATGTAGAAAAGTTGTTTGGTATAAAAATTCCATGAAATAAATTCCTTCATTGAGGTTCAATACAGTTTATCAAAACAGGACATTTTGTTTCAGCTGTGAACCAGATAGGAAAGACTAGAGTAAGAGCAAGGAAATCATGCAGACTGGGAAGAAAGATGAAGGTAGCATGTGAGAAGAAAGTAGAAGGAGGCAAAAATCAGAGAAGGAACAAATTGCAATCCAATCACTAGATGAGTATAAAAACTAAAAATATTCTGATTGATGTGATCCTGAGAAGTTTCTTTTACCATTGTTCCTTATAAAATTCAAAAAGGTGTTTTGAAAAGAAGATAATTTGGCAGAAAATATGGCTTATTTTTCTTCCTCTTTTTTCAAAGATTGCGATGTTCTGAATTGTGGACACATTGCCTTAAGCCTTTTCCTATGGTATTTTTTGTGATAGAGCGAATGTAATTCTAATGAAATTATTGTTATTACTCTTTTCCTTTAGGGTTTATACAACTTATGCCATCCATTCGCCAACTTTGATGTCATGAGACATTTCCTTAAACGTTCTTATAAAAGTTTTACAATTTTGCGTTTTTACATTTAAATCATTTTAATCCATCTAAATTGTGCATGTGTGCATGCATGTAAAGCAGGATCTAATTTTACATATTGTTCCATATGGAGAGCCAATTGTTCCAGAACAATTTATTGAATAATTATTTCCTTATTCATTTTTAATGTTATCTTTGTCATATTTCAGGTTCTTATATGTACATAAATCTGTTTTTGGACTTTTGATTCTGTTCTGTTTGAATTACAATAGCCTTGGAATAAGTCGTGAAATAAATGTTTTTACGCTTTTGTATGAATTTCATGATCAAATTCATACAAATGAATCAAATTCCATATATACTCTGCTGAAGTTTTAATAGAAATGTCTTTGAATTTGAAGATAATTATTATATGATGATATTGTATTTTTAAACACAAATGAGGTACTTCCCTATTTAGGGCCTCATCTATGTTTTTCTAAGTTTTTCAATAAGGATTTATAATTTTTTCCATTAACATGTTTGTACATATTTTGTCATCTTTATGACATATAGTCATATAGTTTTGTTGCTATTATGGATGACATCATCACCATCATTATAATAATTACTAGCGTAATATTATTACATATTCTGATTGATTTACTAATTGTCACATTACCACCAATTTGAAGTTTGTGTAGTCTCGCATATTTTCTAAGTAACAATTATGTTGTCTGTGAATAATTGTTTTTCTTTTCTAATTTTATTGGAGGTTTGATGGGGGTAATGATATTTATTATTTTACTCTTTATTCTATCTCTAATTTTTGAATTTTTAAAAATCAACCTTGAGGTATAATTTTTATAAAATGAAATCCACTCATTTAAAGTATACAGTTTAATGAGTTTTCCAAATGTATACATCAATGTAAAAACCATCAAAATCAAGCTATAGAACATACACATTATCTCAAAAATCTTTCTTAGGTTTTTCTTTTTTGTTTTGTTTTTTTTTTTGAGACAGAGTCTCGCTCTGTCACCCAGGCTGGAGTGCAGGGGCGCAATCTTGGCTCACTGCAAGCTCTGCCTCCCGGGTTCATGCCGTTCTTCTGCCTCAGCCTCCCGAGTAGCTGGGACTACAGGTGCCCGCCACCACGCCCGGCTGTTTTTTGTTTTTTTTTTTTTTTCAGTAGAGACGGGGTTTCACCGTGTTAGCCAGGATGGTCTCGGTCTCCTGACCTCGTTCTCCGCCCGCCCCGGCCTCCCAAAGTGCTGGGGGATTACAGGCGCGAGCCACTGCGCCCGGCCCCAGTCTCAGGCAACCACTGATCGATCCATTTTTACTTGCTATAATTTTGTGTTTCCTAGAATTTCTTATACATGGAGTCATCTATTATGCAGGAATCATATATTTATAGTCTTTTACAGCTCACGTCTTTCCTTTAGCATGATTTTTTTATATTTACCCATATTATTTCACTTACCAATATGTCATATTTTATTGCTGAGTAGTATTCTATTGTATATCTATACCAAAATTCCATTTATACAAATTGATGAACTTTGAGTTGTTTCCAGATTCGGGCTATCACAAATATTTTTAATGTCTTTTGTGAGGAAACACACTTTCGTTTTTATTTTGAGACGGAGCCTCGTTCTGTTGCCCAGGCTGGAGTGCAGTGATGCGATCTCGGTTCACTGCAACCTCCGCCTCCCGGGTTCAAGCGATTCCCCTGCCTCAGCCTATGGAGTAGCTGGGACTACAGGCGTGCACCACCATACCCGGCTAATTTTTTGTATTTTTAGTAGAGACGGGGTTTCACCATGTTGGCCAGGATGGTCTCGCTCTCCTGACCTGGTGATCCGCCCGCCTCTGTCTCCCAAAGTGCTGGGATTACAGGCTGAGCCACCGTGCCCGGCCAGGAAACACACTGTTTTTGGTAATGCCTAGGAGTGAAATTGATATGTGAAATACTAAGTGTGTGTATAACTCTATAAGAAACAGCCAGAATGGTTTTTCAGAGTGGTTGTATAATTTCACACTCCCATCAACAATATGTCAGAGTGCCAGTTGCTCTGCATCTCCACTGAAATTTTATGTTGTTAGGTGTTGCATTTTAACTGATCTAATGATATTATCTCATTGTGATTTTAATTTGCATTTCTTAGATGACTAATTATGTTAAGCATTTTTATGAGTTTATTGGCCATCTTATATCATCTCTTGTGAATTGTTTGTTCAAATATCTCCCTTTTTTTATTCGACTTCTTAATGCGTTACATGTCCTTTTTATATAGTTTATTATTTATGTTTATTTATATATTTCAAGTTAGTTTTGGTGAATTGTATGAGTAATCAAAATTTATTGTTCTTGTTGTTTTTAATATGAATATCCTGTGGTTTGTTGTTTCAGAATCATGTTTTTAAAAGACTATATCTTTTTATGGTTGCGTAGTGTTCAAAATGTACGGGATATAATCCCAAACTACTCAGCATATGAAGGACCACAAACATCTCAACTGATGATGAATTCTCCCAGGTTTTGTGTGTCTGAAAAAGTTTTTGTTTTGCCTTTTTTTAAAATGTTATTTTCATTGCATATTTAATTCCGGTCTGGCACCTTAAAGATGTTGTTCCATTGTCTTCTGGTTTGCATTACTTATGACAGGAAGCCTGTTTTTTTATATATATATATTTCTTGCCCTTTACATACTGTGTCTTTTTTTCCTCTGGCTACATTTTAGACAGCTGGTTTTTAGCAATCTGATTATGCTGTGTACATGTTTTTTGTGTAGAAGGATGTTGGTGTATGTATGTGTGCATATGTGTGTGTGTGTCTGTTCATCCTGCTTGTGGTTCATTGAGTTTCTTGAAACTAGGTTTATAGTTTATATAAAATTGGAAAAATTTCAGTCATTACTCTGCCCTTATTTCATCAAATTTAAAAATTTTCAGTCATTATTCTATACCCTACTTTTTCCCAATACACATACTTAATACATTCTGTATTTGACTGCGACTCTGATTTTGAGGGGTGTTTTGTTTCTCTGTATGCATACATTTGGATAAAATCTGCTATGTGTTTATATTTATGAATTTTTTCTTCTGCTTCCAATCCCATCTAGTGAAGTATTCTTTTCTATTGTATTTTTCATCTTTAGAATTTCCATTTGGTTATACTTTTTAAGTATTCTATTTCCCCCTTTGTTATGTTAATGCTTCTTATATCATTTAGGTAGTTATAACAGCTCTTTTACGATTCTTGTCTGCTAGTTCCATTACTTTGTTATTTATGGGTCTGTTTCTATTGAATGATTTTTCTCCTGATCATTGGTTATATTTTCCTGCTTCTTTGTATATCTCATATTTTTTTAATTGGATAATGAGTATTGTAAATTTTATATTTTAGAGTGCTTGGGTTTATGATGTTTCTTTAGATTCCTTGGAATTTCTCTGGCAGGCAATTTGTTACTTAAATATTACTTTCATTTTTTTCAAGATTTGTTTTTAAGCTCATTTCGGGCTTAAAGTAGCCAATATTTTTCTGGGGCTAATTTTGCTGTGCTTCTCAGTCATGGCCTTTCTTGATTCTCTACTGAATTTCTTCAGCATAGAATATAGTCTCTTTAGCTGAAAAAGCTCAATTTCCAACCCTGTGTGAGCTTTAGGAATAGTTCAGTATATAGGCCCCAGTTATTATTCTTTCCCAATATATTTGTTGTCTGTTACAGCATAACCATATTTCCACAAATTTAGTAGCTCAAAACACATTTATTATCTCCGTTTCTGTGGGTCAGAAGTTTGAGTACAACTTAGCTAGGTCCTCTGCAAGACAGCAATCAAAGTGTCAGACAGGAGTGTGGTTTCAACTGAGGAAAAATCTCCTTGCAAACTCACATGGCCTTTAGCAGCATTCAGTTTCCTTGCAAGTGGCCAGACCAGTGACCATAGTTGCTCACTGGCTGTCAGCCAGAGGTTATCTCCCGGTCCCTGTTGCATCACCAGTAGGCAGTTCACAATATGGCAGCTTGCTTCTTCAAAGCCAGCAAGGTAGAGACTGCATGATCTCTACCATGGTTTCTCACGGTGTTTTTGATTTGCATGTCTCTAATGATTAGTGATGTTGAGCATCGTTTTATGGGCTTATTGGCCATTTATATTTGTTTGTTTCCTCACCAACCTTTGTTTTTCTGCTTTGTTTTCTTTTATAGAGCCATCCTAATAAGTGTGAGATGGTTCCTCATGATGTTTTTGATTTGCATATCTCTAATCATTAGTAATCGTCATGTACATGATTCAACGTATATGATTAGATTACATAAGACTGTAGTGCCCAATCTCATTCTTTTGCATGTGGATATCCAGTTTCCCAACATTGATTGCTGAAAAGACTATTCTTTCCCCATTAAATAGTCTTAGCACCTTTGTCAAAAATTATTTGAACATATATGCAAGGGTTTATTTCTGGGCTGCTTATTCTATTCCATTGGTTTACATGTCTGTCATTATACCAATACCGCATTGTTTCGACTCCTGTAGCTTTGCAACTTTGAAATTAAAAAATGTGAGACCTCCAGCTTTGTTTTTCAAGATTGTTTTGACTATTTGGCATCTCTTGATATCCCATACCAAATTGGAAAGAATTTTTCTATTTCTTACAAATAACTATTGGGATTTTTGATTAGAATTTAAAAAATCTAGATCACTTAGGGTAGTACTGATCTCATAAAAATATTACGCCCTCCAATTCATGAGCAAAGGCTATCTTTCCACTTGTATTTTCTTTAGTTTCTTTCAGCTACATTTTGTAGATTTTCTAGGTTAAGTTTATTCTAAGTATTCTTTTTGATGGTATTACAAATGGAATTGTTTTCTTAATTGCCTTTTTGGATTGTTTGTGTATAGAAATCAACTGAATTTTGTGTGTTGATACTCTATCCTGCAACTTTGCTGAATTCATTTATTAGTTCTGATAGGGTTTTTAATGGAATCTTTTGGGTTTTCTACATACATGATCATGTCATCTATAAACGGAGATAATTTTACTTCAACCTTTCCAATTTGGGTGCCACTTATTTATTTATGCCTATTTGCTCTGTCTAGGATTTTCACACTGTGTGAAAAGCAGACATCCTTGTCTTGTTAATCTTAAGGAAAATGTTTTCAGTATTTTACCATTGAGCATGATATTAGCTGTTTTTTAATATATGGCCTTCTTATGTTTAGCTGGTTTCTTTCTATTCATTAGTTTCCTTTGTATATGATAGTTTCCTTTTTTTTCTAAATGTTTAGTATTTTTTTTATCATGAAAGAGTGTTGAATTTTGTGAAATGCTTTTTCTGCATCAATAAAGATGATCGTATGGGTTTTTCTTCATTTTGCTAATGTGGTATATTGTAGTGATTGATTTTCAGATATTTGATTATCCTTGCATTTCAGGAATAATCTCAATTGGTCAAGTCATACAATTCTTTTGGTATGCTGTTGAATTCTCTTTGCTAGTATTCTATTGAGGACTTTTGCACCAGTATTGTGAAGCAAGTAACATCTGTTGCCTATCACCCTAAGTAGCAGTTCTAGGACATCAAACTCCTGGATGGTTTGCATGTGTCTTCCAACTTGCAAGAAAGTTGCCAAGAAAGGCACAACTTACACAGGCATTGGATGGAACAATGCTTTACTTACATAAAGAAGGGGCAGAAAAACATCAGCTTAAATTGTGAGCAAGGGTCCTTCATGGCCAACAGATTTTGCCTCACAGCTGATGCAAGGAAACTGTCTACTGCAAGTGAAGAACCTTGACCCCCTTCCCCATGGAGTCTGAAATATAAAAAAAGAGGGTGAGGCTGAGCTCCATTGACACACACGTTTAAGCAGAACAAAGGAGTATACACCAATCCTGCAACAGGGAAAGATGTTCCCAAACACCCAAACAGATACGCCCAGCACAAGCTGTGAGGGCTCCTTATTTCCCTGTAAGGAAATGTTCCAGGCTCACAGCCAGTCTTACGTGACTATGCAGAGGGCAATAATCTGTGCATGACTGCCTTTCCCCACAAGTATCCACCAGGGATACTGGTCTGTAGTTTCCTTTTCTTGTAATGTCTTTATATCAGGGTAATGCTGGCCTCACAGAATACATTTGGAAGTGTTCTGTCCTCTTCAATTTTTTGGAAGAGTTTGAGGATCATTCGTGTCAAGTCTTCTTTACACTGTGTTTGATAGATTAACCAGTGAAGCCACCTGGGTTTAGGGTTTTCTTTGTTGAGAGGTGTTTGCTTACTGATTTAATCTCCATACTAGTTATAGGTCTGTTCATATTTTCTTTAATGATTCAGTCTTGGTAGGTAGTGTTTTTCTCAGAATTTATCCATTTTATCTAAGTTATCAAGTTTGTTGGCATACCATGTTCTTAGTACTTTCTTATAATCTATTTTATTTCTGTTAAGTTGGTTGTAGTGTCCCCTTGTTCTTTTCTAATTTCATTATTTGACTCCTTTTTTGTTAGTCAATGTAGCTAAAGACTTGTCAATTTTGTCAGTCTTTTGAAGAACCAGCTTTTAGTTTTGTCGATTTATCTATCTTTCTGTTATCTGTTTTGTTTCTCTGCCTTAAGCTTTATCGTTTTTTTCCTTTTGCCAGTTTTGAGTTTAGTTTGTTCTTTCTCTAGCTGCTTAAGGCATACATTTAGGTTTTCAATTTGAGATATTTTTAATGCAAGCATTTATAGCTATAAATTTCCCTCTTAGCACTACTTTCGCTGCATCTCAGAAGTTTTAGTATGTTATGTTTTCATTTTTGTCTCAATATATTTTCTAATTTCTGTTGTGATTTCTTGACATGTTGGTGGCTTAAGAGTGTGTTAATTTCCACGTATTTTTAGGTTTTCCATTTTTCCTTCTTGCTATAATTTTTAGTTTTATCCCATTGTGATTGGAAAATATATTTTGTATTATTTCAATATTTTAAAATTCATTAAGACTTGATTTGTGACCCAAAATATAGTCAGTCCTGGAGAATGTTAGATGTGTATTTGAGAAAAAATGTGTATTTGGCTGTTGGGTGGAGTGTTCTGTATATATTTCTTAGGCCCAATTAGTCTAGTGTTTTTCAATTCCTCAATTTCCTTATTAATTTTCTCTCTGGTTCTTCTATTCATTATTGAAAATTGGTCATTGACATCTCCTACTATAATTATAGGAACACTTGTTTCTTTAATTCTGTCAGTATTTGCTTCATGCCGTTAGGAGCTCTTATGTTTGGTGCATATATGTTCATAACCATTAAATCTTCTAGTAAACTGACCCTTTTATTATTATATACCGTCCTTTCCTGTCCCTCTTCGCAGTTTTTAATTTATTCTATTTTGTCCGATAGTAGTACAGCCACTTCTATTTTAGTTACTATTTACATGAAATATGTTGTTATCCTTTCACTTTCAGTCTATGCATGTCCTCAAATCTAAAGTGAGTCTCTTTTAGAAAACAAATAATTGGACTGTTTTTTCAATCCATTCTGCCAATCTAATATCTTTGAGAAGTTAATCCATTTACATTTACAATAGTGATAGGAGAGAGCTTTCTGTTGTCATTTTGTTGTTTTCTGTATATTTTACATTTTTACACCTTATTTCCATCCTTATTGATTTCCTTTGTGTTTAGTTGATTTTTTGTAGTGACCAGAGACAAATTATACCATAAACACATTATGCTTTATTTAGAAATCTCTGCCTGTAGTCTCTTGCCCCAAGTGAGTCTGTAGATAATATTAAATAATCTAATGTATAATTTAAAATATTTATTTTATGCTCTAATTAGCAGAAAATTTAAGACATTTGGACTCCCTTCTCATTTTCTTTTGAGTACTCATTTCCTTTTGAGAATATTCTGTAGATATTTTCTTTGATGTTTAATCATGGATTATTATATACAATATCCTGATGTCATAACAATCTATTTTAAACTGATACCAACTTAATGGTTGTAAACAAAAGCTGTACTCTTTTACAGCTCTACTCCACTTTTGTTATTGATGTTACAAATTACAATTTTATATATCGTATACCTATTAACAGATATTTATAATTATTTTTTATTCTCTTGTCTTCTCTGGTCTTTTCTGGGCTTGTATCTTCCCTGAGCCTGTGCATGTGCTTTTTTCTTAATCCCTTCCTATATACACAGCTGTTTTTAAATGTCTTCATTTCCCTATGAGTTTCACCCCTGCATTTTCTCAAGGACTTATATTTCCTACTGTATTTCTCTGCCTATAGTCTTTTGTTCCAGGTAAATTTGCAGATAATATTGAAAACTTTAATGTCTGATAATTTAAATTTTTTATTTTATGCCATAATTAGCACAGCACAGTCAAATTGCATTATATGATAAATCGCCATTTATTTATTATATAATTTGTTTCTTGTCACTTCTCTTTGACTTCAAAGTCCATGTTGTTTCCGTTACATGGAAGATTGAGGGAAACATTTTAGGAAGTGTCAGAGCAACAAGCTAGAAGCCTGGGAGCTGTGTCATGTCATCCTGGTCTATACAGTTGATGCTATCATGTAGGACAGATAATCTTTTGTATTATTGTGTGTTAGGCCATTCTTGCATTGCTATAAGGAAATACCTGAGACTGGGTAATTTATAAGAAAAGAGGTTTAGTTGGCTCACAGTTCTGCAGGCTGTACAGGAAGTATGGCAGCATCCGCTTCTGAGGAGGCTTCAGGGAGCTTTAATTCATGGCAGAAGGCAAAGCGGGAGCAGGATGTCACATGTCAAAAGCAGGAGCAAGAGGTGTGGGGAGGGACTATATGCTTTTAAATGACCAGATCTCACAAGAACTCACTCACTACTATGAGGACAGTACCAAGGGGATGGTACTAAATTATTCATGAGAAACCACCTCCATGATCCAATCACCTCCCACCAGGAGACTTGGATGGGGACACAGATCCACAGGACCATATCATATCACAAAGTTAATTTCTTAACTGGCTTGCACAGCTAAAGTTTCTTCTTACACTTTGCAAATACTTATTTATATAAGTTGTTCCCTTTGCTTATTAAAATTTCCAGCTCTTGTAAATCTTACCAGCTCTGTGACATTTTTGTTAGAAGGATATGCCATCCCATAATCGATCACCATGAATAAATTCAGTAACAGTTTAAAAACCAAGAATGAATGTCATCAAAAATTTCCAATTTTAGTGAATTCTTAAATGATAGAAATTATATTTAAAGCCCAGAATCAACAGACACATCAGGCAAGAAGATGCTCTGGGGCAAGCTTCAAAGGGACAATTGTTAATCTACAGTCTCATCATGTAGGTCAGAAGTTCCTCCCTCCCTACATCCCTTCTTCCCCTCTCCCTTATTCTTTTTTCCATCCTTGCCTTCACTTAGATGAGTAGCAGTTCTTGGTGGTTCTTGTCCACAGACTCTGATAGTGACTGTGAGCACTAGAGACAGAAAATTAGAAATATTCCAAGAGATCCAAGGACTCCAGATCAGCAGAATAGACAGCACTGCAGAGAGGACCAGAGAGCTAGAATGAAGTATATCAAGTGTGATCTACAGAGCACCTGCACCAAATTTACCTGGAGTGCTTCTTAAAAATGCAGATTTCTGGAGCCTATAGTAGATACACTGTATCAAAATCTGTAGCAGTCTCATTTCCAGGAATCCGGATGTTTAACAAACTTCACAGGTGAATGTTGTGACTCAAGTGTGGTCTTCACATTAGCAGCATTGACATCACCTGGGGCTTGTGAGAAATGCATAATCTCAGGCAGACACCAAACTTACTCAGTCTTAGGATTCCCAGGTGACTTGTATACACATTAGCAGTTGAGGATTACTGATTTTCCAATCCATTGCGGCAGCAGAAGTCTTTAGATTGTGAATTTCAACAGTATTAATGGAGCAATTGAAATAGCAACCACCCAAAAAGTGGCTTGCTGTTGTACTGATCAGATCTTCCAGTGACTTCTCTCCTTGAAAGGTATTTGAAAGCAGAACTAGTTCCTTTGGATTGAGCAAATCCTAGGATTCGTTGGAATAATTTGGGGGTAGAAAAGGGGAAAACCCCAAGGACTTCTTAGTAATCATAAGTTCTTTTACAGGCTAGGACTAGTGTCTTACTCATCATGAGCACAAAATTTAGGAGGGGCATCAAAAGCCTCAGTAATCAAGATACATCATGTTTTAGTGAAATGTTTTTAAAATTTAAAAACCTATGCAAAAATATCCAGGATGAACAAAATATCAAAATTTTATATAAAAACAGGATCAGCATGACAGATTTTTCCTATTGTTTCAGACTTCAGTATGGCTTGGAATAGCACTGTTACTAATCCTGTATTTAAAATTTGGATACTTTATTCATAATAAATTTGTTTGTATTAATTTATTAGATATTGCATTGAAATAGTATGTATCTTAATTACTGAGCTATTTGATACATGCCTCCGTAAATTTTACGCCCAAGGTGAGTGCCTCATCCTCTCCTCCTAGTCCTGGACCTCCTCTCTCACCAGTGTGTACAAGACACTAATGCACACAATCATGTGCTGTACTTTAACTTGACCCAGATTTATAGACAGATAAGATTCTCCCAGGCATTTCCAGCTCACTTAACCAAGTTCACCTTTCTTTGACTTTGGATTGAGACAAAGCACAGTGTAGTAGCTAATTCAGGCTCTGGAAGCTGATTGTCTTGATTCCAGGTATGGCTCTACTACTTAGAGAGGGTGACCTTGGGCAAGGTATTTAACCTCTCCAGGTCACTGTTTGCTCACCTATAAAATAAGTAAAATAACAATACCTCAGAGAATTGGTGTGAAGTAACATACAAAGTGTTTATTACAGTTCCTGACATATAGTAATCACAAAGTATTATCTCTATTATAATTACTGTTTAATATGGTTTGGCTCTGTGTCCCCACCCAAATCTCATGTCGAATTATAATCCCCAGTGTTGGAGGAGGGGCCTGGTTGGAGGTGATTGGATCAGGGGGATGGCTTATAATGGTTTAGCACCATCTTCCTAGTGCTGTCTTATGATAGACTTCTCCTGAGATCTGCTTGTTTAAAAGTGTGTAGCATCTCCTTCCTCTTTCTCTTTCTCTCCTGCTGGCCATGTGAAGATATACCTGTTTGCCTTCACCTGCCACCATGATTGTAAGTTTTCTGAAGCCTCCCCAGAAGCAGAAGCCTGTACAACCTGCAGAAACATGAGCTGATTACACCTTTTTTTAATGAATTACCCAGTCTCAGGCATGTCTTTGCAGCAGTGTGAGAATGGACTAATATACTGTTTTTGTTATTATCCTGGATCCTGATGAGATTTTGCCTTGCAACTCTTTCAGTCACTGACAAAGTTAACTACTGTGTGTTCGATCTCAGTTTCCTCTTTAGTTTCCACCCAGGGTAGAGTGCAGTGGCAACATCTCAGCTCACTGCAACCTCCGCCTCCTGAGTTCAAGCAATTCTCCTGCCTCAGCCTCCCGAGTAGCTGGGATTACAGTTGTGTGCCACCACGCCAGCTAATTTTTGTGTTTTTAGTAGAGACAGGGTTTCACCATGTTGGCCAGGCTGGTCTTGAACTCCTGACCCCAGGTGATCTGCCCGCTTTGGCCTCCCAAAGTGCTGGGATTACAGATGTGAGCCACTGCACCCAGCCTAGTTTCCATCTTGAAACTATGATTAAAATAACCTATGCCTTAACTTTCTTAGATGCTTCCCAATGGCACATCTTTCTTGGCAAAAAGAGTGAAGAAAGTTTTGCATACTAACAACAATTAACTATTAATACTCTGGAAGCTTCTGCTAGTTTTTTTCAGAGTCTGTCTTTTTTAAATTAAAAAACTTTTTAGTAATGAAATATTCAAAATACACATAAAAGTAAGGAGAATAATGTAATGAATCCCCCTTGGACCTATCACCCAGCTTCCAGAGTTATCAACACCTTAATCTTGGTTCATCTCTCTTTCCCTCCACTCACACATAGTTTTTTTCTAGAGCAGTGAAAAAATTCCAGACATCATCTCATTTCACCCATAAATACTTCAATATCTGAAAGCTTTTTGAACCTAAATTCCTCAAAAAAAAAGATTAGATGAAAACTATTACATAATCCTAGTGATACACAATGTAACTGATTTTACTATTCTAATGTGGTATCTATGCACCTTCTTTGACACACAGTGGAGGTGGGGTAGAAAGAAAAACTGGATTCTTTTTCCCGTAGTACATCAAATAGGAAATGTCAAGAGTGGGTCATAAAACGGGACCCAAGTCAGAGATGACTTGGATCAGGTGCCAGGGACAATGGGTCTTTACATGATATTTTGTAGTCTCCTTATTGGAACACCTTACCAGAACAAATGGATCTCATTTTAATGAATATATCGTTTGTCACCATAATCAACAATGCCTGCTGGCATGTGGGAAGGGTACGTAATGAAATTTAGAGTTCTGCATACAAAGATGGTAATACAGGATAGATGAAATATTTCTTTGTACAAGTACAAAGGGAGGGACACACAGACGCTTCCAACCAAAACAATCAATTAAAAAAATAAGCCATCAAGCCACAAAAAGAGAAGAGCCTTAAATGTACATTGCTAAATAAAAGAAGCCAATTTAAAAAGGCTACATACTATATGATTCCAACTATATGACATTCTGGAAAAGGCAAAACTATAGAGATAGAAAAAATCAGTGGTTGCCAGAGGTTCTGGACAAGGAAGAAGATGACTGGGTGGAGCACAGGAGAATTTTAGAGCAGTGAAACTATTCTGTATGATATTGCAATGTTAGATACATAATGTTAGGCCCTTGTCAAAACCCATAGAGATGTACAACATGAAGAGTGAGCCTTCATGTAAACTATGGAATCTAATTGATCATAATGTATCAATTAGTTATTAAAATCTTGCATTAGCGTGGGTGAGGGCTGCATTAGTTGAGGGTGGGGCAGGGGGAGGAGGAGTATATGGGAATGCTGTCTTTTAAACTCCTTCTTCTGTAAACCTAAAACTGCTCTAAAACAGAGTCTATTGACTTTTTAAAAACTGAATTGGTATTTCTAAGTTTGGTCTAAGAAAAAAATGATTAGGATTCCAGAGAAAATGGAATTTTCTTTAAGATAGAAATTTTCTTTATTTTAAGATAGAAATCTGGTTTCATTATTTTTGCCAAGATCAGAAGAAACTTTGCTTCTTGTCTCCCATAAATATTAGTTTTATGTATTTGTCATGTACTCTATATATTTGAGTTTTATGTATTTGTCATGCTGACTTTTTCTGACTCTTCTTTTTGCACTATTATAAACTAAGACTTTTCTTTTAACTTCCATAATATGTTTCAAGATGTAATTCATTAGTATAAAAGGATTATGGGTGGAATTTTTTGTTTGTTTTAGAATGGACTTTAAAACAGCTTCATCCTTAAACTAACAGACCTCTCCAGGCTGCAGAGGCATCCAGATATCTTCACTTGAACAACCATCTTTAGATGCTCCACCTGAATAATTCTTCCAAACCCCTAGTCTTTACCTTAGAGTATTGCAGTTGCCTCCTGACTGGTTTTCCTGTTTGGCCCTGCTCCACACTTGCCACCTATTCTTACCGGAACAACCAGATGGGTTTCAGTAAAGTCAAATCATGCCATGACTCTACCAGAAATCCTGGAAGGAGTCCCATCTAGTCTGCCTCAGCCACACTAGCATTTTTGCTGTCCCTTGACTTTGCCTTTGCTGGTTCCTCTACCTGGAGTGCTCTTCTCCCAAATATACCTCTGGTGTGCTCCCTCACTTGCTTCAAGTGTTTCCTTAAATGTCACTTGTTCATTTTGTCCTAGATTAACTGCTGTATTTCAAATGTTTGCCTTCTTTTCCATTTTTTATCTGTCGCACTTATCTTCTATACAATTTTGTTTATTCATTTATCTATTGTGTTTATTCTCTGTCTCTTTTCCCTAAACCATAAACCATGTGGGCAGGGATTTTGTCTGCTTTGTTTACTGCTGTATTCTCAACACTTAAAATCGACCTGGAATGTAGTAGATGCTCAATAAATGTTTATTGAACAAATAGAATAAAAAAGGATGCCCTCTAAGAGCAAACTTCTTCTTGAGCTTTCTGTAGCAACACCCATAATAAATCTGGGACACTTTCTGGAGCAATTTACTTTCACATGGTCTTCATAGACATGGACCTATTTTTAATCCCACTTTCTAATGGAAATGGCTCTAAATATGTACTGCACAGCTGTAGAATGTAAGGAATGTCAGATATGGCCTCTGATTCTCTTGAATAATTTTTGAGGACTCATAGGATAGATGTCATAATTATGTAAATAATAATTTTACTCCAAGAGCAATTGTTAAATTTAACACTCCACATTTTTATTTGTGGTAATGGTGTCCAACTTTCTTGAAGTGGTATTTCCAGATTCATATACTTGTTGCATGTTTTCCATACCAGCTTTATGGTTCAGTTTCTTCCAAAGTAATAGATTAAAAGGTATCTATTTATTACCTTTTTAAAATCAAAGAATGATTGTACATCTGCAATGTTATTTAATAGACAAGTAGAGAAGAGCTTTAACCATCCAACTGGTTCACATAGTAACTACCTCCATCAATTGAGTTCATACTGACATCTGGAGGCCAAGCCTTGGCACTACATAAAGGCTGTTACCCATTTCAGAGCCCATCAGAGTAATTAGTGCCTCTAAACTTCTTTAAATAAAAATCTGAAACATCTAAAAATATCAAAAAGTAGTTAAAAAAAGAGGTTTGAACTTTTTATCTTCTACATATAGCTCTGTTTCTGAAAATCTGAGTATGAATTTGGGAAAAGAATAACAGTGATGATGAGGAACATCTGAGTGCCCGGTAGATGCCAGGCAGCACAGGAGTGCTCTCATTGTGGCAACCCATTCAATCTTCAGACCACCCTATGAGATAAGAACTATTGTTATCTCCATTCTACAGTTGAAATCAAGGCTCAGAGGGATTAGTAATTTCTTAGTGTCACTTAACTAGTCTTGGTGCTGCAGAACTTGAACCCAAATTCATGTGACCAAATCCCCAGGTCCAGCACTCTTGGAGATGGACCAGTTTACACTGTTACAAAGATTCTTCAACAAGGATTGTGTTAAAAAGCATAGTTATCTTTAAAGTTGCAGCTATTGGCCAGGCACGGTGGCTCATGTCTGTAATCGCAGCACTTTGGGAGGCCAAGGTGGGCAAATTGCTTGAGCCCAGGAGATCGAGACCAGCCTAGGCAACATGGTGAAACCCTATCTCTACCAAAAAACACAAAAATTAGCCAGGCATGGTGGTGCGTGCCTGTGGTCCCAGTTACTTGGGAGGCTGAGGTAGGGGGATCGCTTGAGCCCAGGAGGCGGAGGTTGCAGTGAGCCAAGATCCACCAGGCACTCCAACCTGGATGACAGAGTGAGGCCCTGTCTCAAAATAAATAAAATGAAAATAAAATAGCAATTATGTTGCACTATATTTTTGTCAAAGGACATTCCTATGAAGAATAAGCATTCTGGGTCATTCCTACAAGGAGCCAAGGTATATAACTTCCGAAGTCATAAACACTCAAAATAGACCATCAAAAATGTTACCTAGAAAGGAGGCTTAGTGGAAAGGGGCAGGAGTCTCTCAGAAACCATCATTTCCCAAAACGAAGTCTAAGGTCTACTTTTTTGATACCTAATATTTGTACATATTAATGGGGTATGTGTGAAATTTTGTTACACTTCTAGAACATGTAAGACAGATATTTAGGATATCCACTGCCTCCAACATCTATTTTTGAAGTGCTTTCTTGGGCTAAAGGAGTTGGGACTACCTCTATACTAGTGGAGACCTGAAGGGCTATTTATCCAAGGCCCATATTCGTGAAGGGGCTCAAGTAGATCTTCAAATGGGGTATACTGATGACATTGAAAGATGTCGTATAGTTTTAAGCTTATGTTCCATTAACTGACTGTCCACATCCATTATGTGGAGCAATGACTTTTATGAATGTTATTATCTTTTAAATAGCATAGTTATATTGCACTATATTTTTTCTGTCTAAGTATTAATTTGTTAAGTGTATTCATGCTATATTTCAACTATTATACGTCTATTTTGGCATTCAAACAATTTTTAGTAAACTAAGAGCCTCCAAAGATGGAAGGGGCCTAGGTCTCTGTAGCCCTTTTAAATGCCCAAGTGGACAGCTCTGTTCCTTCCACAAATGCGCTTGGAACATGTAGCCAAGAAAGTGTTAATCTGTGCTTTAAAGACTCTCTTCTCAAACTCAGCCTTCTCTTCTAGGAAGTAGTTTCACTAAAGTATCGTCAGGCCTTTGTTGATAAGTCCAACCACTCAAAAGCTACATGTTACAGATAATATGTAAGAAACTAGAAAAAGATACTTTGCTTTTGGAAGGTGGATGATTAAGTAATGAACTTCACCCAGAGCATTTTGGCTAGTGTAGTTCCTATACTTGGCTAAAGGGACTTAGCTGACTTCAGTGTTTCTCGATGATTTAATACTCCTAATAATGAGGGCATGCTTATTGTAGAAAGGGAAAAATAATTTTTTATATTAAGGTGGTGACAATAGACATCTCAAAAAAGGGAACGTTAATGTATTTTTCAATCAAAATTCATTGTAGGACTGGCAAATGTCAGTAGGCACAATGTTTTCTCTCCTCCTGTTCCTAGCCATATGCCCAGAGATCATAAATGATGAGGGTACTTCTTACACTTCGTCCCTCCAAGTTTTCCTTCATTACAAACTTGTCAACTCAATCTGTTGATGATAGCAGTCTGGCAAGAGCCAGTATCTGTCTACCAGCTTGGGAGAGAAAGAAAGATCTGTTAGGACTAAGATTGCCTGCTTCCATTATTGTACTACAGGCAGTTCTGTAAACCAATTAAAGGTGTTCACTCTGCACTCTGAAGCGCTTTTTGTCTCCTTTTTGGGGACAATATCATCAGCCGTTGTTATTATTACTATTTACATGAGAACCAAGTGTAAAAAGGTGGTAGTAAGCTGACAACCTTATGTCACCCTTGACTTCTTGCATTCCTTCACAAAAGCCACCCAACCTCTCCCACCAAGTTTTTTACATATATATATTTAATATATATTATATATACATATAAAATTATTTGAGTGCTTTTTTTCTTTTTTTTTTTTATTGATCATTCTTGGGTGTTTCTCGCAGAGGGGGATTTCGCAGGGTCATAGGACAATAGTGGAGGGAAGGTCAGCAGATAAACAAGTGAACAAAGGTCTCTGGTTTTCCTAGGCAGAGGACCCTGCGGGCTTCCGCAGTGTTTGTGTCCCTGGGTACTTGAGATTAGGGAGTGGTGATGACTCTTAACGAGCCTGCTGCCTTCAAGCATCTGTTTAGCGAAGCACCTCTTGCACCGCCCTTAATCCATTTAACCCTGAGTGGATACAGCACATGTTTCGGAGAGCACAGGTTTGGGGGTAAGGTCATAGATCAACAGGCAGAAGAATTTTTCTTAGTACAGAACAAAATGAAAAGTCTCCCATGTCTACTTCTTTCTACACAGACACGGCAACCATCCGATTTCTCAATCTTTTCCCCACCTTTCCCCCCTTTCTATTCCACAAAACTGCCATTGTCATCATGGCCCGTTCTCAATGAGCTGTTGGGTACACCTCCCATGGCCGGGCAGAGGGGCTCCTCACTTCCCAGTAGGGGCGGCCGGGCAGAGGCGCCCCTCACCTCCCGGACGGGGCGGCTGGCCGGGCGGGGGGCTGACCCCCCCGCCTCCCTCCCTCCCGGACGTGGCGGCTGGCCGGGCGGGGGGCTGACACCCCCGCCTCCCTCCCAGATGGGTCGGCTGGCGGGCCGGGGGCTGACCCCTACCTCCCTCCTGGACGGGGCAGCTGGCCTGGCGGGGGCTGACCCCCACCTCCCTCCCGGACAGGGTGGCTGCCGGGCGGAGACGCTCCTCACTTCCTAGACGGGGTGGCTGCCGGGCAGAGGGGCTCCTCACTTCTCAGACGGGGCGGCCGGGCAGAGACGCTCCTCACCTCCAAGACGGGGTTGCGGCCGGGGAGAGGCGCTCCTCACATCCCAGATGGGGCGGCGGGGCAGAGGCGCTCCCCACATCTCAGACGATGGGCGGCCGGGCAGAGGCGCTCCTCACTTCCTAGATGGGATGGCAGCCGGGCAGAGACGCTCCTCACTTTCCAGACTGGGCAGCCAGGCAGAGGGGATCCTCACATCCCAGACGATGGGCGGCCAGGCAGAGATGCTCCTCACTTCCCAGACGGGGTGGTGGCCGGGCAGAGGCTGCAATCTCGGCACTTTGGGAGGCCAAGGCAGGCGGCTGGGAGGTGGAGGTTGTAGCGAGCCGAGATCACGCCACTGCATTCCAGCCTGGGCACCATTGAGCACTGAGTGAATGAGACTCCGTCTGCAATCCCGGCACCTCGGAGGCCGAGGCTGGCGGATCACTCGCGGTTAGGAGCTGGAGACCAGCCCGGCCAACACAGCGAAACCCCGTCTCCACCAAAAAAATACAAAAACCAGTCAGGCATGGTGGAGCGCGCCTGCAATCGCAGGCACTCGGCAGGCTGAGGCAGGAGAATCAGGCAGGGAGGTTGCAGTGAGCCGAGATGGCAGCAGTACAGTCCAGCTTCGACTCGGCATCAGAGGGAGATCGTGGAAAGAGAGGGAGAGGGAGACCGTGGGGAGAGGCAGGGGCAGGGGCAGGGGCAGGGGCAGGGGCAGAGGCAGAGATTGAGTGCTTTTATGAAGAATAAAAATGAATGACTGGGCGGCCAACTTAGGTAGATACATAAAAGTTGGCCACTTAATTCTTCATAAAAGCACTCGAATCATTATAAGATCTCCATTCACACTGTCACTGGCATATTAAGGTGCTTATTTTTCACCTAGATAATTGTAATTGTCTTCCTGTCTCCAAAACACAACCCTCAAATGTTCCTTGCACACTACAGTTAGAGTGAACTGGCTAAAGGTGACCTCTCTTTGTTAAATAGACCTAAGCTTGAACTATAGTCCTGTTACTAACTGGGCAACCTTGGGCAACTTACTAACCCTCAATTTCCACATCAGTAAAATGAGGATGATAATCATACTTAGCACATGAAGTATGATTGCAATGAATGAAAATATATCAGAATCACAATAGGAAATCACACATTCAAATGGGTAATTGAGGGTCATTTAATAAAGGGACTATTTACAAACTGGAAAGAGAGTAGTCATAAGAGATGGTGAAGTGCCCCAATGTTGGAAAAATAAAAGTCATTACCACCTTAGGCCTAAAAAGGCAAAGAAGAGAATAGATAACTGAACCCAGAGAAAGTTTAAGTTGTAGTTGTAGGAGAGGACACTGACAAATGCTTCAACAGAAGAAAGCAATTGTCCTTTGATGATCCAGTAGAGGTCAGCTTTGATGACCTCAGCTTTAGCTGAGGGATTAAATGCTCTAAAATCCCTCTTTCCTCTTCATCTAATCTACTGCCAGTAATTCCCATTCATCAAATTAAAACAGAAGCAAAGGGCAAAGCTGCCTATTGATGCAGCCACCAAGTTCGGTGTGTGGGGCTCAGAGCAGAGTGCAGAATGGTGGAGAGTGGAACTGGAAGGCCGACAGCCACTCCCTAGAACACAGTGCATGTAAGGCACTTAATACTACTTCTTCAGGATGCAAAAATTCTTGGCTCTTGCACCAATAACACAGATAAAGGGGATAAAA